>NC_052338.1:33024654-33097154 GCF_016432855.1 Salvelinus namaycush
CACACACACACACACACACACACACACACACACACACACCAGCATAAGTGTAGCACATACCGGTACACCTGTTTGCAACAACACACACACCATCCTCAATGTCAAGGTTGACATGAAAAACATGAAGACCAGAGCAAAAACACACGTGAGTGTGTGTGTGTGTGTATACACACACACAACGTCCTCTTGGCAGTCAAACCCTTTGACAGCTTAGCTCTCCTGATTTCTGATGATTAGCGTAGTGCCAGGCTCCTCAGCTGCATAGCATTTCCACACCGCTCAACAATTAGCCAACATTAGCGTTTTCATATTGATTTATGCTCTGAATTAGCATAGCACAGTGTAGCCTAGCCGTTATCCAAATAAGAGTAGCAGTAGCATTTCCATGTGGGATGATTAATGGGTCGGAGTGTTGCTACGTAGCGTAGCGGTAGCTCCCATACTAGTGTCACACGAGTCCTCTGCTCTTTGTATCCAACATGGTGCAGTGGCTCACAGAGACGGAGTGAGGGAGGGAGAGAGGGAGCGAACGAAGAAGGGAGGGGGAAAAAGAGGGAGGGGGAAAAAGAGGGAGGGGGAACGGGGGAAGAAAGAAACAGGAGGAGACAAACTCATACTACACGGCGAAGCACCACCCTTTGGAAAAGGTTCAATCTCAGGCTTTGAGTGTGTTTTGCATGACGTGAGAAAACATTACTTTTTTAAACTGCTCTAATTACGTTGGTAACCAGTTTATAACAGCAATAAGGCACCCCGGGGGTTTGTGGTATATGGCCGATATACCACGGCTTACGGCTGTATCCAGGCACTCCGTGTTGCGTCGTGCTTAATAAACAGCCCTTAGCCATGGTATATTGGACATATACCATACCCCCTCGTGCCTTATTGCTTAATCATGACAGTCAAATGAGTTCAATCGACATCCAGTGATGGAAAATGATCTGGCGAGTTTAATAAAAGGTGAATTATAAAACATAAATCAACCTAAAACATTACCTCAGTTTAATATGCTGCTTGTGTTCCCATATCATCTAAAAATAGAACTCCAGGTTTTGCTCATCTAGCTAGTTAGCTACAGCAGGTTCTACCATTTCACAATAGCCTAGAATCACTAGTTATTACTTCTAAACAAAATACATTTTTTGGGGGTGGATTCTTGTTGTTTGAACAGTCACTGAGATAATATTTGGTTATCAATGCAAAATAGGTTACTTTGACAAGTGGCCTATAGACCAGATCAAGGAACCAACAGACAACAGTGCCTCCACGGCTACGGGAGGAATGATACGATGCTTATCAATATTCAGGTAGTACAAAAGTATGTCGGCCATCAGGATTGCCACCAATGCTCTTTATAGGACACATCACTGCACTCCTCTGTAAACTGGTCATCTCTGTATACCCGTCGCAAGACCCACTGGTTGATGCTTATTTATAAAACCCTCTTAGGCCTCACTCCCCCCTATCTGAGATATCTACTGCAGCCCTCATTCTCCACATACAACACCCATTCTGCCAGTCACATTCTGTTAAAAGGTCCCCAAAGAACACACATCCCTGGGTCACTCCTCTTTTCAGTTCGCTGCAGCTAGTGACTGGAACGAGCTGCAAGGATGAGGGCTGCAGTAGATATCTCAGATGGGGGGAGTGAGGTCTAACACTCAAACTGGACAGTTTTATATCCATCTCTTCATTCAAAGACTCAATCATGGACACTCTTACCGACAGTTGTGGCTGCTTTGTGTGATGCATTGTTGTCTCTACCTTTCTTGCCCTTTGTGCTGTTGTCTGTGCCCAATAATATTTGTACCATGTTTTGTGTTGCTACCATGTTGTGTTGTTGCCATGTTGTTATGTTGTGCTGCTACCATGTTGTGTTGTTGCCATGCTGTTGTTATGTTGTGTTGCTACCATGCTGTGTTGTCATGTGTTGCTGCTTTGCTATGTTGTTGTCTTAGGTCTCTCTTTATGTAGTGTTGTGTTGTCTCGTTGTGATGTGTTTTGTCCCATATTTATATTGTATGTTTTTAATCCCAAGCCCCCGTCCCCGCAGGAGGCCTTTTGCCTTTTGGTAGGCCGTTATTGTAAATAAGAATTTGTTCTTCACTGACTTGCCTAGTTAAATAAAGGTTAAATAAATATAAAATGTTGTCCCTTTCCATAACCTCCGACAGGAAAAACACACACAGAGGGGGGGGGGGGGGGGGGGGGGGGGCTTTGGCGCTGCCAGCACAGGGAACGAAAACTGCCGCTCCCTCTTTATCTCAGCATATTTACTCCCTCTGTCTCTCCTTTCTTTTCCTAAGAATGTCACATTTATCATATATATCCCTCCTCCCTCTCCTCTTCCTCTCATTTCCTCCCTTCCTCCCCTCCTCCCAAATCGACAGAACCCCCCACCCAGCCAACTCGTGGACCCGAACCAGCGACCTCTCGTCCTAACCACCAGGCCACCCCCATCCAAGACTATCCCCACCCCTCCACCATCGTTCCTCACCCTTCACCTCCACCATCGTTCCTCACCCTTCATCTCCACCATCGTTCCTCACCCTTCACCCCTCCATCGTTCCTCACCCTTCATCTCCACCATCGTTCCTCACCCTTCATCTCCACCATCGTTCCTCACCCTTCATCTCCACCATCGTTCCTCACCCTTCATCTCCACCATCGTTCCTCACCCTTCTCCATCTCCCCATCATTCCCTCTCTGCACAGCATTCACATAGCATGCAACATGTTAATCATTCTCACAGACAGAGAGAGAGCAAGAAGGCAGAAAGACAGACAGAGAGAGAGAGAGAAGGCAGAAAGAGAAGACAGAGAGAGAGAGAACAAGAATGTAAGCTTTCTGCCCATATCAGATATGTCTATGTCCTGGGAATTTTTTTGGGTTACTCACAACCGCATGCTAATCATATTAGCCTACTTTAGCTCAACCATCCCGCAGGGAGGGACCAATCCCGTAGAGGTTAAGAGTGATATTAACAAGATTAAATTAGCAAAAAATATATAGGTAATCAAATTGTACAACTGAAGATCAACACAGGAGGAAAGGATTAGTCTTTTAACTCAAACTCTGTCAATGTTAATCATGCTAGCTAGCCAAATTCAAATCTGTCAGCTAGCTTACTGTCTAGCTCCAACTGTTTACTGGTGGTAACCATAGCAATGTGGTCACTGGGGCAGCGCTAGCAGAGGTGAAGGCCACCGTGAGGAGAGAGCCTTACCACAGCTCTTGAGGAGGTAACGGTCACCATGAGGAGAGAGCCTTACCACAGCTCTTGAGGAGGTAACGGTCACCATGAGGAGAGAGCCTTACCACAGCTCTTGAGGAGGTGAAGGCCACCGTGAGGAGAGAGCCTTACCACAGCTCTTGAGGAGGTAACGGTCACCATGAGGAGAGAGCCTTACCACAGCTCTGGAGGAGGTAAAGGTCACCATGAGGAGAGAGTTTTACCACAGCGCTAGCAGAGGTGAAGGCCACCGTGAGGAGAGAGCCTTACCACAGCTCTTGAGGAGGTAACGGTCACCATGAGGAGAGAGCCTTACCACAGCTCTTGAGGAGGTAAAGGTCACCATGAGGAGAGAGTTTTACCACAGCGCTAGCAGAGGTGAAGGCCACCGTGAGGAGAGAGCCTTACCACAGCTCTTGAGGAGGTAACGGTCACCATGAGGAGAGAGCCTTACCACAGCTCTGGAGGAGGTAAAGGTCACCATGAGGAGAGAGTTTTACCACAGCGCTAGCAGAGGTGAAGGCCACCGTGAGGAGAGAGCCTTACCACAGCTCTTGAGGAGGTAACGGTCACCATGAGGAGAGAGCCTTACCACAGCTCTGGAGGAGGTAAAGGTCACCATGAGGAGAGAGCCTGACCACAGCTCTTGAGGAGGTAAAGGTCACCATGAGGAGAGAGCCTTACCACAGCTCTGGAGGAGGTAAAGGTCACCATGACGAGAGAGCCTTACCACAGCTCTTGAGGTAAAGGTCACCATGAGGAGAGAGCTAGTGCAGGTAAAGGAGTTGTCTGTCATCAAGAGGGTGCTACAGCACAGAGAACAGACTGTAGAGACTCCTAGAGTGAAGCTGCAGCCCCTCACCACCCCCAACACCCCCATGCCGCACTGGACAGAGGACCACGCAGAGACCCCTACCAGACCACTGCACCACCAAGGAGCCCCAGGCCCCCAGCAGACCCAGACCCATCACCAGAGCATCACCACCTCAATCGGCTTCGCAAGACTGGACCGGGCCCAGTCTACTACCCCGCACCAGACCAGACAGGGCCCCCCCTCCACAGGGCCCAACAGCAGGACTAGTGCAGCTACGCGGAGGTTCTCAGAGGACAGGATAATTATGTAGGATTGAGTGAGATTAAACAGCTCCTCCAATACATCAGCACTAAACACGCACATACATCAGAACAAATGTTTGCTGGTACCCTGTTTATCTCACTCTTAACTTAGCAGTTAATAGTTACTGTATTTTTTATCCAGTGTTATTCTCTCTTCTTGCAACATGAAATCGCTATCAGTTAACATGTGGAACATTCAGGGCCTAAACTCATCAACCTTTAGACTGAAGAGGTTAGATGTTGACGTCATCATTCTGCAGGAGACATGTCGTAAGGCTGACAACGTCACTCACTGTCCCACAGGCTACAGAGAGGTAATTGTGCCGTCACAGAAACACACCTCTGTCAATAGAGGCAGAGACTCTGGAGGATCATTTGGTACAAGTTTGAACTACAAATTCTAATTGATCCCCTCAAAATTGGTAAATATCACATTTGGATAAAACAGAAAAAAGAGAGAAAAAAATACTGACAGAAAAAGATGTGTTCCTTTGCACAATATATATCCCCCCCTCAGAATCCCCATATTACTCAGAGGAGATCTTCCCCACCCCTGAGGAAGAGACGTACCATTTCCAGACCCAGGGAAATGTGCTCATCTGTGGGGACACAAATGCACGCACAGGAACACTACCTGATCTAACGAGCACACGAGGGGACAGCTTTATTACAGGCCATACTGTTTCTAACTGTCTTAATCTCCCCCATAGAAACAACAGTGACAGCACCATCAACAAAACCCGGATAGGATCTGTTGCAGCTCTGTAGAAGCCTGGGTCTGTATTTTGTCAATGGTAGGTTACAGGGACTCTTTGGGGAGATTCAACTATTGCTCACAGCACAGTGATTACAGACATTGACCCTTTCTCTCTCAGCTCATTCACTGTCAAGTCACTAACACCTCTGTCTGATCACAGCCTAATTACCTTGTTCTTCAAAAAAACAGACATGGAAACAACCACACATTCACAGCCCAGTAAGCTGTACAACCAGTAACCAAAATATCCAAACACTCACAGTAAAGAAGGCATCGATCTAGCAGTAAAAAACGAACTACAGTTGAAGTCTGAAGTTTACATACACCTTTGCCAAATACATTTAAACTCAGTTTTTCACAATTCCTGACATTTAATCCTAGTAAAAATTCACTGTTTTAGGTCAGTTAGGATCACCACTTTGTTTTAAGAATGTGACATGTCAGAATAATAGTAGAGAGAATGATTTACTTCAGCTTTTATGTCTTTCATCACATTCCCAGTGGGTCAGAAGTTTACATACACTCAATTAGTATTTGTTAGCATTGCCTTTAAATTGTTTAACTTGGGTCAAACGTTTCAGGTAGCCTTCCACAAGCTTCCCACAATAAGTTGGGTGAATGTTGGCCCATTCGTCCTGACAGAGCTGGTGGAACTGAGTCAGGTTTGTAGGCCTCCTTGCTCGCACACACTTTTTCAGTTCTGCCCACAAATGTTCTATAGGATTGGGGTCAGGGCTTTGTGATGGCCACTCCAATACCATGACTTTGTTGTCCTTAAGCCATTTGCCACAACTTTGGAAGTATGCTTGGGGTCATTGTCCAATTGAAAGACCCATTTGCAACCAAGCTTTAACTTCCTGACTGATGTCTTGAGATGTTGCTTTAATATATCCACACATTCTTCCTGCCTCGTGATGTTATCTATTTTGTCTGGTGCACCAGTCCCTCCTGCAGCAAAGCACCCCCACAACATGATGCTGCCACCCCCGTGCTTCACGGTTGGGATGGTGTTCTTCGGCTTGCAAGCATACCCCTTTTCCCTCCAAACATAACGATGGTCATTATGGCCAAACAATTCTATTTTTGTTTCATCAGCCCAAAAAGTACGATCTTTGTCCCCATCTGCAGTTGCAAACCGTAGTCTGGCTTTTTTATGGCGGTTTTGGAGCAGTGGCTTCTTCCTTGCTGAGCGGCCTTTCAGGTTATGTCGATATAGGACTCGTTTTTACTGTGGATATAGATACTTTTGTACCCGTTTCCTCCAGCATCTTCACAAGGTCCTTTGCTGTTGGGATTGATTTGCACTTTTCGCACCAAAGTACGTTCATCTCTAGGAGACAGAACGCGTCTCCTTCCTGAGCGGTATGACGGCTGCGTTGTCCCATGGTGTTTATACTTGCGTACTATTGTTTGTACAGATGAACGTGGTACCTTCAGGCATTTGGAAATTGCTCCCAAGGATGAACCAGACTTGTGGAGGTCTACAATTTTTTTCGGAGGTCTTGACTGATTTATTTAGATTTTCCCATGATGTCAAGCGAAGAGGCACTGAGTTTGAAGGTAGGCCTTGAAATACATCCACAGGTACACCTCCAAATGACACAAATAATGTCAATTAGCCTATCAGAAGCTTCTAAAGCCATGACATCATTTCCTGGAATTTTCCAAGCTGTTTAAAGGCAGTCAACTTAGTGTATGTAAACTTCTGACCCACTGGAATTGTGATACAGGGAATTATAAGTGAAATAATCTGTCTGTAAACAATTGTTGGAAAAATCACTTGTATCCTGCACAAAGTAGATGTCCTAACCGACTTGCCAAAACTATAGTTTGTTAACAAGAAATTTGTGGAGTGGTTGAAAAACGAGTTTTAATGACTCCAACCTAAGTGTATGTAAACTTCCGACTTCAACTGTGCGTGTGTGTGTATGCATGATATATATATATATATATATATATTCAGGAAAACAGCAAAAGAAGCACAACTGAAATTGATCAAATTAAATAAAAAAAGACCACAGATGACAACTGGTTTGATGCAGATTGTAAAATTATATGGTAAAAACTTAGAACACTGTCAAACCAAAAGCACAGAGACCCAAATAATTGTGAATTACGCCTTCATTACTGTGAGACTTTAAAACTCTATAAACGTACACTCAGAACCAAAAAAGCCCAGTACAACAGCAAGCAGCTGACACTAATTGAGGAGTCCATAAACACAAACAACTTCTGGCCAAATTGGAACAACCTAAAAAATATATATAAGTGGAATTAGCGATACAAAATGGTGACATATGGACAATCCATTTTAAAACACTCTACAACACCGTTCAAACGGACACCAACGCAGAACAACGCCAAATTCATGAGAAGTTGAATGGATTAGAAAAAGCTGTAAAGGACAATCAAAATCCATTTGACTCCCAAATTACTGACCAGGAGCTCTATAAGAAACTTCAGGCCCTCAAACGTAAGAAAGCATGAGGACCTGATGGCATCCTAAATGAGATGCTCAAATTCACAAGTGCACAATGTCAATTGGCTATAATAAAACAGTTTAATTTGATCCTGAGTGTAGGTTATTTCCCAGACATCTGGAATCAAGGACTCATAACCCCAATCTTTAAGAACGGAGACAAATTTGACCGCAACAATTACAGAGGCATTTGTGTGAACAGTAACCTGGGGAAGGTTTTCTGTAGTATTATCAATGTAAGAGTTCTAAACTTCCTTAATAAGCACAATGTCTTGAGTAAAAGCCAAATTGGATTTATACCAAAACCAATCATATTTACACCCTACACACCCTGATAGATAAACATGTTCACCAAAATAATAACAAAATATACGCTTGCTTTATCGACTTCCAAAAAGCATTTGATTCTATTTGGCATACAGGACTGTTCTACAAAGTCATTGAAAGTGGTGTAGGGAGTAAAATATATGACATAATTAAATCAATACGTGCAGCATCAAAATTGGCAAGAAAATAACAGAATTATTTAACCGGGGCCGGGCCTTCGCCAAAGTTGCAATCTGAGCCCTACACTCTTCAATATTTACATCAACGAATTGGCCACTATTCTATAAAAATCCTCAGCCCCATTTCCCCAAATGTAATTATTAATTATGTTATTATTATAAATCTCCAAACAATGCTTTGGCAATATCTACATTGTTACCTCATGCCAATAAAGCAAATTTTATTGAAATTGATAGACAGAGAGAGAGAGAGAGAGAAGTCAGAAAGAGAGAGTCAGAAAGAGAGAGGTCAGAAAGAGAGAGAGAAGGCAGAAAGAGAGGGAAGGCAGAAAGAGAGGGAAGGCAGAAAGAGAGGGAAGGCAGAGTGAGAAAAGGCAGAGAGGAGGCTGTGTGTGCTCAGAATGACAACACTACGGACTCCTTATTACGGTAACCACGGTGACCAGAGCAAGTACACTCAATGGACCTCTTCAGAGACGACACACTCCTCCCTCTCTTCCTCTGTCCTCCTCTTCATTGTCCAGTATAAAGAGTCTCTGTGTGTGACTGTGTGAGGGGCAGAGTGGAGCATGGTGTGGACTGGGACAGAGATACCACGGGATGTAACATACACTTAGTATTCACAGTCCAAACCACTGACAGAGGTCACTCGCCAGTAAAAAGCACACAGTAACAAAACCTGCAGACTAGACCGTCCGAACAGCTCATTTTAGACTTATTTTTTACAGACCAGTATTCAACAGGTTTCTCCAAAAGTGTCAACAATAATGGCGTGACACAAACACACACACACACACACACACACACACACACACACACACAAACACACACACAGACTCACCGTGCGGCAGGCAGGCCACTCTTTCCCAGGTCGGCTCTGACTCTCTCTCCTATGTGGCGATACACATCCACCAGCGATGCTGTGGCAGCCTCACGCACCTGCACAGAGGATACACAACATCCCACAATATAGGTTATCCGGTATCTACATAACTAAATAATGAAAACATATATTATGCAATTCATATTGTTAGCAGATCTCTTAACAGGGGGATGAGCATCGAACATTGTTTAGTATGATTGTAATGACCCTTGACTGTAAACACGAGCATCATAAAACAAACTCCGGGCATACAGGATGAGTGGCATCAGATAACTCTGACCGGCCTAGCGAGAGTAAGGCGTTACCCTGCCCTTGTGTGTGTGTGTGTGTATTATGTATTTCTGAGGTGTATGTATTCTGTGTGTGTGTGTGTGTGTGTGTGTATGTATTTCTGAGGTGTATGTATTCTGTGTGTGTGTGTGTGTGTGTGTGTATGTATTTCTGAGGTGTATGTATTATGTGTGTGTGTGTGTGTGTGTGTATTTCTGAGGTGTATGTATTCTGTGTGTGTGTGTGTGTGTGTGTGTGTGTGTGTGTATGTATTATGTATTTCTGAGGTGTATGTATTCTGTGTGTGTGTGTGTGTGTGTGTGTGTATGTATTTCTGAGGTGTATGTATTCTGTGTGTGTGTGTGTGTGTGTGTGTGTGTGTGTGTGTGTGTGTATGTATTTCTGAGGTGTATGTGTGTGTGTGTGTGTGTGTGTATGTATTTCTGAGGTGTATGTGTGTGTGTGTGTGTGTGTGTGTGTGTGTGTATGTATTTCTGAGGTGTATGTATTCTGTGTGTGTGTGTGTGTGTGTGTGTGTGTGTGTGTGTGTGTGTGGTGTTTCTACAGAGCCTTCAGAATGTATTCATACCCCTTGACTTAGTCCACATGTTGTGTTACAGACTGAATTAAACATTTGTTTTTTCACCTCACCCATCTACACACAAAACCCTATAATGACAAAGTGAAAACATGTTTTTAGAAACTTTTGCAAATGTATTGAAAATTAAATACATAATTCTCATTTACACAAGTATTCATACCCCTATAAATGTTAGAATCCCCTTTGGCAGCGATTACAGCTGTGAGTCTTTCTGGGTAAGTCTCTAAGAGTGATTACAGCTGTGAGTCTTTCTGGGTAAGTCTCTAAGAGTGATTACAGCTGTGAGTCTTTCTGGGTAAGTCTCTAAGAGTGATTACAGCTGTGAGTCTTTCTGGGTAAGTCTCTAAGAGTGATTACAGCTGTGAGTCTTTCTGGGTAAGTCTCTAAGAGTGATTACAGCTGTGAGTCTTTCTGGGTAAGTCTCTAAGAGTGATTACAGCTGTGAGTCTTTCTGGGTAAGTCTAAGAGCTTTGCACACCTGGATGGTACAATATTTTCACATTTTAAAAAATGTATGTGAAAATTCTTCTCTGTCAAGTTGGTTGTTGATCATTGCTAGACAGCGATTTTCAAGTCTTGTGGTGAAACCAGGGTTCTCTCTCAACCAGCTATTTAACAGTCTCCCATTGACTGTCTAACAGGGTAAAGGATTATAATGAGTAACTCCAGCACACCGACATTTCTGTATTGTTGAATACTTCACCATAGAAACGCAATGACTAGAACTTCTATGTGCTCCACAATGTGTTTAATGGAACTCACACTAATATCAGTTCTATGTTACAGGGCTTTCTCTCCATGTTACATTAAAACCTGTTTCTGGAGCGCTACCGTCCTGTAGGTTCACTCCAACCCTAATGTAGCGCACCTGATTCTAGTAATTAGCTGGTTGATGAGGTGAATCAGGTTAGTTACAACTGAGATTGGAGGTAAAACCTACAGGAGGGTATCTCTCCAGGAACAGGGTTGGAGTTAAAACCTACAGGAGGGTTTCTCTCCAGGAACAGGGTTGGAGTTAAAACCTACAGGAGGGTAGCTCTCCAGGAACAGGGTTGGAGTTAAAACCTACAGGAGGGTATCTCTCCAGGAACAGGGTATCTCTCCAGGAACAGGGTTGAAGACCCCTGCTTTTGGATGTTTTTAATACAGGCAGGGACAGAGACCGGGGACAAAAAGGGATTCCGATTTGCACAGACTCTCACCTGTGGGTTCTGGTCTCCAGTTAGAGTGCAGAGGTGGGGAACGATCTTACTGAGACGCAACGCCTGAGCACCATACCTGAGAGAGGGAAGGAGGGAGAGAAGGAGAGATAGAGGGGGAGGGAGAGAAGGAGAGATAGAGGGGGAGGGAGAGGGTATGAGTGAGAGGGGGTGGGGGGTGGGGGGGAGACAGTATAAATTTAGCAGTGTAACCCACCATTCTGCAACATTCACCAGCAGACCAGAGAGACACCTTTAGCCTTTTACTGCATAGCATGTAGCAGCTTAGCATTTAGCACAACAGTGCTGCTATTAGCAAGATGATGCAACAATCAGTGAAGGCGATTCCAGCTTTACAGCAGGGATTGGGCAACTACAGTCCCCTGAAGACACAGCTGATTTACTGTCACACTTCTGCCCAGACTCATCATGATCTACAGTTTAGAATGCAGTGACTTTAATAAAGTCAGCTGTGTTTGCTAGGGATGGGGAAAAGGTGTGCCAGCACTCAGACCCCCGTGGACTGGAGTTGCCCATCCCTGCTTTACTTAAAAACTTTTGGTAAAAATACCGTCGGCTACACATATTACTGAAATGTTAACTTGTGTATTTGCTATGTCTCGACTAGTAGAGCACGACGCTCGCCCCCCCCCCCCCCCCCCCCTTGAAGCAGGGCATTGGGAACAGAATTGTCTCATTGAGCCAACACTCCTACAGTATAAATGGTAATGGCAGAGCAATATTTTTGAAATGGCTGAAATGTATAGACACATTTTTCTAATATTTAAAAATACTTTTATTGATTTTACACTTGAAAATTCCAGTAACAGCCTGTTACATTCTGAAATTGTCGTGCTGGCTGCCGGATGCACTGAGCCATGTAAAACTATGAAAGCCCATCCCCCACCACCAAAAACATGTCAAATGTAGATCATACAAACAGGATACGTTTTTTTCATTTGTAACATTGTGTGGTGATTTCAGAGCCCAGAGTGTTTCCTGATCTGGTAGTAGGCTAACCTAACCGGACCCTAGTTGTAAGGTATGACAGTAACAAACCAGCTGTAATAAAAATGGTTTGATATGGGCTATGATGGGACCAGATCACTTTTTCTAAATCAGGTCAGGTGTTTTTTAAGGTCCTGGAAAAACTCCTGGCCCTAGAGAGGATGAAAACATGAAAAGCCTTTACAGACAAACAATGAGACCACTGCAATTGGACAAAAACTAACAAAAAACTATTTATTAACAATAAAACCTCTGCATATTTTATTTGTATTAATTTAACCTTTATTTAACTAGGCAAATCAGTTGAGAACAAATTCTTATTTACAACGACGGCCTACACCAGCCAAACCTGGACGACGCTGGGCCAATTGTGCGCCACCCTATGGGACTCCCAATCACGGCAGGTTGTGATACAGCCTGAATGGGTTACATCATGTTGGCCTTTCCATCTGGAATTTAAAAAGACACTTATACAGTATGTCATCACTATTGTCTTGTTTGATTCATTCCAGTCAATCAGATTGGATTAAAAAGGCCTAGGTATAAATCAAACTCTCTCAGAACACAAATAGGCCTATTTTAGGCTATAGCCAGCTTAGGCTGGCCCACATGCAATCACACCGCATAGGCTTCTCTAGGCTACCTGCAGCAGTGGTTATCATCAGTAGGCTACCTGCAGCTGTGGTTGTCATCAGTAGGCTACCTGCAGCTGTGGTTGTCATCAGTAGGCTACCTGCAGCTGTGGTTGTCATCAGTAGGCTACCTGCAGCTGTGGTTGTCATCAGTAGGCCACCTGCAGCTGTGGTTGTCATCAGTAGGCCACCTGCAGCTGTGGTTGTCATCAGCAGGCCACCTGCAGCTGTGGTTGTCATCAGTAGGCTACCTGCAGCTGTGGTTGTCATCAGTAGGCTACCTGCAGCTGTGGTTGTCATCAGTAGGCTACCTGCAGCTGTGGTTGTCATCAGTAGGCTACCTGCAGCTGTGGTTGTCATCAGCAGGCTACTTGCAGCTGTCTTTGTCACAGCTGCAGGTAGCCTCCCATAGTCTGTTCTGGACTTGGGGACTGTGAAGAGACCTCTGGTGGCATGTCTTGTGGGGTGTGCATGGGTGTCCAAGCTGTGTGACAGACAGCTCGGTGCATTCAACATGTCAATACCTCTCATAAATATAAGTAGTGATGAAGTCAATCTCTCCTCTACTTTCAGCCAGGAGAGATTGACATGCATATTATTAATATTAGCTCTCTGTGTACATCCAAGAGCCAGCCGTGCTGGACCAGACAGGACTGGCAAAAAGTGCTCTTCACTGACGCGGTTTTGTCTCACCAGGGGTGATGGTCGGATTCGCGTTTATCGTCTAAGGAATGAGCGTTACACCGAGGCCTGTACTCTGGAGCGGGATCGATTTGGAGTTGGAGGATCCGTCATGGTCTGGGGCGGTGTGTCACAGCATCATCGGACTGAGCTTGTTGTCATTGCAGGCAATCTCAATGCTGTGCGTTACAGGGAAGACATCCTCCTCCCACATGTGGTACCCTTCCTGCAGGCTCATCCTGACATAACCCTCAGGCATGACAATGCCACCAGCCATACTGCTCATTCTGTGCGTGATTTCCTGCAACACAGGAATCCCAGTGTTCTGCCATGGCCAGCGAAGAGCCCGGATCTGAATTCCATTGAGCACGTCTGGGACCTGTTGGATCGGAGGGTGAGGGCTGGGGCCATTCCCCCCAGAAATGTCCGGGAACTTGCAGGTGTCTTGGTGAAAGAGTGGGGTAACATCTCACAGCAAGAACGGGCAAATCTGGTGCAGTCCATGAGGAGGAGATGCACTGCAGTACTTAATGCAGCTGGTGGCCACACCAGATACTGACTGTAACTTTTCATTTTGACCCTTTAACAGAAATTGAATAATGTGTCCCTGAACAGTCACATGACTGTGGAACTTGTTCAGTTTATGTCTCAGTTGTTGAATCTTGTTATGTTCATACAAATATTTACACATGTTAAGTTTGCTGAAAATAAACGCAGTTGACATTGAGAGGACTAGAGGTCGACCGATTAATCGGAATGGTCGATTAATTAGGGCGATTTCAAGTTGTCATAACAATCGGTAATCGGCATTTTTGGACGCCGATCATGGCCGATTACACTGCACTCCACGAGGAGACTGCGTGGCAGGCTGACTACCTGTTATGCGAGTGCAGCAAGGAGCCAAGGTAAGGTGCTAGCTAGCATTAAACTTATCTTATAAAAAAAACAATAAAATCTTAACATAATCACTAGTTAACTACACATGGTTGATGATATTACTAGTTTATCTAGCTTGTCCTGCGTTGCATATAATCGATGCGGTGCCTGTTACTTTATCATTGAATCATAGCCTACTTCGCTAAACGGGTGATTTAACAAGCGCATTCGCGAAGAAAGCACTGTCGTTGCACCAATGTGTACCTAACCATAAGCATCCACGCCTTTCTTAAAATCAATACACAAGTATATATTTTTTAAACCTGCATATTTAGTTAATATTGCTTGCTAACATGAATTTCTTTTAACTAGGGAAATTGTGTCACTTCTCTTGCGTTCTGTGCAACATAGCCAGGGTATATGCAGCAGTTTGGGCCACCTGGCTCGTTGCGTACTGTGTGAAGACTATTTCTTCCTGACAAAGACAGCCAACTTTGCCAAACAGGGGATGATTTAACAAAAGCGCATTTGCGAAAAAAGCACAATCGTTGCACGAATGTACCTAACCATAAACATCAATGCCTTTCTTAAAATCAATACACAGAAGTATATTTTAATAAACCTGCATATTTAGTTAAAAGAAATTCAGGTTAGCAAGCAATATTAGTCTAGGGAAAAGGTGTCACTTCTCTTGCGTTCATTGCACGCAGAGTCAGGGTATATGCAACAGTTTGGGCCGCCTGGCTCGTTGCAAACTAATTTGCCAGAATTTTACGTAATTATGACATAACATTGAAGGTTGTGCAATGTAACAGGAATATTTAGACTGATGGATGCCACCCGTTAGATAAAATATGGAACGGTTCTGTATTTCACTGAAAGAATAAAGGTTTTATTTTCGAAATTATAGTTTCCGGATTTGACCATATTAATGACCTAAGGCTCATATTTCTGTGTTTGATTATATTATAATTAAGTCTATGATTTGAGAGAGCAGTCTGACTGAGCGGTGGTAGGCAGCAGCAGGCTCGTAAGCATTCATTCAAACAGCACTTTCCTGCGTTTGCCAGCAGCTCTTCGCTGTGCTTCAAGCACTATGCTGTTTATGACTTCAAGCCTATCAACTCCCGAGATTAGGCTGGCAATACCTATTAGAACATCCAATAGTCAAAGGTATATGAAATACAAATGGTAGAGAGAAAAATAGTCCTATAATAACTACAACCTGAAAAACGTATTACCTGGAAATATTGAAGACTCGTGTTAAAAGGAACCACCAGCTTTCATATGTTCTCATGTTCTGAGCAAGGAACTTAAACGTTAGCTTTCTAACATTTATTTGTCTACCTTTGTTTAAGGTCAGTTAAGAACAAATTCTTATTTTCAAAGGGGTTAGTGGGTTAACTGCCTTGTTCAGGGGCAGAATGACAGATTTTTACCTTGTCAGCTCAGGGATTCGATCTAGCAACCTTTCGGTTACTAGTCCAACGCTCGAACCACTAGGCTACCTGCCGCCCCATATGCCACATGGCACATATTGCACTTTTACTTTCTTCTCCAACACTTTGTTTTTGCATTATTTAAACCAAATTGAATATGTTTCATTATTTATTTGAGACTAAATAGATTTTATTGATGTATTATATTAAGTTAAAATAAAAGTGTTCATTGTTAATTCAGTATTGTTGTAATTGTCATTATTACAAATATATATACAGTGGGGAGAACATGTATTTGACACACTGCCGATTTTGCAGGTTTTCCTACTTACAAAGCATGTAATGGTCTGTAATTTTTATCATAGGTACACTTCAACTGTGAGAGACGGAATCTAAAACAAAAATCCAGAAAATCACATTGTATGATTTTTAAGTAATTAATTTGCATTTTATTGCATGACATAAGCATTTGATACATCAGAAAAGCAGAACTTAATATTTGGTACAGAAACCTTTGTTTGCAATTACAGAGATCATACGTTTCCTGTAGTTCTTGACCAGGTTTGCACACACTGCAGCAGGGATTTTGTCCCACTCCTCCATACAGACCTTCTCCAGATCCTTCAGGGTTCGGGGCTATCGCTGGGCAATACGGACTTTCAGCTCCCTCCAAAGATGTTCTATTGGGTTCAGGTCTGGAGACTGGCTAGGCCACTCCAGGACCTTGAGATGCTTCTTACGGAGCCACTCCTTAGTTGCCCTGGCTGTGTGTTTCGGGTCGTTGTCATGCTGGAAGACCCAGCCACGACCCATCTTCAATGCTCTTACTGAGGGAAGGAGGTTGTTGGCCAAGATCTCGCGATACATGGCCCCATCCATCCTCCCCTCAATACGGTGCAGTCGTCCTGTCCCCTTTGCAGAAAAGCATCCCCAAAGAATGATGTTTCCACCTCCATGCTTCACGGTTGGGATGGTGTTCTTGGGGTTGTACTCATCCTTCTTCTTCCTCCAAACACAGCGAGTGGAGTTTAGACCAAAAAGCTCTATTTTTGTCTCATCAGACCACATGACCTTCTCCCATTCCTCCTCTGGATCATCCAGATGGTCATCGGCAAACTTCAGACGGGCCTGGACATGCGCTGGCTTGAGCAGGCGGACCTTGCGTACGCTGCAGGATTTTAATCCATGACGGCGTAGTGTGTTACTAATGGTTTTCTTTGCGACTGTGGTCCCAGCTCTCTTCAGGTCATTGACCAGGTCCTGCCGTGTAGTTCTGGGCTGATCCCTCACATTCCTCATGATCATTGATGCCCCACGAGGTGAGATCTTGCATGGAGCCCCAGACCGAGGGTGATTGACCGTCATCTTGAACTTCTTCCATTTTCTAATAATTGCGCCAACAGTTGTTGCCTTCTCACCAAGCTGCTTGCCTATTGTCCTGTAGCCCATCCCAGCCTTGTGCAGGTCTACAATGTTATGATGTCCTTACACAGCTCTCTGGTCTTGGCCATTGTGGAGAGGTTGGAGTCTGTTTGATTGAGTGTGTGGACAGGTGTCTTTTATACAGGTAACGAGTTCAAACGGGTGCAGTTAATAGAGGTAATGAGTGGAGAACAGGAGGGCTTCTTAAAGAAAAACTAACAGGTCTGTGAGCCGGAATTCTTACTGGTTGGTAGGTGATCAAATACTTATGTCATGCAATAAAATGCAAATGAATTACCTAAAAATCATACAATGTGACTTTCTGGATTTTTTTACAGACCTCTACATGCTTTGTAAGTAACGCGCCAAATAAATTGACATTTTGGATATATAATCGACGGAATTAATCGAACAAAAGGACCATTTGTGATGTTTATGGGACATATTGGAGTGCCAACAGAAGAAGCTCATCAAAGGTAAGGCATGAATTATATTTTTATTTCTGCGTTTTGTGTCGCGCCTGCAGGGTTGAAATATGCTTTTCTCTCTTTGTTTACTATGGTGCTATCCTCAGATAATAGCATCGTTTGCTTTCGCCGTAAAGCATTTTTGAAATCTGACACGTTGGCTGGATTCACAACAAGTGTAGCTTTAATTTGGTATATTGAATGTGTGATTTCATGAAAGTTAAATTTTTATAGTAATTTATTTGAATTTGGCGCTCTGCATTGTCACTGGATGTTGGCCAGGTGGGACGCTACCGTCCCACATATCCCAGAGAGGTTAACCCATAGGAAGCCACACCCAGTTGGATACTTTAAAAATGCGAAAGATAAAACAGGCTTTTGGGCACCAGAGTCCTCTATAGAACTCTATGGTGCGTCTATCCCGGTCCCTCAAAAAAAACATATGTTCCATGTAAGCAGCAGTACAGGGATATCAGCGGTCTCACTCTCCATATGACCTGTGACCTATGGAAGTGATTGATGGTGAAAGAGGAAGTACTCACGTGTTGAGCGTGGCGCAAAGAACCAGACACACCCCCTCTCTGCTGCGGAAGTTCTTATGTTTAAAAGCAGGAAGCAACCTCTCCCACACATACTACAGAGAGAGAGAGAAAGAGAGAAAGGGAGCGCGAGAGAGAAAGGGAGCGCGAGAGAGAAAGGGAGCGCGAGAGAGAAAGGGAGCGCGAGAGAGAAAGGGAGCGCGAGAGAGAAAGGGAGCGCGAGAGAGAAAGGGAGCGAGAGAGAGAAAGGGAGCGAGAGAGAGAAAGGGAGCGAGAGAGAGAGAGCGAGAGAGGGAGCGAGAGAGGGAGCGAGAGAGGGAGCGAGAGAAAGGGAGCGAGAGAGGGAGAGAAAGGGAGAGAAAGGGAGCGAGAGAGAGAAAGGGAGCGAGAGAGAGAAAGAGAGCGAGAGAGAGAAAGAGAGCGAGAGCGAGAAAGGGAGCGAGAGCGAGAAAGGGAGCGAGAGAGAGAAAGGGAGCGAGAGAGAGAAAGGGAGCGAGAGAGAGAAAGGGAGCGAGAGAGAGAAAGGGAGCGAGAGAGAGAAAGAGAGCGAGAGAGAGAAAGAGAGCGAGAGAGAGAAAGGGAGCGAGAGAGAGAAAGGGAGCGAGAGAGAGAAAGGGAGCGAGAGAGAGAAAGGGAGCGAGAGAGAGAAAGGGAGCGAGAGAGAGAAAGGGAGCGAGAGAGAGAAAGGGAGCGAGAGAGAGAAAGGGAGCGAGAGAGAGAAAGGGAGCGAGAGAGAGAAAGGGAGCGAGAGAGAAAGAGAGCGAGAGAGAGAAAGAGAGCGAGAGAGAGAAAGGGAGCGAGAGAGAGAAAGTCAGAGGGAGAGAGAGACAAGAGAAAGAGAGAGAGAGAGAGAGATATTATTTGAAACCAAGGACTGATCACCCCAATCCACAAAAGTGGAGACAAATTTGACCCCAATAACTACCGTGGGATATGTGTCAACAGCAACCTTGGGAAAATCCACTGCATTATCATTAACAACAGACTTGTACATTTCTTCAACAAAAACAATGGTACTGAGCAAATGTCAAATTGGCGTTTTACCAAATTACCGTATGAGGGCCTGTTTTACAAATTGGTGGAAAGTGGTGTTGGGGGAAGAAACATACGCCATTGTAAAATCCATGTACGCAAACAACAAGTGAGCAGTTAAAATTGGCAAAAAATATATAAAAAAACCCACAGGGCCGTGGGGTGAGACAGGGATGCAGCTTAAGCCCCACCCTCTTGAACATGCATATCAACGAATTGGCGAGGGCACTAGAACAGTCTGCAGCACACGGCCACAACCTACTAGAATCTGTAGTCAAATGTCTACTGTTTGCAGATGATCTGGTGCTTCTGTCCCCAACCAAGCAGTGCCTACAGCAGCACCTAGATCTTCTGCACAGATTCTATCAGACCTGGACCCTGACAGTAAATCTCAGCAAGACAAAAATAATGGTGTTCCAAAAAAGGTCCCGTTGCCAGGACAACAAATACAAATTCCATCTAGACACCGTCGTCCTAGAGCACACAAAACTATCTGACTGACCTGTTGCCACAAGAAAAGGGCAACCAGTGAAGAACAAACACCATTGTAAATATAACCCATATTTCTGTTTATTTATTTTCCCTTTTGTACTTTAACTATTTACACATCATTACAACACTGTATATAGTCATAATATGACATTTGTAATGTCTTTATTCTTTTGGAACTTTTGTGAGCGTAATGTTTACTGTTCATTTTTTTATTTCACTTTTGTTTATTATCTATTTCACTTGCTTTGGTAATGTTAACATATGTTTTCCATGCCAATAAAGCCCTGAAAAAATCTAGTCAACTGTGATGCTGCTATCCTGATACTGTCTGTGTTAATCTAGTCAACTGTCTGTATTAATCTAGTCAACTGTCTGTATTAATCTAGTCAACTGTGATGCTGCTATTCTGATACTGTCTGTATTAATCTAGTCAACTGTGATGCTGCTATCCTGATACTGTCTGTGTTAATCTAGTCAACTGTCTGTATTAATCTAGTTAACTGTGATGCTGCTATCCTGATACTGTCTGTATTAATCTAGTCAACTGTGATGCTGATATCCTGATACTGTCTGTATTAATCTAGTCAACTGTCTGTATTAATCTAGTCAACTGTGATGCTGCTATCCTGATACTGTCTGTATTAATCTAGTCAACTGTGATGCTGCTATCCTGATACTGTCTGTATTAATCTAGTCAACTGTCTGTATTAATCTAGTCAACTGTGATGCTGCTATCCTGATACTGTCTGTATTAATCTAGTCAACTGTCTGTATTAATCTAGTCAACTGTGATGCTGCTATCCTGATACTGTCTGTATTAATCTAGTCAACTGTGATGCTGCTATCCCGATACTGTCTGTATTAATCTAGTCAACTGTGATGCTGCTATCCTGATACTGTCTGTATTAATCTAGTCAACTGTCTGTATTAATCTAGTCAACTGTGGTGCTGCTATCCTGATACTGTCTGTATTAATCTAGTCAACTGTCTGTATTAATCTAGTCAACTGTGATGCTGCTATCCTGATACTGTCTGTATTAATCTAGTCAACTGTCTGTATTAATCTAGTCAACTGTCTGTATTAATCTAGTCAACTGTGATGCTGCTATCCTGATACTGTCTGTGTTAATCTAGTCAACTGTCTGTATTAATCTAGTCAACTGTCTGTATTAATCTAGTCAACTGTGATGCTGCTATCCTGATACTGTCTGTGTTAATCTAGTCAACTGTGATGCTGCTATTCTGATACTGTCTGTATTAATCTAGTCAACTGTGATGCTGCTATCCTGATACTGTCTGTGTTAATCTAGTCAACTGTCTGTATTAATCTAGTTAACTGTGATGCTGCTATCCTGATACTGTCTGTATTAATCTAGTCAACTGTGATGCTGATATCCTGATACTGTCTGTATTAATCTAGTCAACTGTCTGTATTAATCTAGTCAACTGTGATGCTGCTATCCTGATACTGTCTGTATTAATCTAGTCAACTGTGATGCTGCTATCCTGATACTGTCTGTATTAATCTAGTCAACTGTCTGTATTAATCTAGTCAACTGTGATGCTGCTTTCCTGATACTGTCTGTATTAATCTAGTCAACTGTGATGCTGCTATCCCGATACTGTCTGTATTAATCTAGTCAACTGTGATGCTGCTATCCTGATACTGTCTGTATTAATCTAGTCAACTGTGGTGCTGCTATCCTGATACTGTCTGTATTAATCTAGTCAACTGTCTGTATTAATCTAGTCAACTGTGATGCTGCTATCCTGATACTGTCTGTATTAATCTAGTCAACTGTCTGTATTAATCTAGTCAACTGTCTGTATTAATCTAGTCAACTGTGATGCTGCTATCCTGATACTGTCTGTGTTAATCTAGTCAACTGTCTGTATTAATCTAGTCAACTGTCTGTATTAATCTAGTCAACTGTGATGCTGCTATCCTGATACTGTCTGTGTTAATCTAGTCAACTGTGATGCTGCTATTCTGATACTGTCTGTATTAATCTAGTCAACTGTGATGCTGCTATCCTGATACTGTCTGTATTAATCTAGTCAACTGTGATGCTGATATCCTGATACTGTCTGTATTAATCTAGTCAACTGTCTGTATTAATCTAGTCAACTGTGATGCTGCTATCCTGATACTGTCTGTATTAATCTAGTCAACTGTGATGCTGCTATCCTGATACTGTCTGTATTAATCTAGTCAACTGTCTGTATTAATCTAGTCAACTGTGATGCTGCTATCCTGATACTGTCTGTATTAATCTAGTCAACTGTCTGTATTAATCTAGTCAACTGTGATGCTGCTATCCTGATACTGTCTGTATTAATCTAGTCAACTGTGATGCTGCTATCCCGATACTGTCTGTATTAATCTAGTCAACTGTGATGCTGCTATCCTGATACTGTCTGTATTAATCTAGTCAACTGTGATGCTGCTATCCTGATACTGTCTGTATTAATCTAGTCAACTGTCTGTATTAATCTAGTCAACTGTGATGCTGCTATCCTGATACTGTCTGTATTAATCTAGTCAACTGTGATGCTGCTATCCCGATACTGTCTGTATTAATCTAGTCAACTGTGATGCTGCTATCCTGATACTGTCTGTATTAATCTAGTCAACTGTCTGTATTAATCTAGTCAACTGTGATGCTGCTATCCTGATACTGTCTGTATTAATCTAGTCAACTGTCTGTATTAATCTAGTCAACTGTCTGTATTAATCTAGTCAACTGTGATGCTGCTATCCTGATACTGTCTGTGTTAATCTAGTCAACTGTCTGTATTAATCTAGTCAACTGTCTGTATTAATCTAGTCAACTGTGATGCTGCTATCCTGATACTGTCTGTATTAATCTAGTCAACTGTGATGCTGCTATCCTGATACTGTCTGTGTTAATCTAGTCAACTGTCTGTATTAATCTAGTCAACTGTCTGTATTAATCTAGTCAACTGTCTGTATTAATCTAGTCAACTGTGATGCTGCTATCCTGATACTGTCTGTATTAATCTAGTCAACTGTCTGTATTAATCTAGTCAACTGTGATGCTGCTATCCTGATACTGTCTGTGTTAATCTAGTTAACTGTGATGCTGCTATCCTGATACTGTCTGTGTTAATCTAGTTAACTGTGATGCTGCTATCCTGATACTGTCTGTGTTAATCTAGTCAACTGTGATGCTGCTATCCTGATACTGTCTGTATTAATCTAGTCAACTGTGGTGAATGATGGATAACTGATAGAATAGGAGTAGAGCCTGGGGGTTTGGATGCTCTGAGGTGAGCTTCTCACAGTTCTATTCCTCAACTCCCTTACCCAGCAGGCACGGCTGGGGAAATATCCTCATGACATTACAGCCAGTTTGTTGTAATCTGGTTATAATGTAACATAATCTGGCTGTGAGGACGTCACCTCACCCAGTTCTGTTAGATCTATAAGGAGAAGCAGGAGAGGCCTGAGACTGCATGTAGTAGTCCTGCACTACAGGAAGAGGCAGGATCCTTCTCAACATGGGTGAGGCAGTGTGTGTGTGTTTGTGTGAGTATGACGTACGTGCTATGTGTGTGTGTGTGTGTGTCTCTCACTCACCATAGGCGATGCGGTCACTTCCATACAGCGAAGGATAAGATTGTGACTCTGTTCTCTGACCTGGTCCTTACTGTCCCCCAACCTGTCCACTAGGGCTGGGACCACTGGAGAAGGGAGGGACACACACAGTCAAATGTCATGTTAGAAAACTAGACTTGGATCCATAATGAAACATTGGTAGTACAGAGGTTAGTAGACGGTGGGTCTATGTCACTGTAGAGTTCACACAGACGTCTGGTAACGGACAGAGTTTAGTTCTTCCTTAGGAGGCACTAGTTTCTCTGCTACGGTTTTAAGTAATCCTCCGATTTCCCCTTCGAACCTCAAACACACACACACACACACACACACACACACACACACACACACACACACACACACACACCGAGGGCGAGGAAGGTTGCAGTAGGATGACATCACCCTGTCACTCCCCAGCTGATGTTTTCGGGGAGGAATGCCTGTGTGTGTGTGGAGGGGGGGGGGGGGGGGGGGGGGTTGGGTTGTTGCTACCACAACAGCTGGTTTCCTAGGCAACAGGGACAATAGAGGTCCAACACACAGTGACAGGGGGCATTGTAGCAGAGACACAAGTCATCATCAAACCCAAACACGTGACTGTGTGAGGTCATTGCGGTGTTCCCCCTTTCAGCTCTTCAGAAACCAGCTGTTTCACTTCCTCCCAATACCCCCTCGCAGAACAAGATGGCCTCAGAAAAATCACCCACAACAGATGGGAGAGAAGAACAGTAACACACACACAGCGAGTGAGGAGAGAGTCAATTACGTGTAGATCAAGAATGACACTCATTAATCACTATGATCTCATCTCCTCCCCCTCGGTGTCGACAGAGAAACGAGTGGAAAAGTGGAGAGGAGAAGTGGAGAGGAGAAGGAGAGGAGAAGTGGAGAGGAGAGCAGAAGTGGAGTGGAGAAGGAGAGGAGAAGTGGAGAGGAGAAGTGGAGAGGAGAAGTGGAGAGGAGAAGTGGAGAGGAGAGCAGAAGTGGAGTGGAGAAGGAGAGCAGAAGTGGAGAGGAGAGCAGAAGTGGAGAGGAGAGCAGAAGTGGAGAGCAGAGGAGAAGTGGAGTGGAGAAGTGGAGTGGAGAAAAGAAAAGGGGAGAGCAGAGAAGGGGAGAGCAGAGAAGGGGAGAGCAGAGAAGGGGAGTGGAGAGAAGGGGAGTGGAGAGGAGAGCAGAAGTGGAGAGGAGTAGAGAGGAAGTGGAGAGGAGAGGGGAAGTGGAGAGGAGAAGTGGAGAGGAGTGGAGAGGAGAGCAGAAGTAGAGGGGAAGTGGAGAGGGGAAGTGGAGAGGGGAAGTGGAGAGGGGAAGCGGAGAGGGGAAGCGGAGAGGGGAAGCGGAGAGGAGAAGCGGAGAGGAGAAGCGGAGAGGAGAAGCGGAGAGGAGAAGCGGAGAGGAGAAGCGGAGAGTTTTCAGACAGTTGGGATCAGGCGATGTCAGACTGTTTGTTCCCCTTTGGAATCTGACAGGTCTCCTCCTAGAGCTGTACTGTAGGGCGGTGTGTGTGTGTGTGTGTGTGTCTCAAGGGCCAGCCTGGGTGAGTATGACAACTGGTGACACCTGCAGCAGTAGTCTGACAGGACAGTTAAACAAGTACAACACACACCAAAAGGCAGACAGGAGCAGTCAATGAGGGCAGTAGGGGGATGTGGTTAAGGGGTTAGATGGGATAGTCCTACAGTTAGCCAGACTATTTGCAGCCTGATTACAGAAGAGGATGGAGACAAACGGAAACAGTAGCTCACCTGTTCCCAGGTATCCTCTAAAGTGTTCCCCCAGGCGATTGACGAACGCCCCGGCAATGTCTATTCCCAATAGCGCCACCTATAGGGCAGAGAGAAGAGAGAAATACTTAATAGTGCGTCACTCACACACACACACACACACACACACACACACACACACACACACACACACACACACACACACACACACACACACACACACACACACACACACACACACACACACACACACACACACACACACACACACACAGACAGTAGTAAGGTTATAGAGTTCTGTGATGCTTAGTTTTCCTGCGTGTGTGTGAGAGAGATCGGGATCTGATCTCACACGGAGGGAATTTTGTGTCTGGAATGCTTGTGTTGGCAGACCATGACAGAAGCAGAACATTCCAGAGAAGTAAAAATGGTTCTCTGTTCCAGACAGAGAGATCCTGACTGCTGTTCTTTCTATTTTAGTCAAACAGAGAGAGAGACAGAGAGACAGAGAGAGAGAAGAGCCAGGTAACCACAAAGAGAGGGAGAGAGAAGAGCAAAGGCATCATGACGAGGGCTGTGACGGTCATTGGATTTTGGACGAAGGTAATTTGGGGGGAGGGGAGGAGGGGGAGCAGAGAAGGACCATATGTCCACTCAGGTATTCTCAGGCCCCTCTGATACTTATACACTATAAACACGCATCGACTGTCAGCCATGTAGTCTAGCTAAGAGTGACTTTGCAAAATCACGAGATAAAGATGACATAGCATCTTTACCAAAACTGCCTGGTCAGATCGTCCGTCCATCTATTCATCAATCCATCCAAACTGCCTTGTCAACTGTCAAACCATCCATCCATCCATCCTGCCTGGTCAACTGTCAAACCATCCATCCATCCATCCTGCCTGGTCAACTGTCAAACCATCCATCCATCCATCCTGCCTGGTCAACTGTCAATCCATCCATCCATCCAAACTGCCTGGTCAACTGTCAATCCATCCATCCAAACTGCCTGGTCAACTGTCAATCCATCCATCCATCCATCCATCCATCCATCCTGCCTGGTCAACTGTCAATCCATCCATCCATCCATCCAAACTGCCGGGTCAACTGTCAATCCATCCATCCATCCAAACTGCCTGGTCAACTGTCAGTCCATCCATCCATCCAAACTGCCTGGTCAACTGTCAGTCCATCCATCCATCCAAACTGCCTGGTCAACTGTCAGTCCATCCATCCATCCAAACTGCCTGGTCAACTGTCATTCCATCCATCCATCCATCCTGCCTGGTCAACTGTCAGTCCATCCAAACTGCCTGGTCAACTGTCAACCCTTCCATCCATCCATCCATCCATCCATCCATCCATCCATCCATACTGACTGATCAACTGTCAATCCATCCATCCTGCCTGGTCAACTGTCAGTCCATCCATCCTAACCAGAGGAAGTGGTTTGGACCATGTCTAAGACCTGAAGACTTGCCAAGCTCTTTAAGACTTTAGTTCAGCGGGGTAGGTTTAGTAAATCGCAAACATCTGCAGCTCTAAAACATTCAGAGAACGCAGAAAAGGCATTGTGCAATATTACAGTGTCTGCTGTGGAGCGTGTGTGCTCCTGTGTGGTGCATACGAACTGGGCGTAGTGCTATGTGAATGAGCATGGGGTGAATCTCTGCTGCAGAGAGAGAGAGAGAGCGAGCGAGCGAGCGAGCGAAAGGCCAGTGGCCAATCCTCAATTCTGGGAGATTCAGGATGACATTGACATAGGAATTGCTCCTCTCCAATCACATGAAGGCACAGTATTTCTTGTCAACGAGTGTCATGGTGTGCTGGTTCATTGTGGAGAACACCTATGAGCTTGTCATCATGTGTCCTCTTCCGGGCTGTGACGGTGTTGGAAGTTACTCTAACTGGCCAGGCAGAGGAGGTCACAATTCTGTTGGTTCACTTGTTTACATGGATATGATTCTTACATTTTGTAAAAAGCGTTTAACAAGCCATTACAGTTATTATCATGGAGAGGATCTGTCCCATTTTCGTATCGACAACAACGGAGTCCAAATACAGACATGTGCCTACCTTGTTCTAGACTGATTGCTTTTCTGCATGTAAAAATGTTTCCTTCAGATCCGACTTTGACGCACAAAACCATTCAAACGAAGTCAGACGGGGATTTTCTCCCACTTCCCACTAAATATTTGCATAACGTCCCAAACCCTGCTGCTGCGGTCATTCGATGGCAGTGTCATTGACATATTTTGTTCAAAAGAGAGGATGCCGTAATGAAAGAACTAATATAGCCTAAGCTACGGAAAACAGGCTTTTTACAAGACTAAATGACGACAGGTGCGTTTGATTCTTATTAAAAGAGAGAGAGTCACTTTAGGAAACTTTCTGAATGGACATATCGGCCTATAGAGAATCAGCGAATGAAACACAAGCACATCCCATAAAAACATCCGTCAATCAAAGTCACCAGCGTATGTCAGACACAAGCAAATATTTATCTTTTCCTGAAAACTTATTTAAAAAATTAAAAACTAGGCTTTCCTGAAAGTAGGCTGTAAGATAATTAATTAGCAAGGAAAGTATGAAAGGGACAGCTATGCAATAGTATGAAGCTGAAATTGAGGGGGAGAGTGTTGGAAAGATTTTAAATTCTGTGAGGAACTATTATATCATTTGAATGGATGTAAAAATACAAATAAATTAAAAACATACTTTGTTGACATGTCTGTGTGAGGCGAAGGAGAAAAAAAAATACCTCGGAATCCCAGCAGAGCTCTAAGAAGCAGGCCAGGCCTCGACAGGCCCAATCCACCATCAGTCCTCGCCTCTGGCAGTTACTATAGACAGAGACACCACGGAACTGGACTGCCACATGTCAGGCCATTCAACAGACAAAATTCCACCTGGGAAGTGTCTGCGTGCATTGCTCCTAATATGTACCTACAGTGAACTCGGAAAGTATTCAGAACCCTTCACTTTTTCCACATTTTGTTACATTACAGCCTTATTCTAAAACGGATCAAATTATATATTTTTTCCTCAATCTACACACAATACCCAATAATGACATCACAATACCCCATAATGACATCACAATACCCCATAATGACATCACAATACCCCATAATGACGAAGCGAAAACTAGTTTTTAGAAATACATTATTTAAATAACTATTCAGACCTTTTGCAATGAGCCTCGAAATTGAGCTCAGGTCCATCCTGTTTCCATTGATCATCCTTGAGATGTTTCTACAACTTGGCGTCCACCTGTGGTAAATTCAACTGATTGGACATGATTTGGAAGGCCAGATCGGTCTATATAAAATGTCCCACAGTTGATAGTGTATGTCAGAGCAAAAACCAAGCCATGAGGTCAAAGGAATTGTCCGTAGAGCTCCGAGACAGGATTGTGTCGAGGCACAGATCTGGAGAAGGGTACCAAAAAATGTCTGCAACATTGAAGGTCCCCAAGAACACAGTGACCTCCATCATTCTAAAATCGAATAAGTTAGGAACCACCAAGACTCTTCCTAGAGCTGGCCGCCCGGCCAAACTGCGGCCAATATCTAAATTGCACCTGGGCTGGAATAATACATTATGGCCTTTTTCTTGCATTTCAAAGATGGTACAAAAAAACAAAACAAAAAAAAAGCATGTTTTTTTCTTTGTATAATCTGTTACCAGATGTAATGTGTTATATTTTCCTACATTCCTTGCACATTTACACAAACTTCAAAGTTTTCCTTTCAAATGGTACCAAGAAAATGCAAATCCTTGCTTCAGGGCCTGAGCTGCAGACAGTTAGATTTGAGTAGTTATTTTAGGCGAAAATTGAAAGAAAAAGGGGCCGATCCTTAAGAGCCTCTCAAAGCACTTCATGATGACAGAAGTGAGTGCTACGGGGCGATAGTCATTTAATTCAGTTACCTTCGCTTTCTTGGGTACAGGAACAATGGTGGATGTCTGGAAGCAAGTGGGGACAGCAGACTGGGATAGGGAGAGATTGAAATACTCCAGCCAGCTGGTCTGCACATGTGAGGGCGCGGCTAGAGATTCTGTCTGGGCCGGCAGCCTTGCGAGGCCTAACACGCTTAAATATCTTACATCGGCCACGGAGAACGAGAGCCCACAGTCCTTGGCCGCGTCGGTGGCACTGTGTTATCCTCAAAGTGGGCGAAGAAGTTGTTTAGCATGTCTGGGAGCAAGACAGTGTCAGCGACGTGGCTGGTTTACCCTTTATAATCAGTGATTGTCTGTAGACTCTGTCACATGCGTCTCGTGTATGAGCCGTTGAATTGCGACTCCACTTTGTACTGACATTTTGCCTGTTTGATTGCATTACGGAGGGAATAACTACACTGTTTGTATTCGACAATATTCCCAGTCACCTTGCCATGGTTAAATGCGGTGGTTTGCACTTTCAGTTTAGCCCGAACGCTGCCATCTATCCACGGTTTCTGGTTTGGGTAGATATTAAATAGTCACAGTGCGAACATCCCCTATACACTTCCTGACGAACTCAGTGTCCGTGTATACAATGTTATTCTCAGAGGCTACCTGGAACATACAGTGGCAAAAAAAAGTATGTGAACCCTTTGGAATTACCTGGATTTCTGCATAAATTGGTCATCAAATTTGATCTGATCTTCATCGCAGTCACAACAATAGACAAACAGTGTTCTTAAACTAATAACGCAAATTGTATTTTTCTTGTCTATATTGAATACATCATTTAAACATTCACAGTGTAGGTTGGAAAAAGTATGTGAACCCCTAGGCTAATGACTTCAACAGCTAATTGGAGTCAGGAGTCAACTAATCTGGAGTCCAATCAATGAGAAGAGATTGGAGATGTTGGTTAGAGCTGCCTTGCCCTATAAAAAACACTCCCAAAATTTGAGTTTGCTAGTCACAAGAAGCATTGCCTGATGTGAACCATGCCTCCAACAAAAGAGATCTCAGAAGACCTAAGATTAAGAACTGTTGACTTGCATAAAGCTGGAAAGGTTTACAAAAGCGTCTCTAAAAGCCTTAACGTTTATCAGTCCACGGTAAGACAAATTGTCTATAAATGGAGAAAGTTCAGCACTGTTGCTAGTCTTCATAGGAGTGGCCGTCCTGAAAAGATGACTGCGAGAGCACAGAGCAGAATGCTCAATGAGGTTAAGAATCCTAGAGTGTCAGCTAAAGACTTACAGAAATCTCTGGAACATGCTAACATCTCTGCTGACGAGTCTATGATACGTAAAACACTAAACAAGAACGGTGTTCATGGGAGGACACCACGGAAGAAGCCACTGCTGTCCAAAAAAAACATTGCTGCACATTTAAAGTTTGCAAAAGTGCACCTGGATGTTCCACAGCGCTACTGGCAAAATATTCTGTGGACAAATGAAACTACAGTTGAGTTGTTTGGAAGGAACACACAACACTATGTGTTGAGACAAAAAGGCACAGCACACCAACATCAAAACCTCATCCCAACTGTAAAGTATGGAGGAGGGAGCATCATTGTTTGTGGCTGCTTTGCTGCCTCAGGGCATGGACAGCTTGCTATCAAAAGGAAAAATGAATTCCCAAGTTTATCAAGAGATTTTGCAAGAGAATGTTAGGCTGTCCGCCAATGGAAGCTCAACAGAAGTTGGGTGATGCACCAGGACAACGACCCAAAGCACATACAGTTGAAATCGGAAATTTACATACACTTAGGTTGGAGTCATTAAAACTCGTTTCTCAACCACTCCACAAATTTCTTGTTAACAAACTATAGTTTTGGCAAGTCGGTTAGGACATCTACTTTGTGCACGACACAAGTCATTTTCCCAACAATTGTTTTCAGACAGATTATTTCACTGTATTACAATTCCAGTGGGTCAGAAGTTAACATACACTAAGTTGACTGCCTTTAAACAGCTTGGAAAATTCCAGAAACTGATGTCATGGCTTTAGAAGCTTCTGATAGGCTAATTGACATCATTTGAGTCAATTGAAGGTGTACCTGTGGATGTATTTCAAGGCCTGAAGGCCTGCCTTCAAACTCAGTGCCTCTTCACTTGACATCATGGGAAAATCAAAAGAAATCAGACAAGACAAAAAAAAATTGTAGACCTCCACAAGTCTGGTTCATCCTTGGGAGCAATTTCCAAATGCCTGAAGGTACCACGTTCATCTGTACAAACAATAGTACGCAAGTATAAACACCATGGGACCACGCAGCCGTCATACCGCTCCGAATGAAGATGCGTTCTGTCTCCTAGAGATGAACGTACTTTGGTGCGAAATGTGCAAATCAATCCCAGAACAATAGCAAAGGACCTTGTGAAGATGCTGGAGGAAACGGGTACAAAGGTATCTATATCCACAGTAAAACAAGTCCTATATCGACCTGAAAAGCCACTCAGCAAGGAAGAAGCCACAGCTCCAAAACCACCATAAAAAAAGCCCGACTACGAGTGTATGTAAACTTCTGACCCACTGGGAATGTGATGAAAGAAATAAAAGCTGAAATAAATCACTCTACTATTATTCTGACATTTTACATTCTTAAAAAAAGTGGTAATCCTAACTGACCTAAGACAGGGAATTCTTAATAGGATTAACTGTCAGGAATTGTGAAAAACTGAGCTTAAATGTATTTGGCTAAGGTGTATGTAAACTTCCGACTTCAACTTTAAGTAAATCAACAACAGAAGGGTTTCAACAGAAGAAAATACATCTTCTGGTGTGGCCCAGTCAGAGTCCTAACCTCAACCCAATTGAGATACGGTGGCATGACCTCAAGAGAGCAGTTCATCAATTTTCTTGGGATGTCTGGTGTGAACTGAACGAACCAGTTTTGTAAAGAGGAACGGTCCAAAATTCCTCCTGACTGCAGGTCTGATCCACAACTACAGAAAACATTTGGTTGAGGTTATTGCTGCCAAAAGGAGGGTCAACCAGTTATTCAAATCAAATCAAATTTTATTTGTCACATACACATGGTTAGCAGATGTTAATGCGAGTGTAGCGAAATGCTTGTGCTTCTAGTTCCGACAATGCAGTAATAACCAACAAGTAATCTAACCTAACAATTCCACAACTACTACCTTATACACACAAGTGTAAAGGGATAAAGAATATGAATGAGTGATGGTACAGAACGGCATAGGCAAGATGCAGTAGATGGTATAGAGTACAGTATATACATATGAGATGAGTAATGTAGGGTATGTAAACATAAAGTGGCATAGTTTAAAGTGGCTAGTGATACATGTATTACATAGAGATGGCAAGATGCAGTAGATGATATAGAGTACAGTATATACATATACATATGAGATGAGTAATGTAGGGTATGTAAACATTATATTAAGTGGCATTGTTTAAAGTGGCTAGAATTAAACTATTAAATCCATTAAACTATTAAATCCAAGGGTTCACATACTTTTTCCACCCTCCACTGTGAATGTTTACACGGTGTGTTCAATAAAGACATGAAAACGTATAATTGTTTGTGTGTTATTAGTTTAAGCAGACTGTGTCTATTGTTGTGACCTAGATGAAGATCAGATCAAATTTTATGATCAATTAATGCAGAAATTCAGGTATTTCCAAAGGGTTCACATACTTTCCTGCCACTATCCCAGTCCACGTGATCAAAACAATCTTGAAGCATGGATTCTGATTGGTCAGACAAGCGTTGAATAGACCTTAGCACGGGTACTTCCTGTTTGAGTTTCTACCTATAGGAAGAGAGGAGCAAAATGGAGTCGAGATCTGATTTGCAGAAGGGAGGGCAGGGTAGGGGGGCTTGTATGCATCCCGGAAGTTGGAATAACAATGGTTGAGTGTTTTTCCACTGCGAGTACCACAGTCAATGTGTTGATAGAACTTAGGTACGGTTTTCAAAATGTGTTTTTTGGCAGAAATTTGAACTTTCACGTGCCTTAATAACAAACTTCAATGCCATCTGTAAATACGAATAAAGTTGTTGAAATTACGAGCCTAGTTGGTTAAGCCACAGAAAAAGGCAGGAACCTTTGCGCAAGCCATGATTGGCTGAGATAATGAATGGGCTGGACATGCCGAGAGATGAGTTTCAGATTGGTCTGCCGCGTAGCATTGTCTGCCTATAAAATGAGCTGCTCCTTATGAGTCGATAATCCTTTCTACTGCAGTTTTCTAAAGATATAACATTAGCCATGGAGAACTGCAAATGTGTTGCTACTGCTCTCAACAACATTGCTGCCCTGAATTTCAAGCGCTATTGACAAAGGTCAGCGGGAAAAAGATTGTGATTGACTACTTTTAGGACGACGATCGTGCCATGCTGGCGCTCTCTGACGCTGAAAATGAATCAGACGATGTGAACCAGAGAGACTTGACAACGGGCCAAGCAAGCTGTACAAACAAAACGGAAATGACACAGGTCTTATTTAATGAAAGGGGTTGCAGTCTGCCGTGAAGCACTCAATGTATAAGGGTAAGAGTCTAGCTACAGTTTCAGATATTATACGTTTCTAATTTTGTCAGAAAGTTGTTAGGATTATGGTTCATTGTTTAGCTTGCATGTCTAAACAAAAGACTTCACTTCGCCAGATGATTAAATGACCCATCAAGTTAACCAGGTGTATCTGACGGTGATTACAGCCATCTATTGTATAATAATGCCAAGATATTTGTACCAGGTATTTGTCTTTCAGCATCAGTAGAACACGTCTGACTCTCCTCCACCAGTCATACAAGGAGAATGGTCTAATGCCTCCCATCAGAAAGACCTGTAGAACACACCTGTCTCTCCTCCACCAGTCATACAAGGAGAATGGTCTAATACCTCCCATCAGAAAGACCTGTAGAACACACCTGTCTCTCCTCCACCAGTCATACAAGGAGAATGGTCTAATGCCTCCCATCAAAAAGAGAGCAAGCACTTGCTCAGAGTGAGCGGTCTGTCTACCAGAAGATGGTTGCTGACTGCAAGACCACCTGTCAAGACCTGTAGTTGTCTCTGGGGGCCCTACTGAACCAGCAAGCAAAGACATCAGGATACATTACAGCTTTGACTTTGCTCAACAAGTAAGCAACATGTCCTCCTTTATACTGATTAAGGACATAGATGGATAGATGAAGACACAAAATATATACTATATGGGATGCAGGCAAATGCCTTTCACTGAGCTGTGTAAAGACCTAGTAAAATAAAAGGTTACATAAAATAAAGACTGACAGGGGTGAAAATTCATTTTAATTTATCTTTGTGTTATTTTGTTGTTTGCAGGTGCACTATCCTCCTGACCCTATGCAGCCAGGTCCCATCTACTATCCTTCTGACCCTATGCAGCCAGGTCCCATCTACTATCCTTCTGACCCTATGCAGCCAGGTCCCATCTACTATCCTTCTGACCCTATGCAGCCAGGTCCCATCTACTATCCTTCTGACCCTATGCAGCCAGGTCCCATCTACTATCCTTCTGACCCTATGTAGCCAGGTCCCATCTACTATCCTTCTGACCCTATGCAGCCAGGTCCCATCTACTATCCTTCTGACCCTATGCAGCCAGGTCCCATCTACTATCCTTCTGACCCTATGTAGCCAGGTCCCATCTACTATCCTTCTGACCCTATGCAGCCAGGTCCCATCTACTATCCTTCTGACCCTATGCAGCCAGGTCCCATCTACTATCCTTCTGACCCTATGCAGCCAGGTCCCATCTACTATCCTTCTGACCCTATGTAGCCAGGTCCCATCTACTATCCTTCTGACCCTATGCAGCCAGGTCCCATCTACTATCCTTCTGACCCTATGCAGCCAGGTCCCATCTACTATCCTTCTGACCCTATGCAGCCAGGTCCCATCTACTATCCTTCTGACCCTATGCAGCCAGGTCCCATCTACTATCCTTCTGACCCTATGCAGCCAGGTCCAATCTACCTTTCAACTCCTCGCAAGTGTTGCTTGTTTGATGTCTGCTGTGAAGGAATACCACAAGTCAACTACTCGATTGATGAAGTCACGTCATCCAGAAAAGGCAGCAGCGATGTCACCAACTACATGCACCATTTCTTCACCAACTACGGAGTTGGGGAAACGCGTGTGGCCCTGAAATGTGACAACTGCAGTGGCCAAAACCAGAACAAGTTTGTGCTCTGGTATTGTGCCTGGTGGACCATGCACAAGCTCCACCATAGTCTGGACTAGAGTTCAACCGATTATGATTTTTCAACGCCGATACCGATTATTGGAGGACCCCAAAAAAAGCCAATACCAATTAAATCGGACTATTTTTATTTATTTATTTGTAATAATGACAATTACAACAATACTGAATGAACACTTATTTTAACTTAATATAATACATCAATAAAATCAATTTAGCCTCAAATAAATAATGAAACATGTTCAATTTGGTTTAAATCAATTTAGCCTCAAATAAATAATGAAACATGTTCAATTTGGTTTAAATAATGCAAAAACAAAGTGTTGGAGAAGAAAGTAAAAGTGCAATATGTGCCAATGTAAAAAAGCTAACGTTTAAGTTCCTTGCTCAGAACATGAGAACATATGAAAGCTGGTGGTTCCTTTTAACATGAGACTTCAATATTCCCAGGTAAGAAGTTTTAGGTTGTAGTTATTATAGGACTATTTCTCTCTATACCATTTGTATTTCATATACCTTTGACTATTGGATGTTCTTATAGGCACTTTAGTATTGCCAGTGTAACAGTATAGCTTCCGTCCCTCTCCTCGCTTCTACCTGGGCTCGAATGAGGAACACATCGACAACAGCCACCCTCGAAACAGCGTTACCCATGCAGAGCAAGGGGAACAACTACTCCAAGTCAAAGAGCGAGTGACGTTTGAAACGCTATTAGCGCGCAACCCGCTAACTAGCTAGCCATTTCACATCGGTTACACCATTGTAACCGATTGTATGCATATAACTACCTCATCTATCACTGATATTGTTCTTGTACAGACTGTATATTCTGTAGTTCTTTCTCTACTGGCATTGACACTTGTTATTTATATTGACATCCTTTCTGATATTGCTACTATGTAAGTAACCATTTGGCTGTATCGTTTACACCTTTTGTAGAGACCCATCCACTTGGCAAGATGTGGCTGGGGGTTGTAGCATTTCTCTCATGTGACCCATCAATTTATACAAGTGTGTCAACTAATAAATATATTTTTTTAATAGTTATATCTGAACACTTTGTTTCCCTGGTTGTTCCTTGCTGTAGGCTACTACTTTTACCTATTAGTCTTCATCTTTACTACACTACTCACTCTGTTTAGCACATGACCTCACATGCGAATCCTTAATGAGATGGGTGGGGCTAAAGCTTAAGAGGGTGTGAACCATGCTGAATGGGTGGAGACAAAGAAGTGCTCTCCAATAGGTGTACCAAAACATTCAAGGGCCATTTTCTCAAAAGTGGGGTTACAAGTTTAGCAATTTTCAATGCAGAATTACTTTCCCATTGTTCCTCAAATGCAGTGTATGATATACCATTTTGTAGCTCTCTCTCTCTGATTTTGTCCAATGTAAAAAAAATAGTAATAATAATTTAAAATCACATTTTGCTACATAAGACCGAATCAAGGAAGTCGGTCACATTTCATTTGTGGGGGGCAAATACAGCAAATATATTTATTAAAAAGTCACCTTGTTCTAGAGAAATGTATAATTATCAAAACGTCACACCAGGGTAAAGCCTACACGAAACACAGCCCTTATTTGAAGTGTATCTAAAATCCCCTATGGGAAAAATAAATGGTGGAAAACAATTGGAACCATTTCCTTGTTTTACCCACTAGGTTTTATGGGTATTATGACTCATACTGTGGTACTCTTTAAACCAGCAGCATTACCAGTCTCAGTCTGTACACAGCTCCCCGAGTGAGTCAATCTCAGTCTGGACACAGCTCTCTGGGTCACTCTGCATCCATTAATCTCTCTCGCTCTTCTCTCTCACTTCCCCTCCCTTCTCCCTCACTTCCCCTCCCTTCTCATCTGGGATGACTCAGCATCTTCACAGAAGCCGGCGCCTCCCCTTCTCTCCTCTAGAACAATTAGGAGCTATTATTTGGAGAGCAAAGTAAAAACCATTTTCAAATCATGAAGAATAAAATTAATAAAAAGGACAGACTGGATCAGATCTTAAAATCAGTACTTTTGAGAAGCTTTGTGAATACGGGCCGCAGACCAGTACTGTACACACTGAAGGAGCTCGCTAGAGGACAGGGAGTTCAGTTGTAATTGGACCAGGCTCATATTACTAAAACTCTAAATCACACCCTGGCCAAAGTAATTACAGCATTATCCTGTTTCCACATCTGTGTTTCTGTCAAACTGTCCGCCTCGTATTGTTCCCTGTAATAACCTTTAACCCTCAGGGAAATAATAGGATGCTGTTGAGGGTTGATTATAGTTTTATTTCACTGGATCTTCTGGAAGGTCCTGTGACCTTTTTTCCATTGCAGCCCTGGTCCAGCCTGAGACTTTCCATAGGCTTAAACACTGGTGTTATACTAGGGAAGGTAAAAGAAACATCTTTAAAATACACACCAAAAAATGTAAATGCAACATGTAAAAGTATTGGTTGCATGTTTTATGATTTGATTTTTTTTATTTTTTATAATCAATTTGCACAACGCATTTCTCTCAAATTTTGGGTACGAATTAAGTTTATATTGCTGTTAGTGAGCATTTCTCCTTTGCCAAGATAATCCATCCACCTGACAGGTGTGGCATATAAAAAAGTTGATTAAACAGCAATATCAATACACAGGTGCACCTTGTGTTGGGGACAATAAAAGGTGACTAAAATATGCAGTTCAGTCACACAACAGTGCCACAGATGTCTCAAGTTTAGGGAGCGTGCAATTGGCATGCTGACTGCAGGAATGTCCACCAGAACTGTTGCCGGATAATTGAATGTTCATTTCTCTACCATAAGCCGCCTCCAATGTCATTTTAGAGAATTTGGCAGTACGTCCAACCGGCCTCACAACCGCAGACAGCGTGTATGGCATTGTGTGGGCGAGCGGTTTGCTGATGTCAACATTGTGAACAGAGTGCCCCATGACGACAGTGGGGTTATAGTATGGGCAGGCATAAGCTACACACAACGAACACAATTGCATTTTGTCTATGGAAGTTTTAATGCACAGATACTGTGACGAGATCCTGAGGCCCATTGTCGTGCCATTCATCCGCCACCATCGCCTTATGTTTCAGTGTGATAATGCCGTGTCGTCGCAAGGATCTGTACACAATTCCTGGAAGCTGAAAATGTCCCAGTTCTTCCATGGCCTGCATACTCACCAGACATGTCAACCAATGAGCACCTTTTGGATGCTCTGGATCGACGTGTACGACAGCATGTCCCAGTTCTCACCAATATCAAGCAAATTCACACACCCATTGAAGAGCAGTGGGACAACATTACACATCAGGCCACAATCAACAGCCTGATCAACTCTATTTGAAGGAGATGTGTCACGCTGCATGAGGTTAATGGTGGTCACACCAGATACTGACTGGTGTTCTGATCCACACCCCTACCTTTTTTCCCTTTAAAAAGGTATCTGTGACCAACAGATGCATATCTGTATTCCCAGTCAGGCAAAATCCATAGATTAGGGCCTAATTTATTTATTTAAAATGTACTGATTTCCTTCTATGAACTGTAACTCAGTAAAATCTTTGACATTTTAGGATGTTGCATTCATATTTTTGTTCTGTATTAGTTGTAATGGATTCACCTCCAGTGGACGTAACCAGCATCACCTTCAGTGTCTGACACAAGGATTAATTCCATGGTGTATAGTTCAGACATAACTGTCTGGGTTTATGAGGAGATACATTTAGCAAAGAAAACAAAGGCCACATTCCATCATTTTCCACAGATATGACATTATACCACACGCCGACCCCTCCCCCATCCTCTAGGCGCTCTGACAATGGGGTCCTCCTCCAAGCACACAGTCCACTACTACCACTAGCCGACAGGGCAAAGAAAAACATACAACTGAATGATATCTAACTCAATCCCAGTACATTCATTACATTAAGAGTCACAATATAACGTGTTACTTGTATTAAACCTTTTAATACAAGATTATTCACCGTTTTTTTCTAGCTAACCGTCTGATCAATCGTGGCTGGACAGCAGAGCTACCTAACGTATGTTATTGTTAACCCTTTTCCATTCAAGAAAGTGTCCCACTACTCAAAGAAAACGCAACATTTTAGACACAATTACGGGGAGATTAGTGGGCTATCTGTTTGAATCAGATTATCTCCGTTTTAATGAGATTACAGTTAGAAGATATAGCCCTCTGCTACAGCGAGACCGCCCAGCTTCACAAAATAACACTGTCTGTGGTGAAAGCTCGTTATTCCTGAGTAGCTTCTCCTTTCTAGTTAACTAATGTCCCCACACTGAGAATAATCATCCCTGGCTAGCAAACTAGCTACATCCTATCACAAAAACATGTATATCAAAGAACTACGTTAGCCGGATAGGTCGGGGGGGTCATAATCAAAGGACCACAGTCTGCAGTGTACACCGCAACGTTCCTATGTGCTGCGGTCTCACCTTGTAGTTGCTGGAGTTGACCCATCCCGTCAGCTCATCTATGGTTTTATCCAGCCGGGGTTTGTCTTGTTCCACATCGGAGGACCTCTGCGGGTCGTTCAGGTAGTCTATTAAGTCCTGCCCGACCTGCAGCCTGCGGGTAACGTCTTTCTGCAGGACCTGCTGATATAAATATTCCATGTTGTCATGCTCCTCCATTGAGCAGGCAGTGCTGTGTGGTCAGCTCCGGGGCCAGCCAGACTAACGTAGAGGGTACTGGCCGGTTGGTTGCAGGGTTGGATGGGGAAAAAGGTTCGCTCCGGTCAGGTCTTAATTCTGAGCAGAGGACAGTTGCCAACAAACAAAACGCCTGTCAAATTAGCTTGGCAAGCGCAATCACTTTGTCTAAAGGACACACACTGCTCGACTTTGATTTCAGAGAAGGACAACAGAGAATGTTGCTCTCTGATAGCTACTGTAGCAAGCAATAACTTTCAAAAAGTTTTGAAAAATTACACAAATGTGCGGTAGAACCAACCAGGTCATGTATTGACCCACAACAACACAAGGAAGCTAGCTGGCTAAGCTAACGAATCTAGCGTTAGCTAGCTACACACATCATTGGGAACAACTAGCTAATAGCTAGCAAGCTGAAGGAAGCAACGTTAGCTAATTGGCCACAGGCCTGACACCTAGCTTCGTTTCGGTTTTGTATTCCATTATATGATAGTCTCTCTTGTCAAACCCTTCAAAATAAAGTTGCGCCAAAACTCTGCTTTGTCTCCCGCGGTTTCTGCTGGCTACTTTTAATCAAGGGAATAATCGCCCCTACTACAGCTGTCTAACTAAACCCTCCCCCGCTGAAAACATGCGCCAAGCCGGTGACTGCAGTTTACTAGTAGGCCTGCCGCGCAAACAAGCAGTCTGACGAAGCGGACGGGGTCCTTCGCAGGGTTGCCAGTTGTTTTGTTTAACTATCTAGCATTACGGAGACTACAAAACATGAGTGTTTACTTAGAATTCTTTCTAAGACACAAAATTATTTTCTAGACACAAAAAATAACCACAACTACTGTGCATTTAATTTGTCTACCACAGGAGGTTGGTGGCACCTTAATTGGGGAGGACGGACTCACAGTAATAGCTCAAACAGAATGATATCGAACTCAAACACATGGTTTCCATGTGTTTTATACCATTTCATCCCAGCCATTATTATGAGCTGTCCTCCCCTCAGCAGCCTCCTGTGTTAAAACCGTGTATAGTAAGTGTGTATTTACTTATTTTATTTAACCCTTATTTGACCAGGTAAGTTCACTGAGAACACATCCTATTTACAGCAATTACCTGGGGAATAGTTACAGGGGAGAAGAGGGCAGATGAATGAGCCATTTGAAATGTATTTTGCATTTGTGAAATTATTTTGATGTGATATGAAAGTAGAGGGATTTATGTTTCTAGAACCAGACCGAATTGAGAATCGATTCCCATTTAGATGGGAGTATTTGGCTGTTTTGGCTTCCAGAGCCAATTCGCCCTTTAAACAGAACATGTAAGGTCCTTGGACTAAGGAGTAGCGTTATGCAGTAGCCACCTTACATATGTAGTATTGTGTAGTGGTCAAGGACTTAAGTAAAATTTAAATATTTGTCATAGCCTAATGTCTATGAAAACAAAAACGTCAATGGAACAGTAGGTCATTGTTTTTTGATAAGTTGTAAGCTCATTAAATACTATTCTATATATTTTTCCAAAACCAAAAGGGCATATTACATTTGTTGAAATGACATTTGAACAGCAGATCAGCATTAGGTTTTATTTCCCTAGGCTTTAGCTCAGCGGGCTTGTGATGCGCAAGAGACTTGAGTCGTGTTCAAACCCAAAGTCACACATGCATGCACATACACACAGTACATCCACTGCAAATATCGTGCAGATTTGAGTTGCACCAGAGGCAATTTAAGTTAAACCGTCCAAGCCATTCTTTCCCCTTATACAGCCCTTCTCTGTTTTTACCTGGTATTGAATACATCCAACCGTAAAAACATACTGAAGGTAGTTTATTTGCATCCCATGTATGGAACAATCTACAGATTTCCCTACAACTAGATGTACTGGTGCCTCTCAGGCAGTTCAAATGAATAATTTGGGACCAATCTTTACTGAGGTATGTGATTGTTTCACTTGAGTGTGTTTGTAATCTTGTATATTTGTATTATGTTGTATTTGTAAAGTATGTTAATATGCAGGGCTCCCTTGTAGAAGAGTCCTTGGTCTCAATGAGACTGCCTGCTAAAATCTCCTGTCCATCAAATTCACCCACATGGATAACTAGAACCCTCCACGTTCTGCCCCATGAATCCATAAAAGGTATTTTTCACCAACATGGCAACCATGGTTTTTCCGGGCACTGTGCACAGCTATTCAGCATATTGCCTGACGGAAAATCCCCAGTCCGTTTCTTATTCATAAGCGAGAAAACGTCACGAATGAACAGAAAAATTTGGACAGAACCCCAAAATAAGAATGGCTTTATAAAAGTTTAATAGTGAATCTTATTTGAGAAGGAAAGTAGAATATTTTCCATGCCAGGCCAAGCAAAATAACAACCCTTTCTTTATACATGAATATGGAAACTGCAGTAATATCACTGCTGCTAAGGGCTATTACCTAGAACTGATCAGATTGTGGTAGGTCTATCCCTAAAGTAATAATTATACAGTTGATCATTTTGCCGCTTGTTGGTAAAGGATATTAAACCATACCCTCATTTAAAAAGGAATCTTTTGAAGTTGGAAGTCTTACTGTAGCCTGGATGAGGATAATCATAATAGTTGTATTTCACTCTATTTTCTCAAAGTAAAAGTACCTGAACACGAAGAAGATATAAAATATTGATGATGGATCCAGATTTGGGTGTGTCTCTCAGATTTTATATGGCACTTCAGCGACATCTGCTGGTCAGGATGAAGATTACATTGCTATCACACACACCACACAGACAATGAGTATCAGAGTAAGCGCTACTCAGAACATTTATTTTTTTAATCAAATTCCACTGTAGAGCCAGTCAGAGCACGTTTACTAATCAGTTACTTTGATTTATTTATGTTATATTTATTCATTTTCAACATAAAGCTCCTGTTAGATCAGCTGTCAAAGAGAGGCGTTAGTAACACTGCCACACAGTGAGGTCAGCAGGGTTGGGGTCAATTCCATTCAAAAGACTGAATTAATAAAGAACTGACCCCAACCCTAGAGGTCAGTCAGCTTATTGACCTAGAACCAGAAGCATCCGAGTCAAACACCCATACTATATACTACACGCTTATGTCTGTCTGAGACTGAACACAGACAGGCCTTGTCCCAAACCCAGGACTGGCCCCTAGACCTGACCCCCTTCCCTTAGCCCCCGGAACATCTGAAAGCACATGGTAGGTAATCTCGGACACCCAGAATGAAAAATCCGGTCCAATTGCGTTAGATGCTTAATTAATTTCTGGGGGCAGACGTTTTAGAAAATATACTAGAACGAGGAGCGGAAGCAGAACTAGGAGCTCCACCTCCCTCTGCAGGTTACAGGAGAGGTGTATGGGCCAAATGTTCCCTACTCTTCCGAAATACGCCTGCGTAAATCGTGATTTGTCCAAATTACCAGTGATGAAAGACCCGCGCAACGGAACAAATTTTATCGTTAGTCGGCGTAACCCACAGTCAGTTGACAGATGCTACGATACCAGTTATGTTATGCGCATCTGTCCACAAGAGATTACATGGTAGGTTACAGTAACATAGCAGTCTATATCTTGACCTCAATCTCCATCTGGTAGACTGTGTGAAGTATCTGCCATGTTGCTTGAATCCACTGCTGCAGATTTGTTGTTTTTTTTTATCTAAAGACACATGATCGTCACTTAGGCTCAAACCTCTCCGTTTCATTTCATTGAGGGTGAGTCAGGAGTTGCTTAGTGGTCAAGGGGCTAATGGTCAGTTTGGAACCAGGTCTGCCACACAGGAGGCCCAGAGTACACACGTTCCAGTGATGTCATTAGATGCTATTTTCTGACAGAGACAGTCCATTTCTGTCCAACAGTAACAGTTTGTTTTCATTATTTTCAAAAGGAGAGATGCGCAGATCTGATCTCCCTCTGGATAGATAAGCATGGACAATAACAATAAGCACTGAAAAAGAGGGAAAATAATCATTTGTTACTGGCCAACTCCAATCCGAGGGCGAGTTGCCATATTGTAATATTTTTTTTTGTTGCTCTCATTGTAAAACACTCTCTTACAAACAAAAACAGTCTCCAACAGGCAGGTTCTCAGGTGCACAACAAAAACGTCAAAATGTTCAGCTTTGTACTTTTTGTACTTCTGTTTTTTTGTTTGTCTCTGGATAGTGGTGTCCCCTACATCGCCGGAAGTCAGGGCTATCCCAGCATCCTCTCTGCTCACACCCAGAATCATTACACTTCCCAGAATCCCCTTTTCACATCCACAGAGCCGTGCGTGTCGATTGGTTGCAGCAGGTTGACTCGCAGCACGGTCACACAGAGGTGGCATGTGATTGGTTGAGATGAAGTTCCACCCAGAGTGATGCGTTGTCCAGGGGGTGTGGTTAGAAGGGCAAGACTGTGGAAACCTTGTAGATAGAAATGTAACATATGGAGCTGACACGATTACCAACGCTCCTCATCACGTCTCTTCTACACAACGTACTTCTATGTGCACGTTCTGTACCGTTCCACCTTCCTGAATAACACTGTCCAACATTTTGTGGGTTTTAGTCCTCTGCCTCTTTAGGATCATCCCCCCTCATCCACTAGTCCAAGTATTGGAGAGGAGGGGTCTGGAAGGTGAGGGTAGTTTTGGAGAGGAGGACTCTGGAAGGTGAGGGTAGTTTTGGAGAGGAGGACTCTGGAAGGTGAGGGTAGTTTTGGAGAGGAGGGCTCTGGAAGGTGAGGGTAGTTTTGGAGAGGAGGGCTCTGGAAGGTGAGGGTAGTTTTGGAGAGGAGGGCTCTGGAAGGTGAGGGTAGCTTTGGAGAGGAGGGCTCTGGAAGGTGAGGGTAGCTTTGGAGAGGAGGGCTCTGGAAGGTGAGGGTAGCTTTGGAGAGGAGGGCTCTGGAAGGTGAGGGTAGCTTTGGAGAGGAGGGCTCTGGAAGGTGAGGGTAGTTTTGGAGAGGAGGGCTCTGGAAGGTGAGGGTAGTTTTGGAGAGGAGGGCTCTGGAAGGTGAGGGTAGTTTTGGAGAGGAGGGCTCTGGAAGGTGAGGGTAGTTTTGGAGAGGAGGGCTCTGGAAGGTGAGGGTAGTTTTGGAGAGGAGGGCTCTGGAAGGTGAGGGTAGTTTTGGAGAGGAGGGCTCTGGAAGGTGAGGGTAGTTTTGGAGAGGAGGGCTCTGGAAGGTGAGGGTAGTTTTGGAGAGGAGGGCTCTGGAAGGTGAGGGTAGTTTTGGAGAGGAGGGCTCTGGAAGGTGAGGGTAGTTTTGGAGAGGAGGGCTCTGGAAGGTGAGGGTAGTTTTGGAGAGGAGGGCTCTGGAAGGTGAGGGTAGTTTTGGAGAGGAGGGCTCTGGAAGGTGAGGGTAGTTTTGGAGAGGAGGGCTCTGGAAGGTGAGGGTAGTTTTGGAGAGGAGGGGTCTGGGCTCTGGTCGACTCAGAGTTCTGTCAGAGAGAGAAGACCTCTCCCGAGTAGGAACCTCAGAAAGAGTCCAATTGATAATTTATCAGTAGTGATCAATCAGTCTGTATGGATCAGAGACCAGTAGTGATCAATCAGTCTGTATGGATCAGAGACCAGTAGTGATCAATCAGTCTGTATGGATCAGAGACCATAGTGATCAATCAGTCTGTATGGATCAGAGACCATAGTGACTGGGGGGTCAATGTCCAGGGTATTGATCAGAGATCAGTAGAGATGGGGAGGGGGGGGTCCATGTCCAGGGTATTGATCAGAGATCAGTAGAGCTGGGGAGGGGGGGGGGGGTCCATGTCCAGGGTATTGATCAGAGATCAGTAGAGATGGGGGGGGTCAGACCGTAGAAAAACATTTAACATAAAATGTAACAATTTCATTTAATCACTGGAATAAGTTTGGGAAGAACCATTTTCAAAAATCTTCCTTTTAGTGCCTAGTGAACACGACCCTGGGGTTATAGGTTCAGGGTGGTGTGTAGTCGTGGTGGGGTTCAGGGTGGTGTGTAGTCGTGGTGGGGTTCAGGGTGGTGTGTAGTCGTGGTGGGGTTCAGGGTGGTGTGTAGTCGTGGTGGGGTTCAGGGTGGTGTGTAGTCGTGGTGGGGTTCAGGGTGGTGTGTAGTCGTGGTGGGGTTCAGGGTGGTGTGTAGTCGTGGTGGGTTCAGGGTGGTGTGTAGTCGTGGTGGGGTTCAGGGTGGTGTGTAGTCGTGGTGGGGTTCAGGGTGGTGTGTAGTCGTGGTGGGGTTCAGGGTGGTGTGTAGTCGTGGTGGGGTTCAGGGTGGTGTGTAGTCGTGGTGGGGTTCAGGGTGGTGTGTAGTCGTGGTGGGGTTCAGGGTGGTGTGTAGTCGTGGTGGGGTTCAGGGTGGTGTGTTGTCGTGGTGGGGTTCAGGGTGGTGTGTAGTCGTGGTGGGGTTCAGGGTGGTGTGTAGTCGTGGTGGGGTTCAGGGTGGTGTGTCGTCGTGGTGGGGTTCAGGGTGGTGTGTCGTCGTGGTGGGGTTCAGGGTGGTGTGTCGTCGTGGTGGGGTTCAGGGTGGTGTGTCGTCGTGGTGGGGTTCAGGGTGGTGTGTAGTCGTGGTGGGGTTCAGGGTGGTGTGTAGTCGTGGTGGGGTTCAGGGTGTTGTGTAGTCGTGGTGGGGTTCAGGGTGTTGTGTAGTCGTGGTGGGGTTCAGGGTGGTGTGTAGTCGTGGTGGGGTTCAGGGTGGTGTGTAGTCGTGGTGGGGTTCAGGGTCGGTCTCATCACGTGGCGGTGGGTTATTGTTGTGGGGTGCCCCCCCCGGGCCCTCCACTGTCAGAGGATGACGCAGCAGCGACACAGCCTATGGCCCCCGCCGTGCACCGAGGGAGGGGGCGTCACCGGGGCAAAGTAGGCGTGGACCTTTATCTCTGGGAGATGGGCCTATAGGGAGAGGTAGGAGCTACGTCATTTCAAATGCAGCAATATTTCACACTGTTGTATATTCTCCCATGACAGCCTGCAACGCTGCAATAAACTCTATAGGAGTATAATACAACAGTGTGGGGGTCATTCTATTATTTCCATAGGAAACTACAATTCCCACCAGGCCATGCAGGAGCTTTGACATTACAGCTACAGTGATGCAGCTTGGGAGATGTAGTGATGGCGATGACTGACCCGTATGCGTTTGATGCCGGCCCTGGTGACCTGCTGGCAGTCGTAGAGTTCTATCCTCTCCAGACGGTGACAGTTCTTCAGGTGCTCCAGAGTCCCGTCTGTGATCAGAGGGCAGTTATCCAACTCCACCACCGTGAGGCGCTCCTGTCCACACACGCTGCTGCTCAGCGCCCTGATACCGTCGTCAGTTATCAGCTCACAGTGGGAGAGAGACTGGTGGAGAGAGGATAGACGGTAGACACTATATTACATACTGTAATGTACACCCACAACAATACGTACCAGTGCTTGCAGGCGAGGGCAGTGAATAGCGAGCTGGACTAGAGTGTTGTCAGTCACCTGTGAGAGGAGACAGACTCAAATCAAACCCAGATACAGTACATAGAATCAGACAGGCTCAATCAAACCCAGATACAGTACATCAGACAGGCTCAATCAAACCCAGATACAGTACATCAGACAGGCTCAATCAAACCCAGATACAGTACATCAGACAGGCTCAATCAAACCCAGATACAGTACATCAGACAGGCTCAATCAAACGCTGATGGCCTCAATCTACAGTTGCATTAAACAAGAAAAGAAGCTCATGAAATCTTACCAAGACACATTCTTCTAAATCCATTTTTTCCATCTCATGACAATGCTGTTGAAACAAAATCACATTAGTTCAACATTAGGTTTTGATTAGTGACCTTAAATGTGAAAATATTTGAAGACAAAAAGAAACAGACAAGTCAAGACAGAGCGCTGATGGAAATAAAGAAGCACTTACCCTGGCCAGTACAGTAAACCCAGCGTCTGTAACATGTGAACATCGTGCTGCTTCCAAGATCCTGATACAAACACATTGGTTATGTGGACGGTATGGCGTCTTTTATCAGTGGGCCTCATCGTGTGTGTCGTCAGTGGGCCTCACCGTGTGTGTCTGTCAGTGGGCCTCACCGTGTGTGTCTGTCAGTGGGCCTCACCGTGTGTGTCTGTCAGTGGGCCTCACCGTGTGTGTCTGTCAGTGGGCCTCACCGTGTGTGTCTGTCAGTGGGCCTCACCGTGTGTGTCTGTCAGTGGGCCTCACCGTGTGTGTCTGTCAGTGGGCCTCACCGTGTGTGTCTGTCAGTGGGCCTCACCGTGTGTGTCTGTCAGTGGGCCTCACCGTGTGTGTCTGTCAGTGGGCCTCACCGTGTGTGTCTGTCAGTGGGCCTCACCGTGTGTGTCTGTCAGTGGGCCTCACCGTGTGTGTCTGTCAGTGGGCCTCACCGTGTGTGTCTGTCAGTGGGCCTCACCGTGTGTGTCTGTCAGTGGGCCTCACCGTGTGTGTCTGTCAGTGGGCCTCACCGTGTGTGTCTGTCAGTGGGCCTCACCGTGTGTGTCTGTCAGTGGGCCTCACCGTGTGTGTCTGTCAGTGGGCCTCACCGTGTGTGTCTGTCAGTGGGCCTCACCGTGTGTGTCTGTCAGTGGGCCTCACCGTGTGTGTCTGTCAGTGGGCCTCACCGTGTGTGTCTGTCAGTGGGCCTCACCGTGTGTGTCTGTCAGTGGGCCTCACCGTGTGTGTCTGTCAGTGGGCCTCACCGTGTGTGTCTGTCAGTGGGCCTCACCGTGTGTGTCTGTCAGTGGGCCTCACCGTGTGTGTCTGTCAGTGGGCCTCACCGTGTGTGTCTGTCAGTGGGCCTCACCGTGTGTGTCTGTCAGTGGGCCTCACCGTGTGTGTCTGTCAGTGGGCCTCACCGTGTGTGTCTGTCAGTGGGCCTCACCGTGTGTCTGTCAGTGGGCCTCACCGTGTGTCTGTCAGTGGGCCTCACCGTGTGTCTGTCAGTGGGCCTCACCGTGTGTCTGTCAGTGGGCCTCACCGTGTGTCTGTCAGTGGGCCTCACCGTGTGTCGTCAGTGGGCCTCACCGTGTGTCGTCAGTGGGCCTCACCGTGTGTCGTCAGTGGGCCTCACCGTGTGTCGTCAGTGGGCCTCATCGTGTTAATAAGAAAGGGGCACATTTCTTACTTGAGTCGGGGGCAGTTGAGCCCCAGAGCGGTGAGAGAGGCGTCTGTAATGTTACTGCAGCCAGAGATACACAGCATCTGCAGTTTGTGGCACCCCCGACACAGACTGACCAAGCCATCATCAGTTATCTGCTGTAATCACACACACACAAAATCATCTGTCACCGGCTTATAAATAACACACATTTTCTGTCTTTCAATCCCTACACCCCCCCCCCCCCCCCCACACACACACACACACACACACAGAGCCTCCATCTCTGTCTTACTGAGCAGGTCTGCATGTTGATAGTGGTTAGTTCAGGACAGTGTTTCTGGAGGGGTTTCAGTGCTCCATCCTCCAACTGTAGAGAACACAGAGAAACCAATCACTACTGACAATCAATACAATCATGTTTATTTGTGTGTGTGTGTGTGTGTGTGTGTGTGTGTGTGACTACCTGTGTGCAGCCACGTAGGACCAGGGCTTGTAGGTTGTTACAGCCCCTGGTCAGAGCCTCGATGCCATCTCTGGTGATTTGGTCACACCACGACAGGTTTAATGTCTCCAACATACTACAGCCATCACTAAGCAGAGACACACACACACACAGTTTTCTTACTAAGTATTACACTGTATGTTACGTTACTGTTTCCATTGGAATGTACCCGGTAATGATATGGTAACCACGGGGGGATCTGTTGTACCCGGTAATGATACGGTAACCGGTAACTACGGGGGGATCTGTTGTACCCGGTAATGATACGGTAACCGGTAACTACGGGGGGGATCTGTTGTACCCGGTAATGATACGGTAACCACGGGGGGATCTGTTGTACCCGGTAATAAATTGTGTTTGTTGTAATGAATCCTAAAGAAACAAACATCTAATTTATTACTATGTATCTACCATTTTACCCTTCTAGTAAATACCTTGTAATTTCTGGACCGTAAAATAAAACTGCAACCCTTGAGCCTTGGCCAGAAGAAGTAGTGCACTACATAGGGAATAGAGTACTGTTTGGGACACTCACCTGAGAGCTTTGAGGGAGTGGTTGGTAACAGACACACAGGAAGTGAGGTCCAGCTGTTTGAGTTTGCAGCAGAACTTGGAGAGGCTGAGACAGGTGCTGTCTGTGATCTTAGTGCAGCCGTTTAGGTTCAACGCCTCGATGTTACGGCAGTTCTGGGAAAACGTCCTGACAGGTGACAAGAGTCATCAGAGGTATACAAATACCAAAGTCATGGAGAAGTAACTGTATCACGAGGGATGTGCATCTTTCGCTTTCAAGACGATTGGATACTTATCTAGATACATGCTCCGATACGATACAGGAACGATACGTTTTAGTTTGAAATGATTCAGTGCGATTCGGTTTGAATGGGGGAACGAATCGATGCTATACAATGTACTAACATTTTTTGGCATAAACACACACATTTTCCATTCTAAATTCAAATCTGCTGCTGATGGAGCTCATAAACTCGGCCTCCTGAGCTGGATCTGTCTGAGCTGACGTGTGTGTGTGTGTGTGTGTGTGTGTGTGTGTGTGTGTGTGTGTGTGTGTATAAATGAATTACAGTGCCTTCAGAAAGTATTCACACCCCTTGACTTATTACGCGTTGTTGTGTTACAGACTGAATTTAAAATAGATTAAATTGAGATTTTGTGTCACTAGTCTACACACAAAAGCCTCCAAATTAATTTAAAAAAATGAAAAGCTGAAATGTCTAGAGCCAAAAATAGTGCTTACCGATTAACCGAATTCATTTATTTGAATTCCATTTTGTTCCGTTTTTTTCTGTGAGCTCAATGCACACATTGCACAATTTCTCTTGAGATAAATCAGATCTAGCCTGAACTGTGAGATGTAGTAGGAAGTTGTAGTTTCCAACAGGCCAATATTATACATAGTTTAGCGCATAAAACCTGGTAATTAAACTACAATGACCATAATCCATTGCGCATCTACTTGTCCGGTCTGTGTTTCTCTTTCACGCCTGCTACTGAAGAGAGAAGAATGCGTGACCCTGAGGTGATATAGAGAGCAGCTGTTGCTTCGCGAGACATCTGAAAATACATACTACCATCATTGGACTTTTATTTGTTGTTTTATTCTGTGTTAAACGTGACAAAGAAATGAACTATGTCCTGAACACAAAGTGTTATGTTTGGGGCAAATCAAACAACGACACATCACAGAGTACCACTTTTCATATTTTCAAGCATGGTGGTGGCTGCATCATATTATGGGTATGCTTGTCATCAGCGACCACTAGGGAGTTTCTTAGGATAAAAATAAAACGGAATAGAGTAAAGCACAGGAAAACCTGGTTCAGTCTGTTTTCCAACAGACACTGGGAGACAAATTAACCTTAACCTAAAACACAAGGCCAAATATACACTGGAGTTGCTTACCAAGATGACATTGAATGTTCCTGAGTGGCCTAGTTACAGTTTTGACTTGAAAATCTATGGCAAAACTGAAATGGCTGTCTAGCAATGATCAACAACCAACTTGACAGAGCTTGAAGAATTTTAAAAAGAATGTCTAAATATTGCACAATCCAGGTGTGCAAAGCTCTTAGAGACTTACCCAGAAAGACTCATAGCTGTAAATCGCTGCCAAAAGTGATTCTAACATGTATTGACTCGGGTGTGTGACTACTTATGTAAATTAGATATTTTTGTATTTCATTTTCAATAAATTTGTAAAAAATGTTTTGTCATCGTGTGTAGAAGGGTGTTTTTTTTTAGGCTGTAACAAAACAACATATGGAATAAGTCAAGGGGTATGAATACTTTCTGAAGGTACTGTATGTATGTATGTATGTATGTATGTATGTATGTATGTATGTATGTATGTATGTATGTATGTACAGTTGAAGTCGGAAGTTTACATACACTTAGGTTGGAGCTATTAAAACTCGTTTTTCAACCACTCCACAAGTTTCTTGTTAACAAACTATAGTTTTGGCATGTTGGTTAGGACATCTACTTTGTGATTGACACGAGTCATTTTTCCAACAATTGTTTACAGACAGATTATTTCACTTATAATTCACTTAAACATTTGAAATTGGGGACCGCTGCCCATCGGTGAATCGTTACATCCCTATGAGCCCATCGGTGAATCGTTACATCCCTATGAGCCCATCGGTGAATCGTTACATCACTATGAGCCCATCGGTGAATCGTTACATCACTATGAGCCCATCGGTGAATCGTTACATCCCTATGAGCCCATCGGTGAATCGTTACATCCCTATGAGCCCATCGGTGAATCGTTACATCCCTATGAGCCCATCGGTGAATCGTTACATCCCTATGAGCCCATCGGTGAATCGTTACATCCCTATGAGCCCATCGGTGAATCGTTACATCCCTATGAGCCCATCGGTGAATCGTTACATCCCTATGAGCCCATCGGTGAATCGTTACATCCCTATGAGCCCATCGGTGAATCGTTACATCCCTATGAGCCCATCGGTGAATCGTTACATCCCTATGAGCCCATCGGTGAATCGTTACATCCCTATGAGCCCATCGGTGAATCGTTACATCCCTATGAGCCCATCGGTGAACCGTTACATCCCTATGAGCCCATCGGTGAACCGTTACATCCCTATGAGCCCATCGGTGAATCGTTACATCCCTATGAGCCCATCGGTGAATCGTTACATCCCTATGAGCCCATCGGTGAATCGTTACATCACTATGAGCCCATTGGTGAATCGTTACATCACTATGAGCCCATCGGTGAATCGTTACATCCCTATGAGCCCATCGGTGAATCGTTACATCCCTATGAGCCCATCGGTGAACCGTTACATCCCTATGAGCCCATTGGTGAATCGTTACATCCCTATGAGCCCATCGGTGAATCGTTACATCACTATGAGTCCATTGGTGAATCGTTACATCCCTATGAGCCCATCGGTGAATCGTTAGTGAATTGGTTATACTAAGAGTGAAAGAGAAGGACTCACTTCATGGATGCGTCTCCCACACTGAGACATCCCCTCAAACTCAGCTGCCTCAGGAAGCCTCCACATCGCTTAGAAATGTTCTCCACTACTCTACCCTGGAGAGAGAGACAGAGAGAGAGAGACAGAGAGAAACAGAGAGATCATTTTTAACCAGTCTTTAATGGTACAATTTAACTTACAAAAAACATGACGAGAGAGAGATCAAGAGAATGACAGAGAGAGTGTGTGATAGAGAGAGCCTGGTGTGAATGTGTATATATGTAGGATCAACTCCCCTGACCTCTCACCTCTATGTCTGTCTGGAAGTTGAACAGGTCAATCTTCTGCCAGTTACTACCATCCAAGGCCAGGACATTCCACGCCTGAGAAGAGAGAAAGACAGAGAGAGAGAGAGTGATGGAAAGAGGAAGAGGGAGAGGAAGAGAGAGTGATGGGTGTGGTCAGTCATACACCACACCAGGGCTGTGTTTAGGAGGCTGAAAAGATTTGGCATGGGCCCTCAGATCCTCAGAAAGTTCTACAGCTGCACCATTGAGAGCATCTTGACTGGCTGCATCACCACTTGGCACGGCAACTGCTTGGCATCCGACCGCAAGGCGCTACAGAGGGGGGTGCGTACAGCCCAGTACATCACAGGGGCCGAGCTCCCTGCCATCCAGGACTTCTATACCAAGCGGTGTCAGAGGAAGGCCTTAAAAATAGTCAAAGCCTCCAGCCACCGAGTCAAAGCCTACAGACTGTTCTATCTGCTCCTGCATGGCAAGCTGTACCAATGCACCAAGTCTGGAACCAACAGAAGCCTGAACAGCGTCTACCCCCAAGCCATAATACTACTAACTAGTTAACCCCTAAGCCATAATACTACTAACTAGTTAACCCCCAAGCCATAATACTACTAACTAGTTAACCCCCAAGCCATAATACTACTAACTAGTTAACCCCCAAGCCATAATACTACTAACTAGTTAACCCCCAAGCCATAATACTACTAACTAGTTAACCCCTAAGCCATAATACTACTAACTAGTTAACCCCTAAGCCATAATACTACTAACTAGTTAACCCCCAAGCCATAATACTACTAACTAGTTAACCCCCAAGCCATAATACTACTAACTAGTTAACCCCCAAGCCATCATACTACTAACTAGTTAACCCCCAAGCCATCATACTACTAACTAGTTAACCCCCAAGCCATCATACTACTAACTAGTTAACCCCCAAGCCATCATACTATTAACTAGTTAACCCCCAAGCCATCATACTACTAACTAGTTAACCCCCAAGCCATCATACTACTAACTAGTTCACCAAATAGCTACCTGTACTATATGTACTGTAACTCTTTTGACTCATCACATATGCTGCTGCTACTGTTTATTATCTATCCTGTTGTCTAGTCACTTTACCCCTACCTACAGTATACTGCTGTTACTGTCTATTATCTATCCTGTTGTCTAGTCACTTTACCCCTACCTACAGTATACTGCTGTTACTGTCTATTATCTATCCTTTACCCCTACCTACAGTATACTGCTGTTACTGTCTTATCTATCCTGTTGTCTAGTCACTTTACCCCTACCTACAGTATACTGCTGTTACTGTCTATTATCTATCCTGTTGTCTAGTCACTTTACCCCTACCTACAGTATACTGCTGTTACTGTTTATTATCTATCCTGTTGTCTAGTCACTTTACCCCTACCTACAGTATACTGCTGTTACTGTCTATTATCTATCCTTTACCCCTACCTACAGTATACTGCTGTTACTGTCTATTATCTATCCTTTACCCCTACCTACAGTATACTGCTGTTACTGTCTATTATCTATCCTGTTGTCTAGTCACTTTACCCCTACCTACAGTATACTGCTGTTACTGTCTATTATCTATCCTGTTGTCTAGTCACTTTACCCATACCTACAGTATACTGATGTTACTGTTTATTATCTATACTGTTGTCTAGTCACTTTACCCCTACCTACAGTATACTGCTGTTACTGTCTATTATCTATCCTGTTGTCTAGTCACTTTACCCCTACCTACAGTATACTGCTGTTACTGTCTATTATCTATCCTTTACCCCTACCTACAGTATACTGCTGTTACTGTCTATTATCTATCCTGTTGTCTAGTCACTTTACCCCTACCTACAGTATACTGCTGTTACTGTCTATTATCTATCCTTTACCCCTACCTACAGTATACTGCTGTTACTGTCTATTATCTATCCTGTTGTCTAGTCACTTTACCCCTACCTACAGTATACTGCTGTTACTGTCTATTATCTATCCTGTTGTCTAGTCACTTTACCCCTACCTACAGTATACTGCTGTTACTGTTTATTATCTATCCTGTTGTCTAGTCACTTTACCCCTACCTACAGTATACTGCTGTTACTGTTTATTATCTATACTGTTGTATAGTCACTTTACGCCTACCTACAGTATACTGCTGTTACTGTCTATTATCTATCCTGTTGTCTAGTCACTTTACCCCTACCTACAGTATACTGCTGTTACTGTCTATTATCTATCCTTTACCCCTACCTACAGTATACTGCTGTTACTGTCTATTATCTATCCTTTACCCCTACCTACAGTATACTGCTGTTACTGTCTATTATCTATCCTGTTGTCTAGTCACTTTACCCCTACCTACAGTATACTGCTGTTACTGTCTATTATCTATCCTGTTGTCTAGTCACTTTACCCATACCTACAGTATACTGCTGTTACTGTTTATTATCTATACTGTTGTCTAGTCACTTTACCCCTACCTACAGTATACTGCTGTTACTGTCTATTATCTATCCTGTTGTCTAGTCACTTTACCCCTACCTACAGTATACTGCTGTTACTGTCTATTATCTATCCTTTACCCCTACCTACAGTATACTGCTGTTACTGTCTATTATCTATCCTGTTGTCTAGTCACTTTACCCCTACCTACAGTATACTGCTGTTACTGTCTATTATCTATCCTGTTGTCTAGTCACTTTACCCCTACCTACAGTATACTGCTGTTACTGTCTATTATCTATCCTGTTGTCTAGTCACTTTACCCCTACCTACAGTATACTGCTGTTACTGTCTATTATCTATCCTGTTGTCTAGTCAGTTTACCCCTACCTACAGTATACTGCTGTTACTGTCTATTATCTATCCTGTTGTCTAGTCACTTTACCCCTACCTACAGTATACTGCTGTTACTGTCTATTATCTATCCTGTTGTCTAGTCAGTTTACCCCTACCTACAGTATACTGCTGTTACTGTCTTATCTATCCTGTTGTCTAGTCAGTTTACCCCTACCTACAGTATACTGCTGTTACTGTCTATTATCTATCCTGTTGTCTAGTCAGTTTACCCCTACCTATATGTACATATCTACCTCAATTACCTCGCACCCCTGCACATCGACTCGGTTCTGGTACTCTGTGTATATAACCAAGCTTTCATTACTCATTGTGTATTTATTCCTTGAATTATTATTATTTTCGCAATTTTTCTCTCTGCGTTGTTGGAAAGGGCCGTGAGTAAGCATTTAGTTAGTCTATACCTGTTGTTTACAAAGCATGTGACATAAGATTTGATTTCAGTAGGGCAAGTTGAGCACAATGTGGAACCTTAAATACTCAAGGTGATTTCAGTCAGTCGTCATGATACCTGTAGGGGTGGGCCTTACCTTGGACACCTGGGCACACCTGCACAATGTGATCACGTCCAGGTTGGAGAAGATTCTGCAGAGAGAGAAAGAGCATTCTTACAGAAAGAGATTGGCCAGTTTAGCAAAAGGCCAACTGAGTTAGCATGTAGCTATTAGCCAACAGGGGTAATCCAGTGGGTCAGATAACACACACACATAACCTTCCACCCTCAGGAAACTAGCACTTCCCATTATTCCCTCATGGACAGAGACAAATGCTGTGTGTGTGTGTGGGGGGTCAGATGGAGCAAAGTAACAGAGCACATGTCATGTACACACACCTCATTGATCAGTGGAGCAGCTGACCAATCAGACAAGAGTTGATCGATCGTCTCTCTGACGACTGGCTGATGAGCGCGGCAGAGGCCATTGTACACTTTAATCATGCATACTTGGTTCCATCACACACACACGATCCAGTTTGTGTGTTCTAGACAGTACCTTCAGAAAATATTCATACCCCTTGACTTATTCCACATTTTGTTGTATTACAGACAGAATTAAAAATGTATTAAATAGACACACAATATCCCATAATGACAAAGTGAAAATATGGTTTAGAAAATTGTGCAAATGTATTGAAAATTAAATACAGAAAATCTCATTTACATAAGTATTCACACCCTTTGGGAGCGATTACAGCTGTGAGTGTTTCTGTTGAGTGAATACATCAAATCCTTTATTCCCTCCATACTGGTCCACACTGTTAAACAACAACTGCTGCTGCTCCCCGGGCACTGATGACGTCGATTAAGGCAGCCTCCCGCACCTCTCTGATTCAGAGGGGTTGGGTTAAATGAGGAACACACATTTCAGTTGAATGCATTCAGTTGTACAACTGACTAGGTATCCCCCTTTTTACCTTCCCTTTTAAAACAGTTAGAGTTTAATGGCTGTGATGGGAGAAAACTGAGGATGGATCAACAACATTGTAGTTACTCCACAATACGATCCTAAATGACAGAGTTAAAAGGAATCCTGTACAGAATAACAATATTCCAAAAACATGTGTCCTGTTTGCAACAAGACACTAAAGTAAAACTGAAAAAAAGATGTGGCAAATAAATTACCTTTATGTCCTGAATATAAAGTGTTATGTTCGGGGAAACAATCACAGAGTACCACTTTTCATATTTTCAAGCATGGTGGTGGCTGCACCATTTTTGAATGACTACCTCATCTCTGTACCCCACACATACAATTATCTGTAAGGTCCTTCAGTCGAGCAGTACATTTCAAAACACAGATTAGACCAGGGAGGTTCTCCAACGCCTCGCAAAGAAGGGCACCTATTGGTAGATGGGTAAAAAGAAAACAAAGAAGACGTTGAATATCCCTTTGAACCTAGTGAAGTTATTCATTACACTTTGGACGATGTATCAACACACCGAGGTCACTATAAATAAATAGGCGTCCTTCCTGGTTGCCGGAGAGGAAGGGATTTCACCATGAGGCCAATGGCAGGTCGCCTAACGGTTGTTGGGCCAGTAACCGAAAGATCGCTGGTTCAAATCCCCGAGTTGACTAGGTGGAAAAATCTGCCATTCTGCTATTGAGCAAGGCAGTTAACATCCCTTAGCAGACGCTCCTATTCAGAGCGATTTAAAGGTAAACGTAAAATGTGGAAAACCTCTCTGGTCTAATCTGTTTGAAATTCACTGGTCGACTGAGGGACCTTTAGAGATAACTGTATGTGTGGGGTACAGAGATGAGGTTAAATCCTGTTAAACACTATTACATGCAACTTATTAAACACATTTTTACTCTAACTTATTTTGGCATGCCATAACAAAAAGGTGTTAAACACTTATTGACTCAAGACATTTCAGCTTTTAATGAATTAATTTGTAAAAACTTAATTCCACTTGGACATTTTGTGGTATTGGGTGTAGGTCAGTGGCACATCATCTCTCTTTAATCCACACAACAACATGTGGACTAAGTCTAGGGGTGTGAACACTTTCTGAAGGCTCTGTATGTGTTGTTTGTGCTATAAATAGCCTCTGTGGGAAATTCCGCAGTGCTCAGCTCCAGCTGTGTGAACTTCAGACAGACAGAACCCACCTATATACACCATTATACCAGTGTGTGTGTGTGTGTGTGTGTGTGTGTGTGTGTGTGTGTGTGTTAGACAGTGATCTCAGATTAGTAGGGTTACACACAGACGCTGTAGGACGTTATGATGCTCTGTAGGTCGCATAGCTAGTAGACATACATTTCAAAGGTGACACACACACACGCACACCTAACCACTCAAGGTTAACAGTCTGCTAAGTGAGGCCAGCCGTGTCCTTTTTTAATAAGTTACTCTCACACTTTAAGCCCTGGGGCGAGCACTCAGGTGTGTAGGTGTGTAGGTGTGTGTGTGTAGGTGTAGGTGTGTATGTGTGTGTGTGTGTAGGTGTAGGTGTGTGTGTGTGTGTGTGTGTAGGTGTATGTGTGTGTAGGTGTGTGTGTGTAGGTGTGTGTGTGTGTAGGTGTGTGTGTGTGTGTGTAGGTGTGTGTGTGTAGGTGTGTGTGTGTAGGTGTGTAGGTGTGTAGGTGTGTGTAGGTGTAGGTGTGTGTAGGTGTAGGTGTGTGTAGGTGTGTGTGTGTGTAGGTGTAGGTGTGTAGGTGTGTGTGTGTAGGTGTGTGTGTGTGTAGGTGTAGGTGTGTAGGTGTAGGTGTGTGTGGGTGTGTGTGTAGGTGTAGGTGTAGGTGTAGGTGTGTAGGTGTGTGTAGGTGTGTGTAGGTGTGTAGGTGTGTGTGTGTGTAGGTGTGTAGGTGTGTGTAGGTGTGTGTAGGTGTGTGTGTAGGTGTAGGTGTGTGTGTGTAGGTGTGTGTGTAGGTGTGTGTGTAGGTGTAGGTGTGTGTGTGTAGGTGTGTGTGGGTGTGTGTAGGTGTGTAGGTGTGTGTAGGTGTGTGTAGGTGTGTGTGTGTAGGTGTGTGTGTGTAGGTGTGTGTAGGTGTGTAGGTGTGTGTGTGTGTAGGTGTGTGTGTGTAGGTGTGTAGGTGTAGGTGTGTAGGTGTAGGTGTGTGTGTGTAGGTGTGTGTGTAGGTGTGTGTGTGTGTAGGTGTAGGTGTGTAGGTGTAGGTGTGTAGGTGTGTGTGTGTAGGTGTGTGTGTAGGTGTAGGTGTGTGTGTGTAGGTGTGTAGGTGTGTGTAGGTGTGTAGGTGTGTGTGTGTGTAGGTGTGTAGGTGTGTGTAGGTGTAGGTGTAGGTGTGTGTGTGTAGGTGTGTGTAGGTGTGTGTGTGTAGGTGTGTGTGTGTAGGTGTGTGTAGGTGTGTAGGTGTGTAGGTGTGTGTGTGTAGGTGTGTGTGTGTAGGTGTGTGTGTGTGTGTGTAGGTGTGTAGGTGTAGGTGTGTAGGTGTGTAGGTGTGTAGGTGTGTAGGTGTGTAGGTGTGTAGGTGTGTGTGTGTGTAGGTGTGTGTGTGTAGGTGTGTGTGTGTAGGTGTGTGTGTGTAGGTGTGTGTGTGTAGGTATGTGTAGGTGTGTGTGTGTAGGTGTGTGTGTGTAGGTGTGTGTGTGTAGGTGTGTAGGTGTGTAGGTGTGTGTGTGTAGGTGTGTGTGTGTAGGTGTGTGTGTGTAGGTGTGTGTGTGTAGGTGTATGTGTGTGTAGGTGTGTAGGTGTGTGTGTGTGTAGGTGTGTGTGTGTAGGTGTATGTGTGTGTAGGTGTGTAGGTGTGTGTGTGTAGGTGTGTGTGTGTAGGTGTGTGTGTGTAGGTGTATGTGTGTGTAGGTGTGTGTGTGTAGGTGTGTGTGTGTAGGTGTGTAACTAACCTGAGCAGCAGCTCCTTGGGAAGCTTCTTGTTAATGGGAGCTTCATCACTGTTGGAAAACACCTGGAGAGAGAATCAACATCCACATCAGAGCCACTGTCACCATGGTAACAAGCACCCAATAGAACTCACACACACACACACACACACAGGCCTGCACATATATACACACACACACACACGAGATATAGAGAGTCCGCTGAGATACCAAAGATTGATTTAGAAATGTTGAGAGTTACAGCTACATAAACAGCCCCTAGCAACACAATAGAACAGCGTTACCGAGAGAGGGTGGGAACGACAGAGGAAGAAACAGGGAAGGAAAGCTAACGAGAACCTCATTTACTGGTGAAGACTCAGAGGAGAGGAACATTAGAGATTTTATTGGGATCCCCATTACATTAGCCGACTGCAATGGTGACAGCAAGTCTTCCTGGGGTCCACCACATAATGAAAAAGATATCACAGACAAAAATACTTTACAATTTACATCATTTTAAAAACATTAACAGACATTACAACTAGGTCAGATAGGGGAGAGGCGTTGTGTTTTATTTGGTTGTTGTTTTTAAAGCAAATTTAGCTGTTTGAGTAATTTGAGAAGGAAGTGATTTTCATGTGATCATGGCTTTGTATAATAATGTGCATTGCCTTGAATTCGTTCTGGATTTGGGGACTGAAGAGACCCCTGGTGGCATATGCATGTCTGTCAGTTATATGTAAGTTGATTATACAGACAATATTGAAAATTTCAACAATAATATTTCTCACAAAAACAAGAATTTATGCAGTTAATCTCAGCCAGCTGCAGCTTTGCCAGGTCTTTCTGTGCTGCACTTGACCATATCCTCTAACCTAGTCCATTTTACCAGACAGTAATCAAGATGAGACAAGACCAGAGCCTGAATAACTAGTAGTTGATGTGTCAAAAACACAGAGCATCTTTTTATAACAGACATACCCTCCCCATCTTCACAACAACTTAGTCAATATGACTTGACCATGATAATTGACTATCCAATATTATACCTGGGAGTTTAGCTTCCTGAGCTTGCTCAATGGCCACACCCTTTATACACAACTCCAGTTGAGGTTTATGTCTTAGAGAATGTTTTGAACCAATTACAACGCTTTTAGTTGTCGATGTATTTAAGACCAGTCTATTATTACATCACCCATTCTGATACTGACTGTAACTCCATGTTTAGAATGTCAGTAATGTCACTGGCTTGGGGTGCTGACATGTAGAGTGTGGAATCATCTGCATACATAGTCACTCTAGCTTTGTGTAAGACCAGTGGCAAATCATTAGCAAAAATAGAGAAGAGTAACGGCCCAAGGCAACTGCCCTGAGGGACACCGCTCTGTACATATCTGATGTTAGAGAAGCTGCCATTGAAGAACACTCTCTGGGTTCTATTGGTTGAATAGGCCTAACTCTCCAACCAGGTGATGGCAAGTCATGTAAAGTCATAGCAAGTGAGTTTCTTTAATAACAATGTATGATCAATAACATTAAAAAGGCTGCACCGAAATCTAACACAGCTCCAACTACAGTGTCCTCCAACTACAGTGTCCTCCAACTACAGTGTCCTCCAACTACAGTGTCCTCCAACTACAGTGTCCTCCAACTACAGTGCCCTCCAACTACAGTGCCCTCCAACTACAGTGTCCTCCAACTACAGTGTCCTCCAACTACAGTGCCCTCCAACTACAGTGCCCTCCAACTACAGTGCCCTCCAACTACAGTGCCCACAAAATGGGCTGTAAAAAAATTAAATAATCCTTTGCTGTTTATCCTCTTGGTCTTTCATTCAAAATATTCACAAAAATCTAACCTTTAACTGAAAAAATTAAATGTGAAAAATATTTTTCTCCGAAACATGTGCCAGAATTGGCAACCCTAGAAATTCATATGAGTAAAACCTAACTGAAGTATATTCCCATTCATATTTGACGTATAAGTTCACCTGAGTGATTAGGAACACTTAAGTCATAACCCATGACTTCCTGTTTCACTGGGGTATAAATATGAGGTGACACACAAGCCAAGTTCCCATAGTCATCCATTACTATGGGACAGACCCGAGAATACAGTAATGCTGTCCGACAAAAGGTTGTTGAGCTGCACAGATCAGGAAATGGCTATAAGAAAACAGCTCAATGGTTGAAAATGCCCATTTCCACAATCAGGACAATAATTAAGAAGTTTAAAGCAACTGGAAATGTTAACAATCGGCCTGGAAGAGGGCGTGTGTCACACATAGTGAGGAGGATGGTTCGAGTGGCCAAAAAAATCTCCAAGGATCACGCTGGAGAATTGCAGATGTTGGGGGTCAGAAAGTCTCAAACTACATAACCACAAGTTGTTTGGGAGGGTTGCCATAAAAAAAGTCTTTATTGCCATCAAACAACAAACAACAAACTCAAGCGCCTACAGTTTGCCAAACGTTACTGGAACTTTCAATGGGACCGGGTTCTATAGTCAGATGAGACCAAAAGAGAGCTTTTTGGAAACAAACACCAGAGGTGGGTTTGGCGTAGACAGAAACATATCCATGCAGAAAAGTACCTCATCCCCACTGTGAAGTACGGTGGTGGATATTTGATGATGTGGGGCTGATTTCTCTCAAAGGCACTGGACAACTTGTTAGGATTACATGGCATCATGGACTCCATCAAGTACCAGCAGATATTAAATCAAAACCTGACTGCCTCTGCTAGGAAGCTTCAACTGGGCCGTGGTTGGATCTTCCAGCAGGACAATGATCCAAAGCACACCTCAAAATCAACACAAAAATGGCTCACTGACCACAGAATCAAGGTTTTTGCCATGGCCGTCCCAGTCCCCTGACCTAAACCCCACAGAAGAGCTGAAGAGGAAAGTCCACAAGCGTGGACCTGGGAATCTGAAGGATCTGGAGAGATTCTGTATGGAGGAATGGTCTCAGATCCCTTGCCATGTGTTCTCTAACCTCATTACACATTATAGGAGAAGACTCGGAGTTGTTATCTTGACAAAGGGAGGTTGCACAAAGTATTGAATGAAGGATTGTCAATAACAGTGGACATACTTGAGAAATATTTGTTTTATGATAAGAATTTATTTTTTCTTTCAATTATTTTACTTTATATTAAAGGTTAGATTTTTGTGAATATTTTGAATGAAAGGCCAAGAGGATAAACAATATAATTTTTTTCACAGCCCATTTTGCTCATATTTACCAAGGGTGCCAATACTAGGAGGGCACTGTATCATGTTATTAGCCATTTATTTTAACCAATCATCAGTCATCTGAGTCAGAGTCAGAGCAGTACACGTTGAGTCTCCTTCTCTCTATGCTGAAAGTCAGTAGTTAACTTGTTCTCTGAAAAATGGCATTGACCAAATACAAACACATTTCTCTCCATCAGTTTACTAAGAACAGGCAGCAAACTGATTGGGCGGCTGTTAGAGACAGCAAATGGTGCTTTGCTGTTGTTAGGCAGTGAAATTATTTTAGCTTCCTTCCACGTCTGTGGACGGACGGACGGACGGACACACACCTTTAGGCTTTGGTTAACGACATGGCAAATAGGGGTAGATATACAGTCTGCTACCATTCTCAATAGTTTCCCATCAAGGTTGTCTATACCTGGTGGTAATACAGTCTGCTACCATTCTCAATAGTTTCCCATCAAGGTTGTCTATACCTCTCAATAGTTTCCCATCAAGGTTGTCTATACCTGGTGGTAATACAGTCTGCTACCATTCTCAATAGTTTCCCATCAAGGTTGTCTATACCTGGTGGCTCATCATTACTGACGAATAGCAATAGTTTTTCCACCTCTCCCACGCTAACTTGACCAAATTCAAAACAGCTATCTTTCCCTTTCATTATTTGATATTTCATTTTTAAAATATGATGATTCACTGTTCAATGTTGTCATTTCTCTGAGTTTTTCCACTTCATTAGTGAAAGTCATTGAAATGATTGGAAATATCAAAAGGTTATGTTATAAATTACCCAACAATTTCAATGAATGATGGAGATTAATTGAGTTTTCTGCTCATTATATCATTTAAGATACTCAAGTCTTTTTCCACGTAGCATGCAGACAGAGAAACACGTCGCACGCAGACAGAGAAACACGTCGCACGCAGACAGAGAAACACGTTGCACGCAGACAGAGAAACACATCGCACGCAGACAGAACACGTTGCACGCAGACAGAGAAACACGTCGCACGCAGACAGAGAAACACGTCGCACGCAGACAGAGCAACACGTAGCACGCAGACAGAGCAACACGTAGCACGCAGACAGAGAAACACGTTGCACGCAGACAGAGAACACGTAGCACGCAGACAGAGAAACAGGTCGCACGCAGACAGAGAAACACGCAGACAGAGAAACACGTCGCACGCAGACAGAGAAACACGTCGCACGCAGACAGAGAAACACGTCGCACGCAGACAGAGAAATACGTAGCACGCAGACAGAGAAACACGTCGCACGCAGACAGAGCAACACGTAGCACGCAGACAGAGAAACACGTAGCACGCAGACAGAGGAACACGTAGCACGCAGACAGAGAAACACGTAGCACGCAGACAGAGAAACACGTTGCACGCAGACAGAGAACACGTAGCACGCAGACAGAGAAACAGGTCGCACGCAGACAGAGAAACACGCAGACAGAGAAACACGTCGCACGCAGACAGAGAAACACGTTGCACGCAGACAGAGAAACAGGTCGCACGCAGACAGAGAAACACGCAGACAGAGAAACACGTAGCACGCAGACAGAGAAACACGTAGCACGCAGACAGAGAAACACGTAGCACGCAGACAGAGAAACACGTAGCACGCAGACAGAGAAACACGTCGCACGCAGACAGAGAAACACGTCGCACGCAGACAGAGAAACACGTCGCACGCAGACAGAGAAACACGTCGCACGCAGACAGAGAAACACGTCGCACGCAGACAGAGAAACACGTCGCACGCAGACAGAGAAACACGTCGCACGCAGACAGAGAAACACGTAGCACGCAGACAGAGAAACACGTCGCACGCAGACAGAGAAACACGTCGCACGCAGACAGAGAAACACGTCGCACGCAGACAGAGAAACACGTCGCACGCAGACAGAGAAACAGGTCGCACGCAGACAGAGAAACACGCAGACAGAGAAACACGTAGCACGCAGACAGAGAAACACGTAGCACGCAGACAGAGAAACACGTAGCACGCAGACAGAGAAACACGTAGCACGCAGACAGAGAAACACGTCGCACGCAGACAGAGAAACACGTCGCACGCAGACAGAGAAACACGTCGCACGCAGACAGAGAAACACGTCGCACGCAGACAGAGAAACACGTCGCACGCAGACAGAGAAACACGTCGCACGCAGACAGAGAAACACGTCGCACGCAGACAGAGAAACACGTCGCACGCAGACAGAGAAACACGTAGCACGCAGACAGAGAAACACGTCGCACGCAGACAGAGAAACACGTCGCACGCAGACAGAGAAACACGTCGCACGCAGACAGAGAAACACGTCGCACGCAGACAGAGAAACACGTCGCACGCAGACAGAGGAACACGTAGCATGCAGACAGAGAAATACGTCGCATGCAGACAGAGAAACACGTAGCACGCAGACAGAGAAACACGTAGCATGCAGACAGAGAAACACGTAGCACGCAGACAGAGAAACACGTAGCATGCAGACAGCAAAAACACGTAGCACGCAGACAGCGAAAACACGTAGCATGCAGACAGAGAAACACGTAGCATGCAGACAGAGAAACACGTAGCATGCAGACAGAGAAAACACGTAGCATGCAGACAGAGAAACACGTAGCATGCAGACAGAGAAACACGTAGCATGCAGACAGCGAAAACACGTAGCATGCAGACAGAGAAACACGTAGCATGCAGACAGAGAAACACGTAGCATGCAGACAGCGAAATAGCAACAAAAAGCAACAAAACAAAATAGATAAAAGAACCATAACATTTTTCAATGAATCATTAATCCAGAGGGCTCTAACAGTTTATTTATTAACAGGTGCATTCTTGTCAACAATTAGTAGGAATATTTCTTCAAATACTTCCAGTGCTGCATCTGGATTCACTTCCTCATACACATCACATCAAATCTTTAACAAGAGTCCTGAGAAAACATTTAGTATGATCTCTTATGAATTAATTTAGGACCAACATTTGGCACTTTGGTTTTCCTTGTTATTGCCACAATGTTCTGGTCACTACAGCCAATGGGAACTGATATTGCTGAGCAAAGCTCTGCAGCCTTAGTGAAGATATGATCAATACAAGTGGATGTCACAGATCCAACACCAGTTGGTTGAGTGATAACCTGGCTCATATTACAGGCATTAGTCACAGTTAGAAGCTTCCTGTTGAGAGGACAGCTAGTTGCTAACCGGTCAATGTTCAGGTCACCCAGAAAATAGACCTTTGTTAACATCCCACACACACTATCAAGCATTTCACACACATTATCTAGATACTGACCGTTAGCACTTGGTGGCCTATAGCAGCACCCCAAAAGATTAGGCTTTATATGACCACAGCACTTCAACACCATTTGACATGAGATCCTCTTGAAGCATTACAGAGATACACACACCTCCCCCATAGGCATTCCTGTCTCTTCTGTAGATGTTATAGCCTTGTATTGCTACTGCTGTATCATCAAATGAATTATCTAAGTAAGTCTCAGAAATGGCTAATATATGAACGTTATCTGATCTTAACAAGTTATTGATTTCATTAACCTTATTTCTAAGGCTACATATGTATATGGGCTGTTCGTAGTCCTTTCCTTGGTAGCTTATCAGAGATGGACATCACATGGAAAAGAGAAAACAAAACTAGAACGAAAAACAACATTCAGCAGTCGATTCAATCAGTTGGTGTGTTGGTGTGTGTATGTGTGTGTGTGTGTGTGTGTGCGCTGCAGGGTTGATGCAACGAACCCACAGGCTTGGCTCTCTCTCATCCCTTCCAGGCTTCTGGGAGGGAGGGTGGACAAAGAGCCTGTCATAGCCGATGTAAGCAATGTCCACACGCTCTCTGGCAGCTTTCATGGCTGGGATAAGTTCTTTCCTCTTCTGGCATACAGCTTAAGGATAGTCCTAGTTGAGGAAGATGTACTATATGTTCCTCTCAAGTACATGGCTCGGTTTAGAACAGCTACCTTGTCTTTGAACCTTAGGAACTTGACCACTATCAGCGTGGGTGAGCCTGTCACCTGGAACGGTGGTGGTTATCCAGTCCGGTGATGGTTTTCCAGTCCTGTGGGTGGGCCTGTCACCTGGGCCGGTGGTGGGTTATCCAGTCCTGTGGGTGAGCCTGTCACCTGGGCCGGTGGTGGGTTATCCAGTCCTGTGGGTGAGCCTGTCACCTGGGCCGGTGGTGGGTTATCCAGTCCTGTGGGTGAGCCTGTCACCTGGGCCGGTGGTGGGTTATCCAGTCCTGTGGGTGAGCCTGTCACCTGGGCCGGTGGTGGGTTATCCAGTCCTGTGGGTGAGCCTGTCCCCTGGGCCGGTGGTGGGTTATCCAGTCCTGTGGGTGAGCCTGTCACCTGGGCCGGTGGTGGGTTATCCAGTCCTGTGGGTGAGCCTGTCCCCTGGGCCGGTGGTGGGTTATCCAGTCCTGTGGGTGAGCCTGTCACCTGGGCCGGTGGTGGGTTATCCAGTCCTGTGGGTGAGCCTGTCCCCTGGGCCGGTGGTGGGTTATCCAGTCCTGTGGGTGAGCCTGTCACCTGGGCCGGTGATGGGTTATCCAGTCCTGTGGGTGAGCCTGTCCCCTGGGCCGGTGGTGGGTTATCCAGTCCTGTGGGTGAGCCTGTCCCCTGGGCCGGTGGTGGGTTATCCAGTCCTGTGGGTGAGCCTGTCACCTGGGCCGGTGGTGGGTTATCCAGTCCTGTGGGTGGGCCTGTCACCTGGGCCGGTGGTGGGTTTTCCAGCTCCACCTCAATCTGCCTTCGATCCATCTTCAGTTTCTTCAAAATACTTTCTCACTTTTTTCTTCAGACTCCGTCCAGGTCTCTCCGCGGCAACGTTGTTCCGCCTTTACTGTCCCTCAAGATAACACCGACGGAGAAATCTGATTATAATGGATTCACCTACAGTACTGATGTCCACTCTCAAAAATATACTGATTTCTGTCAACTTTCTGTTGTAATTAAACTCATGGAGCTGACCCGGAGAGAACTGCAAACTGTTCTTCAGGTCCTTGACTTCTCTGGTCAGATCATCTATTCATTTATCAGTTGACTCCACCAGTATTGTTCTTCAGGTCCTTGACTTCTCTGGTCAGATCATCTATTATTTTATTAGTTGACTCCACCAGTATTGTTCTTCAGGTCCTGGACCTCTCTGGTCAGATCATCTATTAATTTATTAGTTGACTCCACCAGTATTGTTCTTCAGGTCCTGGACCTCTCTGGTCAGATCATCTATTCATTTATCAGTTGACTCCACCAGTATTGTTCTTCAGGTCCTTGACTTCTCTGGTCAGATCATCTATTATTTTATTAGTTGACTCCACCAGTATTGTTCTTCAGGTCCTGGACCTCTCTGGTCAGATCATCTATTCATTTATTAGTTGGCTCCACCAGTATTTGGACACAACACTTGAAGCTATTTTCTTGTTGTCGTAACAACTGCTTGTAGAACTATTTTTGTTAGTTAAAAAAAATCCTTCACCTGTGATCGAGAGCAGAGTATGTGAGCGGAGCAGAGCGGGAGCGGGAGCGGCGCAGAGCGGGAGCGGAGCAGAGCGGGCCGGAGCAGAGCGGGAGCGGAGCAGAGCGGGAGCGGAGCAGAGCGAGAGCGGCGCAGAGCGGGAGCGGAGCAGAGCGGGAGCGGCGCAGAGCGGGAGCGGAGCAGAGCGGGAGCGGCGCGGCGCAGAGCGGGAGCGGAGCAGAGCGAGAGCGGAGCAGAGCGGGCCGGAGCAGAGCGGGAGCGGCGCAGAGCGGGAGCGGAGCAGAGCGGGAGCGGCGCAGGGCGGGAGCGGCGCAGGGCGGGAGCGGCGCAGGGCGGGAGCGGCGCAGAGCGGGAGCGGCGCAGAGCGGGAGCGGAGCAGAGCGGGAGCGGAGCAGAGCGGGAGCGGCGCAGAGCGGGAGCGGCGCAGAGCGGGAGCGGAGCATGCCCAATTTGACTGGACCGGGTTTCCCCAAAGGCTGGAGTGTCGGCCTTCTCGCCCCCTCCAATTTTGCTCAAGTACCGCTCACCTCACGAGCTTAGGGCATGCACGCCCCAGCATGCATTTGTAGGCTACTTGTGTACTGCTATAACCCCTTGCTTTAGCTACTGTCATGGAGTTCGCTAAATATTTTCATTAAGAAACTGATAAAAGACACAGGTGCAAAATCAAGGTGACTTAAAGATGAGGACCAAGAGCAAGAGAGGCAATGCGGTGACGTAGTGTCCACAAATAATCATTGTGGAATATGAAAAGACATGAATCCTGAAAGCATGGTGGTGGACTAAGTGCACATGCTAACAAAGGAAACAGGTGGGGAACTAGCTAAGTGCACATGCTAACAAAGGAAACAGGTGGGGAACTAGCTAAGTGTAGCTAAGTGTGTCAAGGTAGCAAAGTATTTATAAGCCAAAAAATATAATGTGTTCACTTTCATCTATCAATGATTCTGTCCCAATAGGCCTGACATATACCTCTTTCAAGGAGCTTTTGGTTTTGATAGGGTTATTTTGCCAGGGCTCTCCAACCCAGTTTCTGGAGAGCTACCGTCCTGTAGGTTCACTCCAACCCTAATGTAGCGCACCTGATTCTAGTAATTAGCTGGTTGACAAGATGAATCAGGTTAGTTACAACTGAGATTGGAGGTAAAACCTACAGGAGGGTGTCTCTCCAGGAACAGGGTTGGAGTTAAAACCTACAGGGGGGGTATCTCTCCAGGAACAGGGTTGGAGTTAAAACCTACAGGAGGGTTTCTCTCCAGGAACAGGGTTGGAGTTAAAACCTACAGGGGGGTATCTCTCCAGGAACAGGGTTGGAGTTAAAACCTACAGGAGGGTTTCTCTCCAGGAACAGGGTTGGAGTTAAAACCTACAGGAGGGTATCTCTCCAGGAACAGGGTTGGAGTTAAAACCTACAGGAGGGTTTCTCTCCAGGAACAGGGTTGGAGTTAAAACCTACAGGAGGGTTTCTCTCCAGGAACAGGGTTGGAGTTAAAACCTACAGGAGGGTATCTCTCCAGGAACAGGGTTGGAGTTAAAACCTACAGGAGGGTTTCTCTCCAGGAACAGGGTTGGAGTTAAAACCTACAGGAGGGTATCTCTCCAGGAACAGGGTTTGAGTTAAAACCTACAGGAGGGTAGCTCTCCAAGAACAGTGTCTGTACACACACACACCCCTTTACGGGGTGGCAAAGCAGGGCATGGACCCCCCCAGAAAGAATTTGTTGTTTTGTTTCCCCATAAACATAAATGGTATATGAATTACTATACCTGGTTTTGCCAATGTAGCACTGGTAGCAGGCTCAGGGGTCAAATTGACCATTATTTTTATTACTGAGAGAGAAAAAGGTTGCTCACTTTTGCAGACACTACAGCTAGTTACATTAAGTGCTGGTAGTGGCGCAGTGAGTAATTACAGGAAGTTGGCGAAGCTTTGATCAGCATGGATATCACAAAATCGCTGGGCACTGGCAAGAGCAAAAAAAACTGAGGACAACCATTTGAGACAGATGCTGAGCTCACACGCCGCCTGGCCATCCCACACACTGCCTGCTGACCAACAAGATGGAGAAGAGCCAGGGCCTAGCACCAGCAGCACGAGGGTAACATCACAACAAGCCAGCGTTACCTCAGCCACCTGACCACCTCAGTGATGAGGAGCCAGCGTTACCTCAGCCACCTGACCACCTCGGTGATGAGGAGCCAGTGTTACCTCAGCCACCTAACCACCTCAGTGATGAGGAGCCAGTGTTACCTCAGCCACCTGACCACCTCAGTGATGAGGAGCCAGCGTTACCCCAGCCACCTGACCACCTCAGTGATGAGGAGCCAGCGTTACCCCAGCCACCTGACCACCTCAGTGATGAGGAGCCAGCGTTACCTCAGCCACCTGACCACCTCAGTGATGAGGAGCCAGCGTTACCTCAGCCACCTGACCACCTCGGTGATGAGGAGCCAGCGTTACCTCAGCCACCTGACCACCTCAGTGATGAGGAGCCAGTGTTACCCCAGCCACCTGAACACCTCGGTGATGAGGAGCCAGCGTTACCTCAGCCACCTGACCACCTCTCAGTGATGAGGAGCCAGTGTTACCTCAGCCACCTGACCACCTCTCAGTGATGAGGAGCCAGCATTACCTCAGCCACCTGACCACCTTAGTGATGAGGAGCCAGTGTTACCTCAGCCACCTGAACACCTCTCAGTGATGAGGAGCCAGCGTTACCTCAGCCACCTGACCACCTCGGTGATGAGGAGCCAGCGTTACCCCAGCCACCGGACCACCTCGGTGATGAGGAGCCAGCGTTACCCCAGACGCATTTTCAGTGTGAGAAAAGCGGGCCTTTTGTAGCGTCTGCAGTTGGTTGTGGTGCAGCTATGTCATCTGAGGAGGCGATAGAGGACTTGTTAAATGTGTGTAGCTCTCTGTACGATGACGATAGAAACCCCATGGTGGCTGCACTGTACACTGGGGAGAAACTGAAGAAGACTTCTTGATCAGACATGGACTGGCCACCTTGCCACAGTGTCAGTCATTTTGAAATCAAGTGACAACATCAGAGATGCTCGGGGAAATCAAATGTACTTGTGCATATGGTACAGATGTCAGACTTGGGCCCATAGGCTTATTGAAAGCAGTGACAGAGCCAAGCTTTAAGTTTATTGTTAACATGACTCACACAATCCTGGGGCTCTTCGACCCTCCTAACAAGTTACTGCAATCAGAAGCTACTGATCTGCACACCGCTGTCAAACTTGTCCGCAAGTATGTAGAAAAACTGCGATGTGATGCTGAATTGGAAAAGCTTTGGTAGGCATGTCAGAAGGGCATGACCACACCAGCTTCAAGCAGACGACAGACGCATGAGAAACTCTACAAGAGTATGTAGTTGAAAGCACAGTGGCTCAGCGTGGTGATGGAAACGAGATGGGGTGTAGCCTAAACAACTGTTTTTTAGCACTTTGGATGCCGTGGGGAGGAAGATGTC
>NC_052338.1:33099654-33132345 GCF_016432855.1 Salvelinus namaycush
GTATGTTGTGCCCCCTCCGGTCTGAACTCGAACAGGCTGGTGCCTATATAACATGTATGTTGTGCCCCCTCCGGTCTGAACTCGAACAGCCTGGTACCTATATAACATGTATGTAGTGCCCCCTCCGGTCTGAACTCGAACAGCCTGGTGCCTATATAACATGTATGTAGTGCCCCCTCCGGTCTGAACTCGAACAGCCTGGTGCCTATATAACATGTATGTAGTGCCCCCTCCGGTCTGAACTCGAACAGCCTGGTGCCTATATAACATGTATGTTGTGCCTCCTCCGGTCTGAACTCGAACAGGCTGGTGCCTATATAACATGTATGTTGTGCCCCCTCCGGTCTGAACTCGAGCAGGCTGGTTCCCAGTTTGAGGAGATAGGAGCCTGGTGCCTATATAACACGTATGTTGTGCCTCCTCCGGTCTGAACTCGAGCAGGCTGGTTCCCAGTTTGAGGAGATAGGAGCCTGGTGCCTATATAACATGTATGTTGCCGCGACGCATGACAGTGACTGTTCTACAGCGTGACCAACCCAACGAGTCTGTTACCGACAGAGAGAGGTGGGAGACGACTTACATACGACACAAAATAACACTGACTTTTGTAGGGCAGTTAGCTTTAGAGTAGTTGCCTATATGGGCTATAAACAAATTAAGGTTGCCAGATCGAATCCCCGAGCTGACAGGTAAAATCTGTCGATCTGCCCCTGAACAAGGCAGTTAACCCACTGTTCCTAGGCCATCATTGTAAATAAGAATTTGTTCTTAACTGACTTGCCTAGTTAAATAAACGGTTAAAATTTAAAAAAAAATATAGCCCAAACCAATCTCCAGCCTCCATTCCTGGTCCCAGTCCCTTCCCTATACCTCAGCCCCAGCCCAACCCTCTCTCTCTCTACAGCCCACCACCTATCAATCCCCTTATACCCTGGTCCCAGCCTCATCCCTATACCCCATGTTGTTTGCTTACCCGGGCATAGTAGTTCTGACTGCAATCACTACCAGAGAACTATAATGACTGTAGCTGAGTAAACAATGATTGGCTTGTGTTAACAGCTACCCAGCCCTGACAGGCAACCAACCTCAGCCCCGACTGGCAACCGACCTCAGCCCCGACTGGCAACCGACCTCAGCCCCGACTGGCAACCGACCTCAGCCCCGACTGGCAACCGACCTCAGCCCCGACTGGCAACCGACCTCAGCCCCGACTGGCAACCGACCTCAGCCCCGACTGGCAACCGACCTCAGCCCCGACTGGCAACCGACCTCAGCCCCGACTGGCAACCGACCTCAGCCCCGACTGGCAACCGACCTCAGCCCCGACTGGCAACCAACCTCAGCCCCGACTGGCAACCAACCTCAGCCCTATCCTTAAGGCGTCAGCCCCTAACCATGTTCCCAGCCCTAACTGGCAACCAACCTCAGCCCTATCCTTAAGGCGTCAGCCCCTAACCATGTTCCCAGCCCTAACTGGCAACCAACCTCAGCCCTATCCTTAAGGCGTCAGCCCCTAACCATGTTCCCAGCCCTAACTGGCAACCAACCTCAGCCCCGACTGGCAACCGACCTCAGCCCCGACTGGCAACCGACCTCAGCCCCGACTGGCAACCGACCTCAGCCCCGACTGGCAACCGACCTCAGCCCCGACTGGCAACCGACCTCAGCCCCGACTGGCAACCGACCTCAGCCCCGACTGGCAACCGACCTCAGCCCCGACTGGCAACCGACCTCAGCCCCGACTGGCAACCGACCTCAGCCCCGACTGGCAACCGACCTCAGCCCCGACTGGCAACCGACCTCAGCCCCGACTGGCAACCGACCTCAGCCCCGACTGGCAACCGACCTCAGCCCCGACTGGCAACCGACCTCAGCCCCGACTGGCAACCAACCTCAGCCCCGACTGGCAACCAACCTCAGCCCCGACTGGCAACCAACCTCAGCCCCGACTGGCAACCAACCTCAGCCCCGACTGGCAACCAACCTCAGCCCCGACTGGCAACCAACCTCAGCCCCGACTGGCAACCAACCTCAGCCCCGACTGGCAACCAACCTCAGCCCCGACTGGCAACCAACCTCAGCCCTATCCTTAAGGCGTCAGCCCCTAACCATGTTCCCAGCCCTAACTGGCAACCAACCTCAGCCCTAACTGGCAACCAACCTCAGCCCTAACTGGCAACCAACCTCAGCCCTAACTGGCAACCAACCTCAGCCCTAACTGGCAACCAACCTCAGCCCTAACTGGCAACCAACCTCAGCCCTAACTGGCAACCAACCTCAGCCCTAACTGGCAACCAACCTCAGCCCTATCCTTAAGGCGTCAGCCCCTAACCATGTTCCCAGCCCTAACTGGCAACCAACCTCAGCCCTAACTGGCAACCAACCTCAGCCCTAACTGGCAACCAACCTCAGCCCTAACTGGCAACCAACCTCAGCCCTAACTGGCAACCAACCTCAGCCCTAACTGGCAACCAACCTCAGCCCCGACTGGCAACCAACCTCAGCCCTAACTGGCAACCAACCTCAGCCCTAACTGGCAACCAACCTCAGCCCTATCCTTAAGGCGTCAGCCCCTAACCATGTTCCCAGCCCTAACTGGCAACCAACCTCAGCCCCGACTGGCAACCAACCTCAGCCCCGACTGGCAACCAACCTCAGCCCCGACTGGCAACCAACCTCAGCCCCGACTGGCAACCAACCTCAGCCCCGACTGGCAACCAACCTCAGCCCCGACTGGCAACCAACCTCAGCCCCGACTGGCAACCAACCTCAGCCCCGACTGGCAACCAACCTCAGCCCCGACTGGCAACCAACCTCAGCCCCGACTGGCAACCAACCTCAGCCCTAACTGGCAACCAACCTCAGCCCTATCCTTAAGGCGTCAGCCCCTAACCATGTTCCCAGCCCTAACTGGCAACCAACCTCAGCCCTAACTGGCAACCAACCTCAGCCCTATCCTTAAGGCGTCAGCCCCTAACCATGTTCCCAGCCCTAACTGGCAACCAACCTCAGCCCCATCCGTCGCTCCTGTCCCACAGACTGAGCTCGGTATTGCAGCAGTCAGATTGTGCGTCTGTCTGGACAATAACAGGATTTCGGATTACCCTTAACCAACAAAGCCCCAGCTCCCTCCAGCATGTACAATTCAAACAGTGCACGCAGAAACACCATACGGAAAACCTACATAGCCGTTTACATACACACGCCTGTCCCGTTTCTGCAGCTCTTACCTCAAACCTGCCCTTGGTGATGCCGTTCATATCTGCGGAGGGTGTTACCGTACTGCGGAGGGTGTTACCGTACACAACACGTCTGGGGCTAGCGTTAGGTTTGGCGGATACCGTATTGTTTTTGTAGCCTGTGTCGTTCGAAGGGCTGCTGGTGGGAGAAGTCTGGACTGGGTGATCTCCCCTAACGGCGACAGGGCTTCTTTCTCCGGGATTGCTGCTTAGTCCGGGGCGGCCTGGAAGAGCAATAACCTAGTCTTTGAGCCCGACGGCTCTCCAGTCCGTCTCATCACACTGCCAGCTAACAAAATAACAATAACATGGACGCGCTCCTGGTGACCTCACTTCCGCCTCACAGACAGCTCGCAGCGCTAATCAGCTGGCCTCAATATCCCCCCTCCTGCTCGAGCTGTTTGAAACGTCAACATGTTTGAAAAACATGATCCAAAAACATTTTATCAGTTTCTTCTGTTATTCTAGTATTTGTTTTCTACGGTGGACATGGAAGGGGAGGGCTGTGGCAGTGACGTCATTTCTGCGGGAAAAGCACGTGTGTCCGATTTGTTTTGATAGTGAGTTTGCGTTGGAGATGTTCAGGCACGCGACGCCGAAATATCTCCCGGTCCGTTAACGGCGAGGTATGTCACCGAACTGTCACAGGGGCACTGACCGGTTCTGAATTCTGAATCCGAAAAACACTGACTGGTATACAGGAACCACCGAATATATCCAGGAGTTTACAGAGAGACCACTCCATCATTATTTTCGTCTAAAATCTCCTTTACACAAAACCACACATTCGAGTTCATTTCATGTATTTTTATAAATGTTATGCGTTAATCTCACAATAGGCACATGCGTAGCAGGCCTAATCAATTTAATATAATGAAACGTGATGAGAAGTATACAACAACGTGACGAGTATAATAGCTATACCAAATGGTTGAAGACGGATGTAAGAGGGAGTTGAATATCTCTTACAAAAGTACTAAACTGAGTGATCTGAGCCTGTTCCCAAAGCGTCTCTAGAGGGCGCATTTATACTGCTACAAACTATTACTTTACTGTAGCCTACTTTTTACAAGCACTGTGACAGTTTAGGTTATTAGGCCTAATAGACAGCAGCCCTGTGTTTTTGTGTGTATTGTTCTAGGAGTGACCCCAGCCTGCACAAGCACACTAGTCCCTCTGCCTCATTCCTGGTGTATGACGGTCACACCAGTCTCTCTGCCTCGTTCCTGGTGTATGACGGTCACACCAGTCTCTCTGCCTCGTTCCTAGTGTACGACGGTCACACCAGTCTCTCTGCCTCGTTCCTGGTGTACGACGGTCACACCAGTCTCTCTGCCTCGTTCCTGGTGTATGACGGTCACACCAGTCTCTCTGCCTAATTCCTAGTGTATGAAGGTCACACCAGTCTCTCTGCCTAATTCCTAGTGTACGAAGGTCACACCAGTCTCTCTGCCTAATTCCTAGTGTACGAAGGTCACACCAGTCTCTCTGCCTAATTCCTAGTGTATGAAGGTCACACCAGTATCTCTGCCTAATTCCTAGTGTACGAAGTTCACACCAGTATCTCTGCCTAATTCCTAGTGTACGACGGTCACACCAGTATCTCTGCCTAATTCCTAGTGTACGACGGTCACACCAGTATCTCTGCCTAATTCCTAGTGTACGAAGGTCACACCAGTATCACTGCCTAATTCCTAGTGTACGAAGGTCACACCAGTATCTCTGCCTAATTCCTAGTGTATGAAGGTTACACCCTCAAACATGGAGGAGGGCTGATCAACATGGATAGATGGACGGATAGGGTGTGTGTGTGTGTGTGTGTGTGTGTGTGTGTGTGTGTGTGTGGGTGTGTGGGTGGGTGGGTGGGTGGGTGGGTGGGTGTGTGTGTGTGTGTCTGTGTGCGACCGTGTGTGTTCACGTATACAGGCGTATACCCCAGTCCCCTCCTCCACTCTCTCAGCATACTATGATAATTAAGAATGCCTCAGTAAAAGTCTCATTAATTAACTGTCTTCTTTAAATAGAACTGTTCTCCTCCAGTCCTGGCTGGCCTAGCAGCCTGGTGTAGAATGTCTGATGGTAGTCTGAACAAATCTACTCATTTAGAACAAAGACGTTGCTATATTTCAGATTTTATATATTTTAAAATGTGGAGGTTTTTCTTGGAGTATAAATCTAAAGTTTGGAGAGCGGTATTGTGCGGCTCATTCACACACACACACACACACACACACACACACACACACACACACACACACACACACACACACACACACACACACACACACACCAAAACACACCCCAACACACCCAAACACTCACACAAACACACACACAGACACACACACACACACACACACACACACATACCCAGGCTGGAACCACTCCCTGAAATCCCAGATCCAATCACCAGGCCTGCTCAGGAGGCTGTTACCAAGGAGACCAAACAGAGACACTGCCCTGTATTCATTAGCAACTCCTCCTCAGTCACACACACATAGAATTGCAACACTGAGATGTGTGTGTGTGTGTGTGTGTGTGTGTGTGTGTGTGTGTGTGTGTGTGTGTGTGTGTGTGTGTGTGTGTGTGTGTGTGTGTGTGTGTGCGTGTGTGTGTGTGTGTGTGTGCGTGCATGAGAGAGATTAACGTACATAGCTGTGGTAAAGCGACAGTCCCCTGGACACTTGCAATGTAATTCTCACCCTCCTCTGTCAGATAGCACAGATGTGATTCATTGTCTCTCTCCTCGCTGCTACCTCTCACTCATCTCTCTCTTTTTCATCAAACATTCTCTTGTTTTCGCTCAATAAATATCCAAGGTGTGTGTCAGACCCCTCTGAGTCTGTGGTGAATCCTCTCTCCCACTCCATCCCTCTCTCATTCCTCTTTATCTAACTCTAACTTCAGAGAATGTCCCATGGGTGGCAAACAGAAAATGAGTGAGAGATGAAGAGGGAGAAAGTAGGAGAAAAAAGGTTGGGGGATGGAACAGGGAGAGGGGGAGAGAGAAAGAAAAGTGAATTTGACTGGAGACATAGGGGAGAAGAGAGGAGGATTGGAGACAAAGGGGAGAAGGGAGAAGGACTGGAGACACGGGAGAAGGAAAGAGGACTGGAGAGACAGAGGGGAAGAGGACTGGAGAGACGGGGGAGAAGGGGAGAGGACTGGGGAGACGGGAGAAGGGAAGAGGACTGGAGAGACAGGGGAGAAGGGAAGAGGCCTGCAGAGACAGGGGAGAAGGGAAGAGGCCTGGAGAGACAGGGGAGAAGGGAAGAGGTCTGGAGAGACAGGGGAGAAGGGAAGAGGCCTGGAGAGACAGGGGAGAAGGGAAGAGGTCTGGAGAGACAGGGGAGAAGGGAAGAGGCCTGCAGAGACAGGGGAGAAGGGAAGAGGACTGGAGAGACAGGGGAGAAGGGAAGAGGCCTGCAGAGACAGGGGAGAAGGGAAGAGGCCTGGGGCGACAGGGGAGAAGGGAAGAGGTCTGGAGAGACAGGGGAGAAGGGAAGAGGCCTGGAGAGACAGGGGAGAAGGGAAGAGGACTGGAGAGACAGGGGAGAAGGGAAGAGGTCTGGGGCGACAGGGGAGAAGGGAAGAGGTCTGGAGAGACAGGGGAGAAGGGAAGAGGCCTGGAGAGACAGGGGAGAAGGGAAGAGGCCTGGAGAGACAGGGGAGAAGGTATGGGGACTGCAGAGACAGGGGAGAAGGGAAGGGGACTGGGGCGACAGGGGAGAAGGGAAGAGGCCTGGAGAGACAGGGGAGAAGGGAAGAGGCCTGGAGAGACAGGGGAGGAGGACGGGAGAGACGGGAGGAGGAAGGAGGACTGGAGAGGGAGAGACAGGTGAGAAGGTATGGGGACTGCAGAGACAGGGGAGAAGGGAAGGGGACTGCAGAGACAGGGGAGAAGGGAAGAGGCCTGGAGAGACAGGGGAGAAGGGAAGAGGCCTGGAGAGACAGGGGAGAAGGGAAGAGGTAAGCAAAGAGATACAAATTAATAAGGAATGTGTGGGAGAGGATGAGAAAGGGATAGAGATGAATAAGTGTGATTTCCCAGGATAATGTGAACTTGTGTCACTCTTTTTGGACATAAGTCTCTCCCCTCCCTCTTCCCACCTCCCTCGCTTCATTCCTCCCTAGGGAGACACTGGTCTGAGTAGTAATATCAGCTTTCCAATTCCCACCCCTCCCTCCCACCTTCCCTCCCTGGTTGAATCTGGTTGAAATAATGTAATTACAAACAGGTTGAAAACTAGTTAAAATTACATCATTATCAGCCGTTAACCGAAAACCCTTCATTGGAGAATACAACCCCATCTCATATCCAACCCCCATTCACAACACTCAGTATAGCTTACAGCCATTTAATTAGGCTGAGTGTGTTTGATTCTAGGTGCTTCTTAAACTTTACAAGTATCTGTGCATCTACAGTTGAGGTTGGAAGTTTACATACACTTAGGTGTGTAACAGTTTAACTTTAGTCCGTCCCCTCGCCCCGACGCGAACCAGGGACCCTCTGCACACATCAACAACATTCACCCACGAAGCATCGTTACCCATCGCGCCACAAAAGCCGGGGCACTTGCAGAGCAAGGGGAACCACTACTTCAAGGTCTCAAAGCGAGTGACGTAACCGATTGAAATGCTATTAGCGCGCACCACCGCTAACTAGCTAGCCATTTCACATCCGTTACAGGTGGAGTCATTAAAACTCGTTTTTCAACCACTCCACAAATTTCTTGTTAACAAACTATACTTTGGCAAGTCGGTTAGGACATCTACTTTGTGCATGACACAAGTCATTTTTCCAACAATTGTTTACAGACAGATTATTTCACTTATAATTCACTGTATCACAATTCCAGTGGGTCAGAAGTTTACATACATTAAGTTGACTGTGCCTTTAAACAGCTTGGAAAATTCCAGAAAATTATGTAATGGCTTTAGAAGCTTCTGATAGGCTAATTGACATCATTTGAGTCAATTGGAGGTGTACCTGTGGATGTATTTCAAGGCCTACCTTCAAACTCAGTGCCTCTTTGCTTGACATCATGGGAAAATCAAAATAAATCATCCAAGACCTCAGAAAAAAAATTGTAGACCTTCACAAGTCTGGTTCATCCTTGGGAGCAATTTCCAAACGCCTGAAGGTACCACGTTCATCTGTACAAACAATAGTACGCAAGTATAAACATCATGTGACCACACAGCCGTCATACCGCTCAGGAAGGAGACACGTTCTGTCTCCTAGAGATGAACGTACTTTGGTGCGAAAAGTGCAAATCAATCCCAGAACAGCAAAGAACCTTGTTAAGATGCTGGAGGAAACAGGTACAAAAGTATCTATATCCACAGTAAAACGAGTCCTATATTGACATAAGCTGAAAGGCCGCTCAGCAAGGAAGAAGCCATTGCTCCAAAACCGCCATCAAAAAGCCAGACTACGGTTTGCAACTGCACATGGGGACAAAGATCGTACTTTTTGGAGAAATGTCCTCTGGTCTGATGAAACAAAAATAGAACTGTTTGGCCATAATGACCATCGTTATGTTTGGAGGGAAAAGGGGGCGGCTTGCAAGCCGAAGAACACCATCCCAACCGTGAAGCACGGGGGTGGCAGCATCATGTTGTGGGGGTGCTTTGCTGCAGGAGGGACTGGTGCACCTCACAAAATAGATGACATCACGAGGGAGGAAAATTATGTGGATATATTAAAGCAACATCTCAAGTCATCAGTCAGGAAGTTAAAGCTTGGTCGCAAATGGGTCTTCCAAATGGACAATGACCCCAATCATACTTCCAAAGTTGTGGCAAAATGGCTTAAGGACAACAAAGTCAAGGTATTGGAGTGGCCATCACAAAGCCCTGACCTCAATCCTATAGAAAATTTGTGGGCAGAACTGAAAAAGCGTGTGCGAGCAAGGAGGCCTACAAACCTTACTCAGTTACACCAGCTCTGTCAGGAGGAATGGGCCAAAATTCACCCAACTTATTGTGGGAAGCTTGTGGAATGCTACCCAAAACGTTTGACCCAAGTTAAACAATTTAAAGGCTATGCTACTAAAGACTAATTGAGTGTATGTAAACTTCTGACCCACTGGGAATGTGTGATGAAAGAAATAAAAGCTGAAATAAATCATTCTCTACTATTATTCTGACATTTCACATTCTTAAAACAAAGTGGTGATCCTAACTGACCTAAGACAGGGAATTTCTACTAGGATTAAATGTCAGGAATTGTGAAAAATGTAGTTTAAATGTATTTGGCTAAGGTGTATGTAAACTTCTGACTTCAACTGTGTGTGTGTGTGTGTGTGTGTGTGTGTGTGTGTGTGTGTGTGTGTGTGTGTGTGTGTGTGTGTGTGTGTGTGTGTGTGTGTGTGTGTGTGTGTGTGTGTGTGTGTGTGTGTGTGTGTTATCTCATTGCACAGACTAACCAAGACAATGCCCCGGATGCAGGGTGCTGGTCTCTCAGGGAGATGGCCGTCCGTCTTTCTATCACAGTAAAAGCAGACACAGAGAGAAAGAGAGAGCTCTGGGCCTAGAGCTGCGACAGGGGAGCAGTCACCTCAATTATAGCAAGCCAGAGTGCCAGAGAATATCAGTGGTGGGAAACAAAATGGAGATGCAGGTGTCATGAAGAATATTTCCCCACATCATAACATAATGGTGTAGGCTATTGCAGATTCTTCTCCAAATTGTAAATACAAAACTTGTAAATATAAAGACATGTAAGCCTATATGCCAATATATAAAAACAGTTCTCAGGTGTGGAATGGTTTTCCTACACTGAGAATTAGTGGTGACCTGAGGTTCCCTGGAGTTCCTCAAAGAACCATTGCAAGTCAAGGGTTCGTATTTGCACCTTTGGTTAGTTAAAGGGTTCCTGTAAATAAATAAAATTAAAAAATACAGCCCATTTTTTTCCCGATTGCCACTACTAATGCTTCATGTCACAGGGGGTTTCTCAAATAACATTTTCAGAGGGGTTTCCTCGCTTTGCCTTTTTGACCTAAAAAGGTTCCCCCACAGCTGCAATCTTTTGAACCCCAAAAGGTTATTCGAGGCTCCTTTAGGGAAGAGGGGGACGAAAACATGGACACTTTTGAGCATGAGTGTTCGAGGATGTAATCACTGAAAAAATATGCAAGTTGCCTCGCGACACCCACACCAGAGAAAGTGTTTCTCTCTCTCTCTCCGTGCGTAAAGACGCACACCCGGCTTGCTTCCTCAGCTCGCGCTGCTGCCCAGACTTCAGGTTGGGGAGCCGTCACGTATTTACTGACGGGGACACGCGAGTTTTCGTGCCAATGCTCCATCTGCTCGCGAAGGCACTATTTGGGGAGATAAACCGAACCAACCGTCATTTTCCTTTCCGTTTTGCCGTTTCGTGTCAACAAGTTCAAATCCAGATTCTCTCAGTCTGTCTGCCACCGGGAGGGAAATAACGGAACCGCTGCTCCCTCCTGTATCACCAACTCACCAAGGGAGATTTATTTCCATTAAAACTTTGGAATCTTTTTTTCAACTGCGGTAAACAAAAGAATCAGAGCGCGCAGAGAATGATGGCACGACGCATTTACCAAAACCTGGTTTTCTCGTCCATGTTTGGATGCTTGGTTTGGCTAACGGTGGTTTCTGTCGTTCACGCTGACGGTAAGTTTTTTCTACCTGGGTTGTGACGCCCTGTCCAAATAGTAACTGTGTCGGTTTTGGTCATATCTGGCGCACGGTGGGCAGCGGTCAGCATCTGGGGGTCTCGCGTCCAACCGGACATCTGAAGAGGGAGGAGAACCTCTGCCTTCAGGGCTGGAACTTTTGGTCGAGGATACACTTTTTAAACAACGTTCAGAAATATATTCGACTGTATTCCAACCTGGTTTACAGAGTAAACTGCTGCTTCGAATTGAACAATGCTGCTAGAAAAAGCTTATGCATATAGTATTGCTTGATAATACATGGTCTGTATTGATTAACCTGTGTGAGCAGGATTTTGACTTGGTGTTGGCAGTCTCTCTCTCTCTCTCTCTCTCTCTCTCTACAGTGAGATATGAATGCTTTGTGTGTCTTTCTCTGCACTCACTCATACAGACATGTTACAACTCACACCACACACAGCCGTCTTTGAATTCTAAAAGGTGAAATCGAATGATTTCTCTGAATTTAAAAAATCTCAAGAAATGTTAATTGTCAAAGTAACCCTATTGAATTAATGATGGTATTTTTTTTAAATCTGAACATAGATAGCCATAGTGATGATGATGGTGATGATGATGATGGTCTGTATAGGGGTGGCCACTGCAGTTCGTACAGTATATAGCGAATCCTCCTCCTATAACAGATCATGTAACTAGGGGGCAGCGCTCCCTGCTGTCTGTGTCCCAAAGGAATGGAATCTGATAAGCTGATCCTGGATCTGCACTGTAGATATAACCAGTCTTTAGTTTGGAGAGACCTTGCTGGGGAACTCAGATAAGCTGATCCTGGATCTGCACGTAGTTATAACCAGTCTTTAGTTTGGCGACACCTTGATGGGGAACTCTGATAAGCTGATCCTGGATCTGCACTGTAGATATAACCAGTCTTTAGTTTGAAGAGACCTTGCTGGGGAACTCAGATAAGCTGATCCTGGATCTGCACTGTAGATATAACCAGTCTTTAGTTTGGCGACACCTTGATGGAGAACTCTGTTATCTAATGCGAAGGGTTTATAACAGGTTTTAAAGTAGTTAATATACTATTAACTTATAGATAGTTAAATCAGTTGTGTAAATGTTTTTATAACTGTTACAACTGATTTTATAAACTACTGATTTACAGTCCATACCATGGTATCTGCTGTGTTCCTGCTGTAAAGGTGTTAAACTACTGATTTACAGTCCATACCATGGTATCTGCTGTGTTCCTGCTGTAAATGTGTTAAACTACTGATTTACAGTCCATACCATGGTATCTGCTGTGTTCCTGCTGTACAGGTGTTCTCTCCCCAGGTCGTGTGTTTCTATTGGACCAGAGAAACACGTCTGACTCCGGGGGATTGGCCGAGGCAGAACATGCGTGTGCTCTCCATGATGCCCGACTGGCATCGACCGAGGAGCTGCGTCACGCTGTGGTGGAGTGTTCCTTCTCTGCCTGCACACGAGGATGGCTGGACGGGGGCAGCGTGGGGTAAGACACACACACACACAGAAACACACACACAACCATAACCACACACAACCACACACTGACATGTTTTAGGTGTGGCAAGTATCAGGACTGTGAGAACATGTGTGAAACAAGACTAGTTTAGAGGAGACAAAGAGAGGAAGGAGATAGAGGGAGGGAGAGGGGAGAGGGAGAGAAGGGAGGGAGGGAGGGAGGGAGGGAGGGAGGGAGGGAGGGAGGGAGGGAGGGAGGGAGGGAGGGAGGGAGGGAGGGAGGGAGGGACATCAGATGAAGATAGAGAAAGATGTATTTTGTTTTCACCTTTATTTAACCAGGAAGGTCAGTTGACAACAAGTTCTCATTTACAACTGTGACCTGGCCAAGAATAAAGCAAAGGAGTTCGACACATACAACAACACAGAGTTACACATGTAATAAACAAAACATACAATCAATAATACAGTTGAAGAAAATCTATATACAGTGTGTCCAAATGAGGTAAGAAAAGGGAGGTAAGGCAATAAATAGGCCATGGTGGCGACGTAATTACAATATACCAATTAGACACTGGAGTGATTGATGTGCAGAAGATGAATGTGCAAGTAGAGATACTGGGGTGCAAAGGAGCAAGATAAATAAATAAATACAGTATGGGGATGAGGTAGTTGGATGGGCTATTTACAGATGGGCTATGTACAGGTGCAGTGATCTGTGAGCTGCTCTGACAGCTGGTGCTTAAAGCTAGTGAGAGAGATATGAGTCTCCAGCTTCAGTGATTTTTGCAGTTCATTCCAGTCATTGGCTGCAGAGAACTGGAAGGAAAGCCGGCCAAAGGAGGGATTGGCTTTGGGGGTGACTAGTGAGATATACCTGCTGGAGCGCGTGCTACGGGTGGGTGCTGCTATGGTGACCAGTGAGCTGAGATAAGGCGGGGCTTTACCTAGCAGAGACTTGTAGATGACCTGGAGCCAGTGGGTTTGGCGATGAGTATGAAGCGAGGGCCAGCCAACGAGAGCATACAGGTCGCAGTGGTGGGTAGTATATGGGGCTTTGGTGACAAAACGGATGGCACTGTGATAGACTGCATCCAATTTGTTGAGTAGAGTGTTGGAGGCTATTTTGTAAATGACATCGCCGAAGTCGAGGATCGGTAGGATGGTCAGTTTTACGAGGGTATGTTTGGCAGCATGAGTGAAGGAGGGTTTGTTGCGAAATAGGAAGCCGGTGCTAGATGTAATTTTGGATTGGAGATGCTTAATGTGAGTCTGGAAGGGGAGTTTACAGTCTAACCAGACACCTAGGTATTTGTAGTTGTCCACATATTCTAAGTCAGAACCGTCCAGAGTAGTGATGCTAGACGGGCAGGCAGGTGCGGGCAGCGATCGGTTGAAGAGCATGCATTTAGTTTTACTTGCATTTAAGAGCAGTTGGAGGACACGGAAGGAGAGTTGTATGGCATTGAAGCTCGTTTGGAGGTTAGTTAACACAGTGTTCAAAGAAGGGCCAGAAGTATACAGAATGGTGTCGTCTGCGTAGAGGTGGATCAGAGAATCACCAGCAGCAAGAGCGACATCATTGATGTATACAGAGAAGAGAGTCGGCCCGAGAATTGAACCCTGTGGCACCCCCATAGAGACTGCCAGAGGTACGGGCAACAGGCCCTCCGATTTGACACACTGAACTCTATCAGAGAAGTAGTTGGTGAACCAGGCAAGGCAGTCATTTCAGAAACCAAGGCTGTTTAGTCTGCCGATAAGAATGTTGTGATTGACAGAGTCGAAAGCCTTAGCCAGGTCGATGAATACGGCTGCACAGTATTGTCTCTTATTGATGGCGGTTATGATGTCGTTTAGGACCATGAGCGTGGCTGAGGTGCACCCATGGCCAGCTCTGAAACCAGATTGCATAGCGGAGAAGGTACGGTGGGATTCGAAATGGTCGGTGATCTGTTTGTTAACTTGACTTTCGAAGACCTTAGATAGGCAGGGCAGGATAGATATAGGTCTGTAGCAGTTTGGGTCTAGAGTGTCACCCCCTTTGAAGAGGGGGATGACCGCAGCAGCTTTCCAATCTATGAGAATCTCAGACGATACGAAAGAGAGGTTGAACAGGCTAGTAATAGGGGTTGCAACAGGGGTTGCAATAGGGGTTTCTGCAGATCATTTTAGAAAGAGAGGGTCCAGATTGTCTAGCCCGGCTGATTTGTAGGGGTCCAGATTTTGCTGCTCTTTCAGTCATGTAAGTAGGAAGAGAGAGAGAGACAGAGGGAGGCAGAGAGTGAGAAGGGAGAGAGAGGGAGAGGGAGAGGGAGAGAGAGAGAGAGAGAGAGAGAGAGAGAGAGAGAGAGAGAGAGAGAGAGAGGACAGAGAAAGGCTCCTCTGTTCTTCTATACAGGAGGAGGGAATTCTGAGCCAGGGTGTCATGCTGACAGCCAACTCCATTTACACCTCTGTCGGCACAGCAACATGACACACAGCTCCGACAGAGAGAGAGATGATTAGCTGTAGGGAGACAGGGTGCTAGAGAAAAACAGACATGGAAAGAGAAAAGACAGAAGAGACATATGGAGTGATGAGCAGGGGGACACATTAGTAACGCCAGTGTCCGTGGTCAGTAATAGAGCTGGGGGCCTGTGGTCAGTAATAGAGCTTGGGGCCTGTGGTCAGTAACAGAGCTTGGGGCCTGTGGTCAGTCACAGAGCTTGGGGCCTGTGGTCAGTAATAGAGCTTGGGGCCTGTGGTCAGTAACAGAGCTTGGGGCCTGTGGTCAGTAATAGAGCTGGGGGCCTGTGGTCAGTAATAGAGCTTGGGGCCTGTGGTCAGTAATAGAGCTTGGGGCCTGTGGTCAGTAATAGAGCTGGGGGCCTGTGGTCAGTAATAGAGCTGGGGGCCTGTGGTCAGTAATAGAGCTGGGGGCCTGTGGTCAGTAATAGAGCTGGGGGCCTGTGGTCAGTAATATAGCTGGGGGCCTGTGGTCAGTAATATAGCTGGGGGCCTGTGGTCAGTAGTAGAGCTTGGGGCCTGTGGTCAGTAATAGAGCTGTGGGCCTGTGGTCAGTAATAGAGCTTGGGGCCTGTGATCAGTAATAGAGCTGGGGGCCTGTGGTCAGTAATAGAGCTTGGGGGCCTGTGGTCAGTAACAGAGCTTGGGGCCTGTGGTCAGTAATAGAGCTGGGGGCCTGTGGTCAGTAATAGAGCTTGGGGGCCTGTGGTCAGTAATAGAGCTGTGGGCCTGTGGTCAGTAATAGAGCTTGGGGCCTGTGGTCAGTAATAGAGCTGTGGGCCTGTGGTCAGTAATAGAGCTGGGGGCCTGTGGTCAGTAATAGAGCTGTGGGCCTGTGGTCAGTAATAGAGCTTGGGGCCTGTGGTCAGTAGTAGAGCTTGGGGGCCTGTGGTCAGTAATAGAGCTTGGGGGCCTGTGGTCAGTAATAGAGCTTGGGGGCCTGTGGCCAGTAATAGAGCTGGGGGCCTGTGGTCAGTAGTAGAGCTTGGGGGCCTGTGGTCAGTAGACTCTGTAGAGCATTAAACACAAAATGCCTCACTTTCTCTCAATTGAAGTTCAATTATGGGCTTTATTTACATGGGAAACATATGTTTACATTGCCAAAGCAAGTGAAATAGATAATAAACCAAAGTGAAATAAACAATAAAATATTAGCAGTAAACATTACACTCACAGAAGTTACAAAAGAATAAAGACATTTCAAATGTCATATTATGACTATATACAGTGTTGTAATGATGTGTAAATAGTTAAAGTACAAAAGGGAAAATAAATAAACATAAATATGGGTTGTATATACAATGGTGTTTGTTCTTCACTGGTTGCCCTTTTCTTGTGGCAACAGTTCACAAATCTTGCTACTGTGATGGCACACTGTCGTATTTCACCCAGGTGATATGTAATCTGAAGGAAATATGTGTCTCTAATATGGTCATACATTTGGCAGGAGGTTAGGAAGTGCAGCTCAGTTTCCACCTCATTTTGTGGGTAGTGTACACATAGCCTGTTTTCTCTTGAGAGCCAGGTCTGCCTACGGCGGCCTTTCTCAATAGCAAGGCTATGCTCACTGAGTCTATACATAGTCAAAGCTTTCCTTAAGTTTGGGTCAGTCACAGTGGTCAGGTATTCTGCTCTGTACTCTCTGTTTAGGGCCAAATAGCATTCTAGTTTGCTCTGTTTTTTTGTTAATTCTTTCCAATGTGTCAAGTAATTATCTTTTTGTTTTCTCATGATTTGTTTGGGTCTAATTGTGTTGCTGTCCTGGGGCTCTGTGGGGTCTGTTTGTGTTTGTGAACAGAGCCCCAGGACCAGCTTGCTTAGGGGACTCTTCTCCAGGTTCATCTCTCTGTAGGTGATGGCTTTGTTATGGAAGGTTTGGGAATCGCTTCCTTTTAGGTGGTGGTAGAATTTAACGTCTCTTTTCTGGATTTTGATAATTAGCGGGTATCGGCCTAACTCTGCTCTGCATGCATTATTTGGTGTTTTACGTTGTACATGGAGGATATTCTTGCAGAATTCTGCATGCAGAGTCTCAATTTGGTGTTTGTCCCATTTTGTGAAATCTTGGTTGGTGAGCGGACCCCAGACCTCACAACCATAAAGGGCAATGGGTTCTATGACTGATTGAAGTATTTTTAACCAAATCCTAATTGGTATGTTGAATTAATTTGAATCAATTTGACATTTGCTCAGTATATTGTTTTCGCTGAGGAAATGTTCGAGTCTGCTGTTCATGATAATGCAGAGGATTTTCCCGAGGTTGCTGTTGACACATATCCCACAGTAGTTATTGGGGTCAAATTTGTCTCCACTTTTGTGGATTGGGGTGATCAGAAAGTACTACACCTCTCTCTCTCTCTCTCTCTCTCTCATCCCTCTCATCACTCTCTCTCTCTCATCCCTCTCATCCCTCTCTCTCTCACCCCTCTCATCCCTCTCTCTCTCTTGTCCCTCTCATCCCTCTCTCTCTCTCTCTCATCCCTCTCATCCCTCCCATCCCTCTCATCCCTCTCTCTCTCTCATCCCTCTCTCTCCCATCCCTCTCTCTCTCTCATCCCTCTCTCTCCCTTCCCTCTCTCTCTCCATCTCATGCCTCTCTCTCTCTCTCATCCCTCCCATCCCTCTCTCTCTCCCTTCCCTCTCTCTCTCCATCTCATGCCTCTCTCTCTCATCCCTCTCATCCCTCTCATCTCTCTCATCCCTCTCATCCCTCTCATCCCTCTCTCTCATCCCTCTCATCCCTCTCTCTCTCTCGTCCCTCTCATCCCTCTCTCTCTCTCATCCCTCTCATCCCTCTCATCCCTCCCATCCCTCTCATCCCTCTCTCTCTCTCATCCCTCTCATCCCTCTCATCTCTCTCATCCCTCTCATCCCTCTCTCTCTCTCATCCCTCTCATCCCTCTCTCTCTCGTCCCTCTCATCCCTCTCTCTCTCTCATCCCTCTCATCCCTCTCATCCCTCCCATCCCTCTCATCCCTCTCTCTCTCATCCCTCTCTCTCCCATCCCTCTCTCTCTCTCATCCCTCTATCTCCCTTCCCTCTCTCTCTCCATCTCATGCCTCTCTCTCTCTCTCTCTCTCTCTCTCATCCCTCTCATGCCTCTCTCTCTCTCTCTCTCTCTCTCTCTCTCTCTCTCTCTCTCTCTCATCCCTCCCCTCCCTCTCTCTCTCCCTTCCCTCTCTCTCTCTCTCTCTCTCTCTCTCATCCCTCTCATCCCTCTCTCTCTCTCTCTCTCTCCCTACTCTCTCTCTCATCCCTCTCATCCCTCTCTCTCTCTTCCTTCCCTCTCTCTCTCTCATCCCTCTCATCCCTCTCTCTCTCCCTTCCCTCTCTCTCTCCATCTCATGCCTCTCTCTCCCTTCCCTCTCTCTCTCCATCTCATGCCTCTCTCTCTCCCTTCCCTCTCTCTCTCCCTCTCATCTCTCTCTCTCTCTCTCTCTCCCTACTCTCTCTCTCATCCCTCTCATCCCTCTCTCTCTCTCATCCCTCTCACCTCTCTCTCTCCCTACTCTCTCTCTCTCTCTCCCTTCCCTCTCTCTCATCCCTCTCATCCCTCTCTCTCTCATCCCTCTCACCTCTCTCTCTCCCTACTCTCTCTCTCTCTCCCTTCCCTCTCTCTCATCCCTCTCATCCCTCTCTCTCCCTGAGTGGACTGACTTATCCACAATGTGTTGTCACTAACACACCGATACAGTGCTCTACACCAGACTGTATACCCAGATATAGACTGGGTTTGAATGTGTTGTCACTAACACACCGATACAGTGCTCTACACCAGACTGTATACCCAGATATAGACTGTGGGTTTGAATGTGTTGTCACTAACACACCGATACAGTGCTCTACACCAGACTATATACCCAGATATAGACTGGGTTTGAATGTGTTGTCACTAACACACCGATACAGTGCTCTACACCAGACTATATACCCAGATATAGACTGTGGGTTTGAATGTGTTGTCACTAACACACCGATACAGTGCTCTACACCAGACTGTATACCCAGATATAGACTGTGGGTTTGAATGTGTTGTCACTAACACACCGATACAGTGCTCTACACCAGACTATATACCCAGATATAGACTGTGGGTTTGAATGTGTTGTCACTAACACACCGATACAGTGCTCTACACCAGACTATATACCCAGATATAGACTGGGTTTGAATGTGTTGTCACTAACACACCGATACAGTGCTCTACACCAGACTATATACCCAGATATAGACTGGGTTTGAATGTGTTGTCACTAACACACCGATACAGTGCTCTACACCAGACTATATACCCAGATATAGACTGTGGGTTTGAATGTGTTGTCACTAACACACCGATACAGTGCTCTACACCAGACTGTATACCCAGATATAGACTGTGGGTTTGAATGTGTTGTCACTAACACACCGATACAGTGCTCTACACCAGACTATATACCCAGATATAGACTGGGTTTGAATGTGTTGTCACTAACACACCGATACAGTGCTCTACACCAGACTATATACCCAGATATAGACTGTGGGTTTGAATGTGTTGTCACTAACACACCGATACAGTGCTCTACACCAGACTGTATACCCAGATATAGACTGTGGGTTTGAATGTGTTGTCACTAACACACCGATACAGTGCTCTACACCAGACTATATACCCAGATATAGACTGGGTTTGAATGTGTTGTCACTAACACACCGATACAGTGCTCTACACCAGACTATATACCCAGATATAGACTGTGGGTTTGAATGTGTTGTCACTAACACACCGATACAGTGCTCTACACCAGACTGTATACCCAGATATAGACTGTGGGTTTGAATGTGTTGTCACTAACACACCGATACAGTGCTCTACACCAGACTATATACCCAGATATAGACTGGGTTTGAATGTGTTGTCACTAACACACCGATACAGTGCTCTACACCAGACTATATACCCAGATATAGACTGTGGGTTTGAATGTGTTGTCACTAACACACCGATACAGTGCTCTACACCAGACTATATACCCAGATATAGACTGTGGGTTTGAATGTGTTGTCACTAACACACCGATACAGTGCTCTACACCAGACTATATACCCAGATATAGACTGTGGGTTTGAATGTGTTGTCACTAACACACCGATACAGTGCTCTACACCAGACTGTATACCCAGATATAGACTGTGGGTTTGAATGTGTTGTCACTAACACACCGATACAGCCGATACACACCGATACAAAGTATTCAGACCCCTTGACTTTTTCCCACATTGTGTTACGTTACAGCATTAATCTAAAATGGATTAAATAGTTTTTGTTCTTGATCAATCTACAGACAATACCCCGTCATGACAAAGCAAAAACAGGTTTTTAGACATTATTGCTAATTTATTAAAAAAGAAAAATGGAAATACCCTTTATTCAGTACATTGTTGAAGCACCTTCGACAGCGATTACAGCCTCAAGTCTTCTTGGGTAGAACACTACAATCTTGGCACACCTGTAGAACCTGAGTGCTCTAGAGCAGGTTTTCATCAAACGTCTAGGAAGAGTCTTGGTGGTTCCAAACTTTCTCAATTTAATAATGATGGAGGCCACTGTGTTCTTGGGGACCTTCAATGCTGCAGACATGTTTTGATACCCTTCCCCAGATCTGTGCCTCGACACAATCCTGTTTCTGAGCTCTACGGACAATTCCTTTGACGTCATGGCTTGGTTTTTGCTCTGACATGCACTGTCAACTGTGGGACCTTATATAGACAGGTGTGTGCCTTTCCAAATCATGTCCAATCAATTGAATTTACCACAGGTGAACTCCAATCATGTTCTAGAAACATCTCAAGGATGATCAATGGAAACAGGATGCACCTGAGCTCAATTTTGAGTCTCATAGCAAAGGGGCTGAATACTTATGTAAAAAAAAAAGGTATTTCTGTTTTTTATTTTTAATACATTTGCAAAAATGTCTAAACCTGTTTTCGCTTTGTCATTATGGGGTATTGTGATGTCATTATGGGGTATTATGATGTCATTATGGGGTATTGTGATGTCATTATGGGGTATTGTGATGTCATTATGGGGTATTGTGTTTAGATTGATGATATATATTTGTTTATTTAATACATTTTAGAATAAGGCTGTAACGTAACAAATTGTGGAAAAAGTCAAGGGGTCTGAATACTTTCCGAGGGCACCGTATCTACACACAATTCTCCATTTCTCCATCTCTCTGTGTTTCATAATTGTCCTTCAATTCGCAAGAGTCTGAATGTAACTCATAGGAGAAAGCATCCGAGCGAGCGAAACAGCACCCCTCTCTCTCTCTCTATGTGTAGACCATCTATCTGATGCTGTCTGGTCCAAACGAGTATGACATTGTTGCCGCCCGTAGCATTGAAGGCAAGGTAAGCCATTAGACATCTGATCTCTCTTGACCAAAATATTATAAAGAATTAGCCAATCAGCATTGAGCTAAACTGAGCAAGGGCAACTAGTGAATGGTCCTGGCGCACCAAAAAAAAGTGTCAAGGGAAGCCAGCTTGGATTTGGCATCACTCCTATCAAATCCCATTGAGAGCATACATCATTGACAGAAAAACTTGAATTGTTGCATCTCGCTGTGTCGTTGTCCTCCAGTGGCTAGCCAGCTAGCTAAAATTGCCCCTTTCCTAAATTAGCCCTGGATGGAGATAGGGATTTGGACTTGTGGTTTTACTTAATTCTCCGTACTGGCCAATGATTATAACGACCATTCTGATGCAACTATTAATTCATACATTGTTGTGCCCCTGGCCTGAGAGGATGGAAGTTCAATATGTAGCTAGATGTAGAAGGCTAATGTTAACTACCTAATGTTGCCCATGAATGGAAGTTAGGCTAGCGAGCAAGCATTTTAGCCAGGTAGACTAGGACAACAAAAACTAAATGCCCGTACTGTATAACAGAGTGAAAGACCGTTTCGTCAACATGAAAGAGAGGAGGATGGCATTGGTGTTTCTCTACAAGTAGGGTGAGTCAACATGTTTTTCTACTTGCACGAACGCGCACCCACACACCCACACACACACACACACACACGCACACACACACACACACACACACACACACACACACACACACACACACACACACACACACACACACACACACACACACACACACACACACACACACACACACACACACACACACACACACACACACAGAAATCAGAACCATGGACAGCCACATCATATTTAGCTTACGTTGATTGGACTAAATTGTTTTTGGTATCTTTTAGTTGTCACTGTATTAGACGAAGCATGAGGTGATTTAATCATGTTGAAATGGTGCTGGAATAGTGGAGGCCGCTGCTGTGTTCCTTGCGACTTGCAGTAACTCTCTGAGGTTCTAAATCAATAGTTGTTAAGTGGTCTGAAAATGTGGGAAACATTAAGTTGCTTGACCATGCTGTAGGTCATGTAACTGTCTGTTACATACAATATGCTTTGTGGACTTCACAGGACAGAGGCTGCTATCTTGTTTTGTGATAAAACTAAGGTCTGGCTGAATGTATTCTGCCACCGTGTCTTCTTATTGTCTCTGCCTTTAGGCCTATATATCACGGTGTCAAGGCATATGAATTAACAGGTTATAGAGCAAACAACAGAGTGGGGGGGGGGGGGGGGGACTTGGCTCCCCCAGTGATTCCCCCCCCCCCCATGCACCGCTACTGTGTCCAACCCATAATGCTACACATCACATTATTCTCTCTTCTGATAAGGGTTACTATGGAAACTAAAAACATTTTAATTGTTGTCTGCCTTAAATCACATGGACGTTAGCTTTTAGAGCCCCTGTGTACCCCTGTATATATATATATGCCATTTAGCACACGCTTTTATCCAACGGGAATTACAGTCATGCGTGCATACATTTTACATACAGGTGGTCGCGGGATTTGAACCCACTACCCTGGGGTTACAAGTGCCATGCTCTACCAACAGAGCTACAAAGGAGCACCCCGTTCACTATGTTTAGACCGGAAGGTATTTAACAACAAGGTAACAAAACAGGTCACTTTCGGACACACGTTGTGTGTGTCGTGACTCATCGCCAGCAAGAAGGTGTCAGAGGCAGGAGGTAGACATCACCGTCCTCCACCTCATTCCTTTCACACACCCACCCACCCACACACTCACGCACACACACACACACACACACACACATCCACCCACACACCCCTAACTAACATTGCCTCTTCCTTGTATCGTCTATGTTCGTAATCTTCAAACTAAGTAACATAATAAAAAGATCCCCATGAAAATCCATGCCTGTTTTGTCTCCTGTTCACTGACAGATTTGCCCTTCATTCCTGACTGTAGGCTATGCCTTGTTATTGGGCTACACACAATCCACAGCTAGGCAACTTTTAAAAAAGAAGCTATTGATCCTTATAGGCCTACTCACAGTGGAGTAAATGATTTCATTTCTTTCTGAAAAGACCACATTAATTCTATAACTTTGACGAAGTTATTTCAATTTATCAGCACCTCCAGCATCCTTCCTGATTTGAAACGATTTGATTCTATGAGGAAATAAATTAAGTTCTGCTGAGCAGCCAACCAGACCGAATATTGATGATGATGTAAATCAAGTGTTATGTTGCTGTGGCAGTACTGTTGATATTTAAACTAGGCAGCTAGCTACACACAATCAACCAGTGACCGCATTTCCGCGAACAATCTCTGTAGTCATACTGTACCTCTATCAGGGCTCACGATGTATATCCTGTCTAGATGTAGTCATACCTCTATCAGGGCTCACGATGTATATCCTGTCTAGATGTAGTCATACTGTACCTCTATCAGGGCTCACGATGTATATCCTGTCTAGATGTAGTCATACTGTACCTCTATCAGGGCTCACGATGTATATCCTGTCTAGATGTAGTCATACTGTACCTCTATCAGGGCTCATGATGTATATCCTGTCTAGATGTAGTCATACTTCTATCAGGGCTCACGATGTATATCCTGTCTAGATGTAGTCATACCTCTATCAGGGCTCACGATGTATATCCTGTCTAGATGGAGTCACACCTCTATCAGGGCTCACGATGTATATCCTGTCTAGATGTAGTCATACTGTACCTCTATCAGGGCTCACGATGTATATCCTGTCTAGATGTAGTCATACTGTACCTCTATCAGGGCTCACGATGTATATCCTGTCTAGATGTAGTCATACCTCTATCAGGGCTCACGATGTATATCCTGTCTAGATGTAGTCATACCTCTATCAGGGCTCACGATGTATATCCTGTCTAGATGTAGTCATACCTCTATCAGGGCTCACGATGTATATCCTGTCTAGATGTAGTCATACTGTACCTCTATCAGGGCTCACGATGTATATCCTGTCTAGATGTAGTCATACTGTACCTCTATCAGGGCTCACGATGTATATCCTGTCTAGATGTAGTCATACTGTACCTCTATCAGGGCTCACGATGTATATCCTGTCTAGATGTAGTCATACTGTACCTCTATCAGGGCTCACGATGTATATCCTGTCTAGATGTAGTCATACTGTACCTCTATCAGGGCTCACGATGTATATCCTGTCTAGATGGAGTCATACTGTACCTCTATCAGGGCTCACGATGTATATCCTGTCTAGATGTAGTCATACCTCTATCAGGGCTCACGATGTATATCCTGTCTAGATGTAGTCATACTGTACCTCTATCAGGGCTCACGATGTATATCCTGTCTAGATGTAGTCATACCTCTATCAGGGCTCACGATGTATATCCTGTCTAGATGTAGTCATACTGTACCTCTATCAGGGCTCACGATGTATATCCTGTCTAGATGTAGTCATACTGTACCTCTATCAGGGCTCACGATGTATATCCTGTCTAGATGTAGTCATACTGTACCTCTATCAGGGCTCACGATGTATATCCTGTCTAGATGTAGTCATACTGTACCTCTATCAGGGCTCACGATGTATATCCTGTCTAGATGTAGTCATACTGTACCTCTATCAGGGCTCACGATGTATATCCTGTCTAGATGTAGTCACACCTCTATCAGGGCTCACGATGTATATCCTGTCTCGATGTAGTCATACTGTACCTCTATCAGGGCTCACGATGTATATCCTGTCTAGATGTAGTCATACTGTACCTCTATCAGGGCTCACGATGTATATCCTGTCTAGATGTAGTCATACTGTACCTCTATCAGGGCTCACGATGTATATCCTGTCTAGATGTAGTCATACCTCTATCAGGGCTCACGATGTATATCCTGTCTAGATGTAGTCATACCTCTATCAGGGCTCACGATGTATATCCTGTCTAGATGTAGTCATACTGTACCTCTATCAGGGCTCACGATGTATATCCTGTCTAGATGTAGTCATACTGTACCTCTATCAGGGCTCATGATGTATATCCTGTCTAGATGTAGTCATACTTCTATCAGGGCTTACGATGTATATCCTGTCTAGATGTAGTCATACCTCTATCAGGGCTCACGATGTATATCCTGTCTAGATGGAGTCACACCTCTATCAGGGCTCACGATGTATATCCTGTCTAGATGTAGTCATACTGTACCTCTATCAGGGCTCACGATGTATATCCTGTCTAGATGTAGTCATACTGTACCTCTATCAGGGCTCACGATGTATATCCTGTCTAGATGTAGTCATACCTCTATCAGGGCTCACGATGTATATCCTGTCTAGATGTAGTCATACCTCTATCAGGGCTCACGATGTATATCCTGTCTAGATGTAGTCATACCTCTATCAGGGCTCACGATGTATATCCTGTCTAGATGTAGTCATACTGTACCTCTATCAGGGCTCACGATGTATATCCTGTCTAGATGTAGTCATACTGTACCTCTATCAGGGCTCACGATGTATATCCTGTCTAGATGTAGTCATACTGTACCTCTATCAGGGCTCACGATGTATATCCTGTCTAGATGTAGTCATACTGTACCTCTATCAGGGCTCACGATGTATATCCTGTCTAGATGTAGTCATACTGTACCTCTATCAGGGCTCACGATGTATATCCTGTCTAGATGGAGTCATACTGTACCTCTATCAGGGCTCACGATGTATATCCTGTCTAGATGTAGTCATACCTCTATCAGGGCTCACGATGTATATCCTGTCTAGATGTAGTCATACTGTACCTCTATCAGGGCTCACGATGTATATCCTGTCTAGATGTAGTCATACTGTACCTCTATCAGGGCTCACGATGTATATCCTGTCTAGATGTAGTCATACTGTACCTCTATCAGGGCTCACGATGTATATCCTGTCTAGATGTAGTCATACCTCTATCAGGGCTCACGATGTATATCCTGTCTAGATGTAGTCATACCTCTATCAGGGCTCACGATGTATATCCTGTCTAGATGTAGTCATACCTCTATCAGGGCTCACAATGTATATCCTGTCTAGATGTAGTCATACTGTACCTCTATCAGGGCTCACGATGTATATCCTGTCTAGATGTAGTCATACCTCTATCAGGGCTCACGATGTATATCCTGTCTAGATGTAGTCATACTGTACCTCTATCAGGGCTCACGATGTATATCCTGTCTAGATGTAGTCATACCTCTATCAGGGCTCACGATGTATATCCTGTCTAGATGGAGTCATACTGTACCTCTATCAGGGCTCACGATGTATATCCTGTCTAGATGTAGTCATACCTCTATCAGGGCTCACGATGTATATCCTGTCTAGATGTAGTCATACTGTACCTCTATCAGGGCTCACGATGTGTATCCTGTCTAGATGTAGTCATACCTCTATCAGGGCTCACAATGTATATCCTGTCTAGATGGAGTCATACTGTACCTCTATCAGGGCTCACGATGTATATCCTGTCTAGATGTAGTCATACCTCTATCAGGGCTCACGATGTATATCCTGTCTAGATGTAGTCATACCTCTATCAGGGCTCACAATGTATATCCTGTCTAGATGTAGTCACACCTCTGTCAGGGCTCACGATGTTTATCCTGTCTAGATGGAGTCACACCTCTATCAGGGCTCACGATGTATATCCTGTCTAGATATAGACATACCTCTATCAGGGCTGCTGATACAGCAGGATATCCTGTCCAGATGTAGTCATACCTCTATCAGGGCTCACGATGTTTATCCTGTCTAGATGGAGTCATACATCTATCAGGGCCCACGATGTATATCCTGTCTAGATATAGACATACCTCTATCAGGGCTGCTGATACAGCAGGATATCCTGTCTAGATGTAGTCACACCTCTATCAGGGCTGCTGATACAGCAGGATGTATATCCTGTCTAGATGTAGTCATACCTCTATCAGGGCTCTGATACAGCAGGATATCTGTCTAGATGTAGTCACACCTCTATCAGGGCTGCTGATACGGCAGGATATCTGTCTAGATGTAGTCACACCTCTATCAGGCTGCTGATACAGCAGGATATCCTGTCTAGATGTAGTCACACCTCTATCAGGGCTGCTGATACAGCAGGATATCCTGTCTAGATGTAGTCACACCTCTATCAGGGCTGCTGATACAGCAGGATATCCTGTCTAGATGTAGTCACATCTCTATCAGGGCTGCTGATACAGCAGGATATCCTGTCGATAAGTAGTCACACCTCTATCAGGGCTGCTGATATAGCAGGATATCCTGTCTAGATGTAGTCACCTCTATCAGGGCTGCTGATACAGCAGGATATCCTGTCTAGATGTAGTCACACCTCTATCAGGGCTGCTGATACAGCAGGATGTATATCCTGTCTAGATGTAGTCACATCTCTATCAGGGCTGCTGATACAGCAGGATATCCTGTCTACATGTAGTCACACCTCTATCAGGGCTGCTGATACAGCAGGATGTATATCCTGTCTAGATGTAGTCACACCTCTATCAGGGCTGCTGATACAGCAGGATATCCTGTCTAGTGTAGTCACCTCTATCAGGGCTGCTGATACAGCAGGATATCCTGTCTAATGTAGTACACACTCTATCAGGGCTGCTGATACAGCAGGATATCCTGTCTAGATGTAGTCACACCTCTACCAGGCTGCTATACAGCAGGATATCCTGTCTAGATGTAGTCACACCTCTATCAGGGCTGCTGATACAGCAGGATATCCTGTCTAGATGTAGTCACACCTCTATCAGGGCTGCTGATACAGCAGGATATCCTGTCTAGATGTAGTCACACCTCTATCAGGGCTGCTGATACAGCAGGATATCCTGTCTAGATGTAGTCACACCTCTATCAGGGCTGCTGATACAGCAGGATATCCTGTCTAGATGTAATCACACCTCTATCAGGGCTGCTGATACAGCAGGATATCCTGTCTAGATGTAGTCACACCTCTATCAGGGCTGCTGATACAGCAGGATATCCTGTCTAGATGTAGTCACACCTCTATCAGGGCTGCTGATACAGCAGGATATCCTGTCTAGATGTAGTCACACCTCTACACACCTCTATCAGGGCTGCTGATACAGCAGGATATCCTGTCTAGATGTAGTCACACCTCTATCAGGGCTGCTGATACAGCAGGATATCCTGTCTAGATGTAGTCACACCTCTATCAGGGCTGCTGATACAGCAGGATATCCTGTCTAGATGTAGTCACACCCTATCAGGGCTGCTGTACAGCAGGATATCCTGTCTAATGTATCACACTCTACACACCTCTATCAGGGCTGCTGATACAGCAGGATATCCTGTCTAGATGTAGTCACACCTCTATCAGGGCTCTGTACAGCAGATATCCTTTCTAGATGTAGTCACACCTCTATCAGGCTGCTGATACAGCAGGATATCCTGTCTAGATGTAGTCACACCTCTATCGGGGCTGCTGATACAGCAGATATCCTGTCTAGATGTAGTCACACCTCTATCAGGGCTGCTGATACAGCAGGATATCCTGTCTGGATGTAATCACACCTCTATCAGGGCTGCTGATACAGCAGGATATCCTGTCTAGATGTAGTCACACCTCTATCAGGGCTGCTGATACAGCAGGATGTATATCCTGTCTAGATGTAGTCATACCTCTATCAGGGCTGCTGATACAGCAGGATATCCTGTCTAGATGTAATCACACCTCTATCAGGGCTGCTGATACAGCAGGATGTATAGGATGTTTGGCTGATGATGTATGTTTCTGGATTATGATGTCATCACGCAGCAATGTGTGTTTCTCCAGGACTACAGTGTGTAGTAACGGTTGTGTGTTTCTCCAGGACTACAGTGTGTAGTAACGGTTGTGTGTTTCTCCAGGACTACAGTGGAGTAAGTTTGTGTTATTCTCCAGGACTACAGTGTGTAGTAACGTTGTGTTATTCTCCAGGACTACAGTGTGTAGTAACTTTGTGTGTTTCTCAGGCCTACAGTGTGTAGTACGGTTGTGTTATTCTCCAGGACTACAGTGTGTAGTAACGTTTGTGTGTTTCCCAGACTACAGTGTGTAGTAACGGTTGTGTTATTCTCCAGGACTACAGTGTGTAGTAACGGTTGTGTGTTTCTCCAGACTACAGTGTGTAGTAACGGTTGTGTTTCTCCAGGACTACAGTGTGTAGTACGGTTGTGTGTTTCTCAGAGTGTAGTAACGTTGTGTGTTCTCCAGGACTACAGTGTGTAAACGGTTGTGTGTTTCTCCAGGACTACAGTGTGTAGTAACGGTTGTGTGTTTCTCCAGGACTACAGTTGTAGTAACGGTTGTGTGTTTCTCCAGGACTACAGTGTGTAGAAAACGGTTGTGTGTTTCTCCAGGACTACAGTGTGTAACGGTTGTGTTATTCTCAGGACTACAGTGTGTGTAACGGTTGTGTTTTCTCCAGGACTACAGTGTGTAGTAACGGTTGTGTGTTTCTCCAGGACTACAGTGTGTAGTAACGGTTGTGTGTTTCTCCAGGACTACAGTGTGTAGTAACGGTTGTGTTATTCTCCAGGACTACAGTGTGTAGTAACGGTTGTGTTATTCTCCAGGACTACAGTGTGTAGTAACGTTTGTGTGTTTCTCCAGGACTACAGTGTGTAGTAACGGTTGTGTTATTCTCCAGGACTACAGTGTGTAGTAACGGTTGTGTGTTTCTCCAGGACTACAGTGTGTAGTAACGGTTGTGTGTTTCTCCAGGACTACAGTGTGTAGTAACGGTTGTGTTATTCTCCAGGACTACAGTGTGTAGTAACGGTTGTGTGTTTCTCCAGGACTACAGTGTGTAGTAACGGTTGTGTTATTCTCCAGGCTACAGTGGTAGTACGGTTGTGTGTTTCTCCAGGACACAGTGTGTAGTAACGGTTGTGTTATTCTCCAGGACTACAGTGTATAGTAACGGTTGTGGTTTCTCCAGGACTACAGTGTGTAGTAACGGTTGTGTGTTTCTCCAGGACTACAGTGTGTAGTAACGGTTGTGTGTTTCTCCAGGACTACAGTGTGTAGTAACGGTTGTGTGTTTCTCCAGGACTACAGTGTGTAGAAACGGTTGTGTGTTTCTCCAGGACTACAGTGTGTAGAAACGGTTGTGTGTTTCTCCAGGACTACAGTGTGTAGTAACGGTTGTGTTATTCTCCAGGACTACAGTGTGTAGTAACGGTTGTGTGTTTCTCCAGGACTACAGTGTGTAGTAACGGTTGTGTTATTCTCCAGGACTACAGTGTGTAGTAACGGTTGTGTGTTTCTCCAGGACTACAGTGTGTAGTAACGGTTGTGTGTTTCTCCAGGACTACAGTGTGTAGTAACGGTTGTGTGTTTCTCCAGGACTACAGTGTGTAGTACGGTTGTTTTTCTCCAGGACTACAGTGTGTAGTAACGGTTGTGTTTTCTCCAGACTACAGTGTGTAGTAACGGTTGTGTGTTTCTCCAGGACTACAGTGTGTAGTAACGGTTGTGTGTTTCTCCAGGACTACAGTGTGTAGTAACGGTTGTGTGTTTCTCCAGGACTACAGTGTGTAGTAACGGTTTGTGTTTCTCCAGGACTACAGTGTGTAGTAACGGTTGTGTGTTTCTCCAGGACTACAGTGTGTAGTAACGGTTGTGTTTTCTCCAGGACTACAGTGTGTAGTAACGGTTGTGTTTCTCCAGGACTACAGTGTAGTAACGGTTGTGTTTCTCCAGGACTACAGTGGTGAGTAACGGTTGTGTGTTTCTCCAGGACTACAGTGTGTAGTAACGGTTGTGTGTTTCTCCAGGACTACAGTGTGTAGTAACGGTTGTGTTTCTCAGGACTACAGTGTGTAGTAACGGTTGTGTGTTTCTCCAGGACTACAGTGGTAACGGTTGTGTTTTCTACCAGACTACAGTGTGTAGTAACGGTTGTGTGTTTCTCCAGGACTACAGTGTGTAGTAACGGTTTGTGTTTCTCCAGGACTACAGTGTGTAGTAACGGTTTGTGTTTCTCCAGGCTACAGTGTGTAGTAACGGTTGTGTTTTTCTCCAGGACTACAGTGTGAGTAACGGTTGTGTGTTTCTCCAGGACTACAGTGTGTAGTACGGTTGTGTGTTCTCCAGGACTACAGTGTGTAGTAACGGTTGTGTGTTTCTCCAGGACTACAGTGTGTAGTAACGGTTGTGGTTTCTCAGGACTACAGTGTGTAGTACGGTGTGTGTTTCTCCAGGACTACAGTGTGTAGTAACGGTTGTGTGTTTTCTCCAGGACTACAGTGTGTAGTAACGGTTGTGTGTTTCTCCAGGACTACAGTGTGTAGTAACGGTTGTGTGTTTTCTCCAGGACTACAGTGTGTAGTAACGGTTGTGTGTTCCTCCAGGACTACAGTGTGTAGTAACGGTTGTGTGTTTTCTCCAGGACTACAGTGTGTAGTAACGGTTGTGTGTTTCTCCAGGACTACAGTGTGATAACGGTTGTGTTTTCTCCAGGGACTACAGTGTGTAGTAACGGTTGTGTTATTCTCCAGGACTACAGTGTGTAGTAACGGTTGTGTTATTCTCCAGGACTACAGTGTGTAGTAACGGTTGTGTGTTTCTCCAGGCTACAGTGTGTAGTAACGGTTGTGTTATTCTCCAGGACTACAGTGTGTAGTAACGGTTGTGTGTTTCTCCAGGACTACAGTGTGTAGTAACGGTTGTGTGTTTCTCCAGGACTACAGTGTGTAGTAACGGTTGTGTGTTTCTCCAGGACTACAGTGTGTAGTAACGGTTGTGTGTTTCTCCAGGACTACAGTGTGTAGTAACGGTGTGTGTTTCTCCAGGACTACATGGTGTAGTAACGTTTGTGTGTGTTTCTCCAGGACTACAGTGTGTAGTAACGGTTGTGTTTCTCCAGGACTACAGTGTGTAGTAACGGTTGTGTGTTTCTCCAGGACTACAGTGTGTAGTAACGGTTGTGTGTTTCTCCAGGACTACAGTGTGTAGTAACGGTTGTGTGTTTCTCCAGGACTACAGTGTGTAGTAACGGTTGTGTTTTCTCCAGGACTACAGTGTGTAGTAACGGTTGTGTGTTTCTCCAGGACTACAGTGTGTAGTAACGGTTGTGTTTTCTCCAGGACTACAGTGTGTAGTAACGTTTGTGTGTTTTTCCCAGGACTACAGTGTGTAGTAACGGTTGTGTTTTCTCCAGGATACAGTGTGTAGTAACGGTTTGTGTGTTTCTCCAGGACTACAGTGTGTAGTAACGGTTTGTGTTGTTTCTCCAGGACTACAGTGTTAGTAACGGTTGTGTGTTTCTCCAGGACTACAGTGTGTAGTAACGGTTGTGTGTTTCTCCAGGACTACAGTGTGTAGTAACGTTGTGTTGTTTCTCCAGGACTACAGTGTGACTCTACCTGG
>NC_052338.1:33132445-33139945 GCF_016432855.1 Salvelinus namaycush
CCTCTCCTTCCTGCTCCTCCTTTTCTCCCCACTCCTCTTTTGCTCTCCTCTCCTCCTTTTCCTCCCCTCTCCTCCCCGCTCCTCCCTTTCCTCCCCGCTCCCCTTTTGTCTCTCCTTTTCCTCCCCGCTCCTCCTTTTCCTCCCCGCTCCTCCTTTTCCTCCCCTCTCCTCCTTTTCCTCCCCGTCCCCTTTTGCTCTCCTCTCCTCCTTTTCCTCCCCGCTCCTCCTTTTCTCCCGCTCCTCCTTTTGCTCTCGCTCCTCCTTTTCCTCCCCGCTCCTCCTTTCCTCCCCGCTCCTCCTTTTCCTCCCGCTCCTCCTTTTCCTCCCCGCTCCCCTTCTGCCTCTCTCTCCCCACCTCTGTTTTCCTTCTTTCCCATTATCAGACTGCACTTCCGCTAGTTCCACTCCTTCCTCTCCCATCTCTCCTTCCTTCCTCTCTGTCCTCTTTTCAAAGGGGTTATTCCTGACTTGAGTCAGCTGTAGTACCAGTATAACACCAACTGTAGTACAATAGGGATTTCCCCAGTCACAACAATAGACTACTCTCCGTCTTTCACTCTGTGATGTCAATCCTTAGAATAGAATGTTCCAGATCACAGTAGCAGATAACTGAAGCGTATTACCACACCGGTGTTTATCTGAAGCGTGACAGTCGGCCCCACTCTCATGACTCACTGTCATGTGTCTCTGAGCCAACGCAGCTTTCCCAACACACTGTCATTAGTCAATAACACAGTAGACACACTTCTCTCTCTTCTGATTGATTCAAACAATAAAAGTGTGTTCTCCCTCCTCCTCCTGTAGGTACTATGACCAGTTGTGTGCTGTGGAGCCCAAGTTCCCCTTCTCTGAAAACCAGGTAGATACAACCTCCCATCCACTCAATGCTGAAGGAGGGGGGGGGGGGTGGAGGGGTTGCACAACAACGGTACAATAAAAAACTACACTACAGTATCTGTCTGCAGAGAATCACGTCACATATGAACCGCTAGTCAGTAATAACAGGTGATCATGTTGCTAATCTCTCTCTCTGTCTTCCTGCAGCTGTGTCTAACCTTCACATGGAAAGATGCCTTTGATAAAGGCTCACTGTTTGGGGGCTCAGTCAAACTAGGTAGGCCACAGACACATGCAGGCCTCTGGGCATGGGTACTTCTAGCAGATGTATGAGGAAGTCCTATTGCATGATGGGTGTTTTTCTCCTTGTCTTTTTTTTCAACGTAACTGATTTATTTCCTGTATTTTTATTTCCTGTATGTGTCGCACACGACAGCCCAGCTCTGTCTCTCACCCCTCACACACACACAGCGACCGATGTTCCCTCTAAGTTGCCGTGCAGCTCCTCGGGGGAAATATCTGCACAAGGAGAGAAGCACGAGATTCACTCAACTTTCTAGAGTTTTCCCCGTTAACACGACCAACGTTTCCCTTTACTGTGGGAATTGTGATCGAATCAATGCAATATTAGCCACTTTCAATGCAACATACCGAAACAAACTATCAAGAGATTTTGTTGTAGGCAGAACACATCGCTGTAGGATTCTATTGCTCACGACTCAGAGCTCTACTCTACACCGGTGCAGCATAACCAATCAGAGCTCTACTCTACACTGGTGCAGCATAACCAATCAGAGCTCTACTCTACACCGGTGCAGCATAATCAATCAGAGCTCTACTCTACACCGGTGCAGCATAACCAATCAGAGCTCTACTCTACACTGGTGCAGCATAACCAATCAGAGCTCTACTCTACACTGGTGCAGCATAACCAATCAGAGCTCTACTCTACACCGGTGCAGCATAATCAATCAGAGCTCTACTCTACACCGGTGCAGCATAATCAATCAGAGCTCTACTCTACAACGGTGCAGCATAACCAATCAGGACTCTACTCTACACCGGTGCAGCATAACCAATCAGAGTCTCACTCTACACGGTGCAGCATAACCAATCAGAGCTCTACTCTACACCGGTGCAGCATAACCAATCAGAGCTCTACTCTACACCGGTGCAGCATAACCAATCAGAGCTCTACTCTACACCGGTGCAGCATAACCAATCAGAGCTCTACTCTAAACCGGTGCAGCATAACCAATCAGAGCTCTACTCTACACCGGTGCGGCATAACCAATCAGAGCTGCGTATATGGATCTGTGCCATTGACTGAACTGGACTGTGTTTTCAGCTGTGGTTGTGGGTAGATGCACTTGTTTTGCGATCAAAGCAAGAGCTGCGTGTAGCCACGTGCACATTGTGTTCATATCCTTTGCTAGTGAGTTATTAGCCCAGTTATAGATCTTTATTAGTCAGCAATATGGGAGTGGTTGCTTCCTACAAGAACACAGAACGTGTACATTTCTAGACATCTTTGAAAGCTAGTCAGGTAAAGAGCTATTTTTTTTTTTTGGTCTTAAAGGGGCAGTGTTGTGTTTTGAGACAGGCCTGAATAAGCTAAGTAGCCAATAGGCAGAGGGTAACATAATTTGTCTGATTCTCAGCAATAATGGGAATAATAATGAATTTTTGTAAAGTGGTTTCTTGCATCAAACAACACAACATGTTCAGTCACCTCCTTGTCTGACGGACAAGTGGATTAACAGGTTCATGTGAAGCCCTGCATGTTTAAAAAAAAAAAAAAAAAAGTCTCACACATTGGCTGTTACTGTAGGCTGAATGATATAACAGTTATTTCCATGTTAAAATGTTATGGGATGTATTTTCTCCATTGTTTGTGATGTTAGGCTACTCTGGTAGGCCTACATTATGACCAAATAGCCACAGTAGCCTACTTGACCACTAAAACTAACTTAAAGTGGGTACAGCCTCAGTGTTTACAGTAAAACTGTAACTTAAAGCAGGTACAGCCTCAGTGTTTACAGTAAAACTGTAACTTAAAGCAGGTACAGCCTCAGTGTTTACAGTAAAACTGTAACTTAAAGCGGGTACAGCCTCAGTGTTTACAGTAAAACTGTAACTTAAAGCGGGTACAGCCTCGGTGTTTACAGTAAAACTGTAACTTAAAGCAGGTACAGCCTCAGTGTTTACAGTAAAACTGTAACTTAAAGCAGGTACAGCCTCAGTGTTTACAGTAAAACTGTAACTTAAAGCAGGTACAGCCTCAGTGTTTACAGTAAAACTGTAACTTAAAGCAGGTACAGCCTCAGTGTTTACAGTAAAACTGTAACTTAAAGCGGGTACAGCCTCAGTGTTTACAGTAAAACTGTAACTTAAAGTGGGTCCAGCCTCGGTGTTTACAGTAAAACTGTACATTAAAGTGGGTACAGCCTCAGTGTTCATAGTAAAACTGTACATTAAAGCGGGTACAGCCTCAGTGTTTACAGTAAAACTGTACATTAAAGTGGGTACAGCCTCAGTGTTTACAGTAAAACTGTACATTAAAGTGGGTACAGCCTCAGTGTTCATAGTAAAACTGTACATTAAAGCGGGTACAGCCTCAGTGTTTACAGTAAAACTGTAACTTAAAGCGGGTACAGCCTCAGTGTTTACAGTAAAACTGTAACTTAAAGTGGGTCCAGCCTCAGTGTTCACAGTAAAACTGTAACTTAAAGTGGGTCCAGCCTCAGTGTTTACAGTAAAACTGTAACTTAAAGCGGGTACAGCCTCAGTGTTTACAGTAAAACTGTAACTTAAAGTGGGTCCAGCCTCAGTGTTACACGTAAAACTGTAACTTAAAGTGGGTCCAGCTCAGTGTTCACAGAAAACTGTAACTTAAAGTGGGTCCAGCCTCAGTGTTCACAGTAAAACTGTAACTTAAAGTGGGTCCAGCCTCAGTGTTCACAGTAAAACTGTAACTTAAAGCGGGTACAGCCTCGGTGTTTACAGTAAAACTGTAACTTAAAGCGGGTACAGCCTCGGTGTTTACAGTAAAACTGTAACTTAAAGCAGGTACAGCCTCAGTGTTTACAGTAAAACGCACGCTGGAAGTTGCACAGAATTTTCACAACGTTCAAGTTTGCGTTCAGTAGACCTGAAATATGCTCAGTGCTGGAAAAAAGTTAATGGGAACATTGATAGAAACCCTAGGAAACCACAAGGTAACCTTATTGTGTGAGTGTTGTTTGAGCTCAGACGAACAGGTAGGTAGGTGTGTGTGTGTGTGTGTGTTAAAGTACAGCACCAGTCAAAAGTTTGGACACACCTACTCATTCAAGTGTTTTTCTTAATTCTTTTTACTATTTTCTACATCGTAGAATAATAGTGAAGACATCAACACTATGAAATAACACACATGGAATCATGTAGTAACCAAAAAAGTGTTAAACAAATCAAAAATATATTTTAGATTCTTCAAAGTAGCCACCCTTTGCCTTGATGACAGCTTTGCACACTCTCTTTTGACTGTACTGTGTGTGTGGGTGTGTGTGTGTGTGTGTGTGTGTGTGTGTGTGTGTGTGTGTGTGTGTGTGTGTGTATTAGCCCTCGCCAGTCTGGGATATGAGAAGACGTGTGTGTTGTTCAACGGAGCAGCGTTGGCGAGTCAAATCGCTTCAGAACAGAACCTGGACAGCGACGAAGGACTGAAGGCCGCAGCCAAATACTACCAGGTACGTCTATAGCAATACTACAATACAGCCAAATACTACTAGGTATTTCTATAGTTATACTACAATACAGCCAAATGCTACAAGGTATTTCTATCGTTATACTACAATACAGTCAAATACTACTAGGTATTTCTATAGTTATACTACAATACAGCCAAATACTACTAGGTATTTCTATAGTTATACTACAATACAGCCAAATACTACTAGGTATTTCTATAGTTATACTACTAGGTATTTCTATAGTTATACTACAATACAGCCAAATGCTACTAGGTATTTCTATAGTTATACTACAATACAGCCAAATGCTACTAGGTATTTCTATAGTTATACTACAATACAGCCAAATGCTACTAGGTATTTCTATAGTTATACTACAATACAGCCAAATACTACTAGGTATTTCTATAGTTATACTACAATACAGCCAAATACTACTAGGTATTTCTATAGTTATACTACAATACAGCAATATACTACTAGGTATTTCTATCGTTATACTACAATACAGCCAAATGCTACTAGGTATTTTCTATCGTTATACTACAATACAGCCAAATGCTACTAGGTATTTCTATCGTTATACTACAATACAGCCAAAGCTACTAGGTATTTCTATCGTTATACTACAATACAGCCAAATGCTACTAGGTATTTCTATCGTTATACTACAATACAGCCAAATGCTACTAGGTATTTCTATCGTTATACTACAATACAGCCAAATGCTACTAGGTATTTCTATCGTTATACTACAATACAGCCAAATGCTACTAGGTATTTCTATCGTTATACTACAATACAGCCAAATGCTACTAGGTATTTCTATCGTTATACTACAATACAGCCAAATGCTACTAGGTATTTCTATCGTTATACTACAATACAGCCAAACGCTACTAGGTATTTCTATCGTTATACTACAATACAGCCAAACGCTACTAGGTATTTCTATCGTTATACTACAATACAGCCAAACGCTACTAGGTATTTCTATCGTTATACTACAATACAGCCAAACGCTACTAGGTATTTCTATCGTTATACTACAATACAGCCAAATGCTACTAGGTATTTCTATCGTTATACTACAATACAGCCAAATGCTACTAGGTATTTCTATCGTTATACTACAATACAGCCAAACGCTACTAGGTATTTCTATCGTTATACTACAATACAGCCAAACGCTACTAGGTATTTCTATCGTTATACTACAATACAGCCAAACGCTACTAGGTATTTCTATCGTTATACTACAATACAGCCAAACGCTACTAGGTATTTCTATCGTTATACTACAATACAGCCAAACGCTACTAGGTATTTCTATCGTTATACTACAATACAGCCAAATGCTACTAGGTATTTCTATCGTTATACTACAATACAGCCAAATGCTACTAGGTATTTCTATCGTTATACTACAATACAGCCAAATGCTACTAGGTATTTCTATCGTTATACTACAATACAGCCAAATGCTACTAGGTATTTCTATCGTTATACTACAATACAGCCAAATGCTACTAGGTATTTCTATCGTATATCTACAATACAGCCAAATGCTACTAGGTATTTCTATCGTTATACTACAATACAGCCAAATGCTACTAGGTATTTCTATCGTTATACTACAATACAGCCAAATGCTACTAGGTATTTCTATCGTTATACTACAATACAAGCCAAATGCTACTAGTATTTCTATCGTTATACTACAATACAGCCAAATGCTACTAGGTATTTCTATCGTTATACTACAATACAGCCAAATGCTACTAGGTATTTCTATCGTTATACTACAATACAGCCAAATGCTACTAGGTATTTCTATCGTTATACTACAATACAGCCAAATGCTACTAGGTATTTCTATCGTTATACTACAATACAGCCAAATGCTACTAGGTATTTCTATCGTTATACTACAATACAGACAAATGCTACTAGGTATTTCTATCGTTATACTACAATACAGACAAATGCTACTAGGTATTTCTATCGTTGTACTACAATACAGCCAAATGCTACTAGGTATTTCTATAGTTGTACTACAATACAGCCAAATGCTACTAGGTACAGTTGAAGTCGGAAGTTTACATACACTTAGGTTGGAGTCATTAAAACTAGTTTTTCAACCACTCCACAAATTTCTTGTTAACAAACTATAGTTTTGGCAAGTCGGTTAGGACATCTACTTTGTGCATGACGCAATAAATTTTTCCAACAGTTGTTTACAGACAGATTATTTCACTTATAATTCACTGTATCACAATTCCAGTGGGTCAGAAGTTTACATACATTAAGGTGACTGCGCCTTTTAAACAGCTTGAAACATTCCAGAAAATTATGTCATGGCTTTAGAAGCTTCTGATAGGCTAATTGACATCATTTGAGTCAATTGGAGGTGTACCTGTGGATGTATTTCAAGGCCTACCTTCAAACTCTGTGCCTCTTTGCTTGACATCATGGGAAAATCAAAAGAAATCCGCCAAGACTTCAGAAAATACATTTGTAGACCTCCACAAGTCTGGTTCATCCTTGGGAGCAATTTCCAAACGCCTGAAGGTACCACGTTCATCTGTACAAACAATAGTACGCAAATATAAACACCATGGGACCACGCAGCCGTCATACCACTCAGGAAGGAGACGCGTTCTGTCTCCTAGAGATGAATGTACTTTGGTGCGAAAAGTGCAAATCAATCCCAGAACAGCAAAGGACCTTGTGAAGATGATTGAGGAAACGGGTACAAAAGTATCTATATCCACAGTAAAAACGAGTCGTATATCGACATAACCTGAAAGGCCGCTCAGCAAGGAAGAAGCCACTGCTCCAAAACTGCCATCTAAAAGCCAGACTACGGTTTGCAACTGAACATGGGGACAAAATCGTACTTTTTGGAGAAATATCCTCTGGTCTGATGAAA
>NC_052338.1:33144945-33387445 GCF_016432855.1 Salvelinus namaycush
AGTACCACACCTCATGTAGCCTAGCCCATAGGCCTATATGTTTTAATAAGGTTAGTATCACACCTCATGTAGCCTAGCCCATAGCCCTATATGTTTTAATAAGGTTAGTATCACACCTCATGTAGCCTAGCCCATAGGTCTATGTTTTAATAAGGTTAGTACCACACCTCATGTAGCCTAGCCCATAGGCCTATATGTTTTAATAAGGTTAGTATCACACCTCATGTAGCCTAGCCCATAGCCCTATATGTTTTAATAAGGTTAGTATCACACCTCATGTAGCCTAGCCCATAGTCCTATATGTTTTAATAAGGTTAGTACCACACCTCATGTAGCCTAGCCCATAGCCCTATATGTTTTAATAAGGTTAGTATCACACCTCATGTAGCCTAGCCCATAGTCCTATATGTTTTAATAAGGTTAGTATCACACCTCATGTAGCCCATAGGTCTATGTTTTAATAAGGTTAGTACCACACCTCATGTAGCCTAGCCCATAGGTCTATGTTTTAATAAGGTTAGTATCACACCTCATGTAGCCCATAGTCCTATATGTTTTAATAAGGTTAGTATCACACCTCATGTAGCCCATAGTCCTATATGTTTTAATAAGGTTAGTACCACACCTCATGTAGCCTACCCCATAGGTCTATGTTTTAATAAGGTTAGTATCACACCTCATGTAGCCTAGCCCATAGGCCTATATGTTTTAATAAGGTTAGTATCACACCTCATGTAGCCCATAGTCCTATATGTTATAATAAGGTTAGTATCACACCTCATGTAGCCTAGCCCATAGTCCTATATGTTTTAATAAGGTTAGTATCACACCTCATGTAGCCTAGCCCATAGGTCTATGTTTTAATAAGGTTAGTATCACACCTCATGTAGCCTAGCCCATAGGCCTATATGTTTTAATAAGGTTAGTATCACACCTCATGTAGCCCATAGTCCTATATGTTATAATAAGGTTAGTATCACACCTCATGTAGCCTAGCCCATAGTCCTATATGTTTTAATAAGGTTAGTATCACACCTCATGTAGCCTAGCCCATATGCCTATATGTTTTAATAAGGTTAGTATCACACCTCATGTAGCCTAGCCCATAGTCCTATATGTTTTAATAAGGTTAGTATCACACCTCATGTAGCCCATAGGTCTATGTTTTAATAAGGTTAGTATCACACCTCATGTAGCCTAGCCCATAGGTCTATGTTTTAATAAGGTTAGTACCACACCTCATGTAGCCTAGCCCATAGGCCTATATGTTTTAATAAGGTTAGTATCACACCTCATGTAGCCTAGCCCATAGCCCTATATGTTTTAATAAGGTTAGTATCACACCTCATGTAGCCTAGCCCATAGGTCTATGTTTTAATAAGGTTAGTACCACACCTCATGTAGCCTAGCCCATAGGCCTATATGTTTTAATAAGGTTAGTATCACACCTCATGTAGCCTAGCCCATAGCCCTATATGTTTTAATAAGGTTAGTATCACACCTCATGTAGCCTAGCCCATAGTCCTATATGTTTTAATAAGGTTAGTACCACACCTCATGTAGCCTAGCCCATAGCCCTATATGTTTTAATAAGGTTAGTATCACACCTCATGTAGCCTAGCCCATAGTCCTATATGTTTTAATAAGGTTAGTATCACACCTCATGTAGCCCATAGGTCTATGTTTTAATAAGGTTAGTACCACACCTCATGTAGCCTAGCCCATAGGTCTATGTTTTAATAAGGTTAGTATCACACCTCATGTAGCCCATAGTCCTATATGTTTTAATAAGGTTAGTATCACACCTCATGTAGCCCATAGTCCTATATGTTTTAATAAGGTTAGTACCACACCTCATGTAGCCTACCCCATAGGTCTATGTTTTAATAAGGTTAGTATCACACCTCATGTAGCCTAGCCCATAGGCCTATATGTTTTAATAAGGTTAGTATCACACCTCATGTAGCCCATAGTCCTATATGTTATAATAAGGTTAGTATCACACCTCATGTAGCCTAGCCCATAGTCCTATATGTTTTAATAAGGTTAGTATCACACCTCATGTAGCCTAGCCCATAGGTCTATGTTTTAATAAGGTTAGTATCACACCTCATGTAGCCTAGCCCATAGGCCTATATGTTTTAATAAGGTTAGTATCACACCTCATGTAGCCCATAGTCCTATATGTTATAATAAGGTTAGTATCACACCTCATGTAGCCTAGCCCATAGTCCTATATGTTTTAATAAGGTTAGTATCACACCTCATGTAGCCTAGCCCATATGCCTATATGTTTTAATAAGGTTAGTATCACACCTCATGTAGCCTAGCCCATATGCCTATATGTTTTAATAAGGTTAGTATCACACCTCATGTAGCCTAGCCCATAGTCCTATATGTTTTAATAAGGTTAGTATCACACCTCATGTAGCCCATAGTCCTATATGTTTTAAAAAGGTTAGTATCACACCTCATGTAGCCTAGCCCATAGTCCTATATGTTTTAATAAGGTTTGTATCACACCTCATGTAGCCTAGCCCATAGGTCTATGTTTTAATAAGGTTAGTATCACACCTCATGTAGCCTAGCCCATAGTCCTATGTTTTAATAAGGTTAGTATCACACCTCATGTAGCCCATAGTCCTATGTTTTAATAAGGTTAGTATCACACCTCATGTAGCCTAGTCTATAGGTCTATGTTTTAATAAGGTTAGTATCACACCTCATGTAGCCTAGCCCATAGTCCTATGTTTTAATAAGGTTAGTATCACACCTCATGTAGCCCATAGTCCTATATGTTTTAATAAGGTTAGTATCACACCTCATGTAGCCTAGCCCATAGGCCTATATGTTTTAATAAGGTTAGTATCACACCTCATGTAGCCTAGCCCATAGTCCTATATGTTTTAATAAGGTTAGTATCACACCTCATGTAGCCTAGCCCATAGTCCTATATGTTTTAATAAGGTTAGTATCACACCTCATGTAGCCTAGCCCATAGTCCTAAATGTTTTAATAAGGTTAGTATCACACCTCATGTAGCCTAGCCCATAGTCCTATATGTTTTAATAAGGTTAGTACCACACCTCATGTAGCCTAGCCCATAGGCCTATATGTTTTAATAAGGTTAGTATCACACCTCATGTAGCCTAGCCCATAGGCCTATATGTTTTAATAAGGTTAGTATCACACCTCATGTAGCCTAGCCCATAGGCCTATATGTTTTAATAAGGTTAGTATCACACCTCATGTAGCCTAGCCCATAGGCCTATATGTTTTAATAAGGTTAGTATCACACCTCATGTAGCCTAGCCCATAGTCCTATATGTTTTAATAAGGTTAGTATCACACCTCATGTAGCCTAGCCCATAGTCCTATATGTTTTAATAAGGTTAGTATCACACCTCATGTAGCCTAGCCCATAGTCCTATATGTTTTAATAAGGTTAGTATCACACCTCATGTAGCCTAGCCCATAGGCCTATATGTTTTAATAAGGTTAGTATCACAACTAAAGTGGCCAAATAACTTATTTGAAAATTAAACACATTAATCCACTTTACAACGGGTGTAGAGCCTAACTACATACATAAGCAGCGTGCGAGTTTCAAGTTTGGGGAAGATAATTTTCACCATAAAAATGCACCTTTATAATAAAAGCATTACATGTATAATTGCATTTGCGTTCACTTTTGATAATGGTGTTTTCCTGCTAATGGAAAGTAAGCACTTATATCCTACTGCCATGTGCGCATTGCTGCGCTTATAATGTGAAGAAGTAGCCTCATAGTTGATCAACATTTTAAGCTAAACATTCTGGTCTGTTGTGTCAGACACATTGTGTAAAGCATGTTTTTGTTGATGCGTAGTGGTTGTATTAATTTGGGATCTATTGCATCCCACAACTGTCCCAGACTATGTTTGGAATATTTATTTATTGCACAGAATAGAATAGGTCAACTTTTGTACTATGGGGGATAGTAGATTGACGTAGGCTGGTGCTTCTGCTGTTCGTTAGGCCTACTCATCTTGTTGGCTGACGAAAAGTAAATGTGGACATACTTTCTATTTTCTTCAGCTTTGTTCAATTGTGTTCTTCATACTGTAAAATATTATCAAATAATTTAAAAATAATGCCACAGAATTCTAAGCAAGTCTTGTCTGTTAAATGAACTAGTGTAGCCCACAGCCATATGACATAGTCAGATCAGGACCTAAGGACAACTCGGAGTATCCTATTCTGCTCTTCTGAAATATACATTTTCTTCATATCATGTTTCTTTAGACCTGTCTAAAATAAATCATGGATTTATTGTGAAGTTGGAGACTATATAACATGGATTTATTAGACTTTAAAAGTGTAGATGTTCCAAACGTCTGCATCAGTGTCTTGTAGGCTACACGTGGAAGCCAGGAGATGCCAAACGTGTTTGTTAATTAACGGTCAATTACCGTGAGACCGACAGTTATTTAACGGTCAATGACTGACAATTTTGTGACCGCCACAGCCCTAATCTAAACTTGTTATCATGGTTGAATTATCGGCTTGCCCCCCCCCCCCCATTGATTTTGTTAGTCAGTCTCACTCAGATATCATATTAACAACTACAAACATTTATCTCCACCCTATTGCAAAATAAGTAATATTGCATGAAATTAGTTATAAAATTGCAGAATCTTTCTGTCCGCCCCATGATAAAATTTGTAGACTTACAGAAACTTTGCTTTAACACTCTAAAACTGAAAAAAATTCTCTCCGATGTCAATTTGGCCCCGTTATTTCTCTCTGCTAGGGTCCCCGGGGGAGGGGGACGCAGACCCGTGAGCAACTGCAGCCCCTCATAATGAGTTCAAGATTTTTTTGTGCCCCCCCCCCAACCCCATCAAAGTTGTCCATCCCTGCATGACAATATCTATAAAGATTGATCATGTATTGATCATTTAACAACAGTGTCCTGGCGTCTCTGAACCTGCCTGCGGCTCTGGAGGACTTGTCTGGAGATTCTATCCCACAATCCATTGTTGAGAAGGCCCGTGCCATCGTCCAGCAGGGGGGGCTGCAGAGCATAGAGCAACTGATCAGAGATCTGCCTGAACTACTTACACGAAACAGAGAGATACTGGATGAGGTAAACACACACACACACACACACCTCCCTGAACTACTGACACGAAACAGAGAGATACTGGATGAGGTAAACACACACACACACACACACCTCCCTGAACTACTGACACGAAACAGAGAGATACTGGACGAGGTAAACACACACACACACACACCTCCCTGAACTACTGACACGAAACAGAGAGATACTGGACGAGGTAAACACACACACACACACCTCCCTGAACTACTGACACGAAACAGAGAGATACTGGACGAGGAAAACACACACACACACACACCTCCCTGAACTACTGACACGAAACAGAGAGATACTGGACGAGGAAAACACACACACACCTCCATGAACTACTGACACGAAACAGAGAGATACTGGACGAAGTGCACTCGCGCCTTGATATACCCATGATGGGTGTGTGTTGTATAATGTGTGTGTTTTGTAGTCTCTGAAGATGCTGGGTGATGAGGAGTCGACAGACAGCGAGCTGAGATCCAAGTTCAGCCAACGCTGGAACAGAACTCCCTCTGGAGACCTCTACAAACCACTCAGAGCAGGTACACACACCTGGAGCCCTCTATAAACCACTCAGAGCAGGTACACACACCTGGAGACCTCTACAAACCACTCAGAGCAGGTACACACACCTGGAGCCCTCTATAAACCACTCAGAGCAGGTACACACACCTGGAGACCTCTATAAACCACTCAGAGCAGGTACACACACATGGAGACCTCTACAAACCACTCAGAGCAGGTACACACACCTGGAGACCTCTACAAACCACTCAGAGCAGGTACACACACCTGGAGACCTCTACAAACCACTCAGAGCAGGTACACACACCTGGAGACCTCTACAAACCACTCAGAGCAGGTACACACACCTGGAGACCTCTACAAACCACTCAGAGCAGGTACACACACCTGGAGACCTCTACAAACCACTCAGAGCAGGTACACACACCTGGAGACCTATATAAACCACTCAGAACAGGTACACACACCTGGAGACCTCTACAAACCACTCAGAGCAGGTACACACACCTGGAGCCCTCTAGAAACCACTCAGAGCAGGTACACACACATCCAAAAATACACATATTGTTAAATACTGATACGTGTTGTGTAGTACTGATGTAATGATATTAAATGTTCTGTCACACCTCCCTCTCCTCCCCCGGGCCAGAGGGGGGTAACTTCCGCAGTGTGCTGGACAAGGCAGTGCAGGCGGACCAGGTGGTCAAGGAGCGTTATAATACACACTGTGAGATGATCGCTCTGCTCTGTAAACCTGAGGCTGAACTCACTGCTGCCATACCATCAGCCAATCCTGTGAAGACACTGCAGGGCAGTGAGGTGAGAGTGTGTGTGTATATCCCCTCTCTCTAGGTGGTGTGTGTTTGTGTATCCCCTCTCTAGGTGGTGTGTGTATATCCCTCTCTCTAGGTGGTGTGTGTGTGTGTATGTCCCCTCTCTCTAGGTGGTGTGTGTGTGTGTGTGTGTGTGTGTGTGTGTGTGTGTGTGTGTGTGTGTGTGTGTGTGTGTATCCCCTCTCTAGGTGGTGTGTGTGTATATCCCCTCTCGCTAGGTGGTGTGTGTGTGTATATCCCTCTCTAGGTTGTGTGTGTGTGTATCCCCTCTCTAGGTTGTGTGTGTGTGTATCCCCTCTCTAGGTTGTGTGTGTGTGTGTATCCCCTCTCTAGGTGGTGTGTGTGTGTGTATCCCCTCTCTAGGTGGTGTGTGTGTGTGTATCCCCTCTCTAGGTGGTGTGTGTGTGTGTATCCCCTCTCTAGGTTGTGTGTGTGTATCCCCTCTCTCTAGGTGGTGTGTGTGTGTCCCCTCTCTCTAGGTGGTGTGTGTGTGTGTGTCCCCTCTCTCTAGGTGGTGTGTGTGTATATCCCTCTCTCTAGGTGGTGTGTGTGTATATCCCTCTCTCTAGGTGGTGTGTGTGTATATCCCTCTCTCTAGGTGGTGTGTGTGTGTGTGTGTGTATCCCCTCTCTCTAGGTGGTGTGTGTGTGTGTGTGTATCCCCTCTCTCTAGGTGGTGTGTGTGTCCCCTCTCTCTAGGTGGTGTGTGTGTTCTAACAGTGTGTATTCTCTCTCTAGGTGGTGTGTGTGTGTGTGTGTGTGTAACCCCTCTTTCTAGGTGGTGTGTGTGTATCCCCTCTCTCTCTAGGTGGTGTGTGTTCTAACAGTGTGTATTCTCCCTCTAGGTGGTGAGTGTGTTGCGTTCCCAGCTGGCCCAGCTAGAGGAAGTGAAGAAGGAGAGGGAGAGGTTGGAGGCGGATATTAAGGGAGTGACCTTTGACATGTCCTCCAGCTTCCTGATGGCTCTGGCTCAGGACGGGGCCATCAATGAGGAGGCACTGTCAATGAGCCAGCTGGACCAATCATACGGCAGCTACAGCCAGAGGGTTCAGGCCAGCCTCCGCTCTCAGGAAGAGCTGCTGGGCAAAGTGCAGGTACACACACACACACACCTGCATATACACACACACACACACACACACCTGCATATACACACACACACACACACACCCCTGCATATACACACATACACACACACACACACCTGCATATGTACACACACACACACCTGCATATACACACACACACACACACACACACACACACACACACACACACACACACACACACACACACCCCTGCATATACACACACACACACACACACACACACACCTGCATATACACACACACACACCCCTGCATATACACACTAACACTTTCCACTTACACTTCCTAAAAAGAGAGCCTTGTGGATTCTCTCCTTCCATCTCCAACTGTTGGTTGTCTCCCCCCCCCCAGACGTCCCACCAGGAGTTCTCCAAGCTGAAGCAGTCCAACTCGGAGGCTAATGATCGTGAGGAGGTGTTGAAGAAGCTGGCCTCAGCCCACGACAGCTACGTAGAGATCACCAGCAACCTCCGAGAGGGCACCAAGGTAACTGTCGCCTAGGGCAGTGGCTCCCAAACTGTAGGGCTGTGCCCCCGAGGGGTCGGCAGGGGATGCGCCAGTGTCTCCACCCCAAAAAATATATATATACATCACCAGTCAAAAGTTTGGACACTCCTACTCATTCAAGGGTTTGTCTTTATTTGTACTATTTTCTACATTGTAGAATAATAGTGAAGACATCAAAACTATAAAATAACACATATGGAATCCTTTAGTAAACAAAAAAGGGTTAAACAAATTAAAATATATTTTAGATTCTTCAAAGTAGCCACCCTTTGCCTTGATGACAGCTTTGCACACTCTTGGCATTCTCTCAACCAGCTTCATGAGGTAGTCACCTGGAATGCTTTCCCAACAGTTGAAGGAGTTCCCACATATGCTGAGCACTTGTTGGCTGCTTTTCCTTCACTCTGCGGTCCAACTCATCCCAAACCATCTCAATTGGGTTGAGGTCGGGTGATTGTGGAGGCCAGGTCATCTGATGCAGCACTCCCATCACTCTCCTTACACAGCCTGGAGGTCTGTTTTGGGTCATTGTTCTGTTCAAAAACACATGATAGTCCCACTAAGCGCAAACCAGATGGGATGGTGTATCGCTGCAGAATGCTGTGGTATCCATGCTGGTTAAGTGTGCCTTGAATTCTAAATAAATCACAGACAGTGTCACCAGCAAAGCACCATCACACCTCCTCCTCCACGCTTCACGGTGTGAACCACCATGCGGAGATCATCCGTTCACCTACTCTGCGTCTCACAAAGACACGGCGGTTGGAACCAAAAATCTCTAATTTGTACTCATCAGACCAAAGGACAGATTTCCACCGGTCTGAGGTTCAGTTAATTGCCGATTCCTGAGGGGAGCAGTCCGTTGCTCGTGTTTCTTGGCCCAAGCAAGTCTCTTCTTATTATTGGTGTCCTTTAGTAGTGGTTTCTCTGCAGCTATTTGACCATGAAGGCCTGATTCACACAGTCTCTTCTGGACAGTTGATGTTGAGATGTGTCTGTTACTTGAACTCTGTGAAGCATTTATTTGGGCTGCAATTTCTGAGGCTGGTAACTCTAATGAACTTATATTCTGCAGCAGAGGGTCTTCCTTTCCGGTGGCGGTCCTCATGAGAGCCAGTTTCATCATAGTGCTTGATGGTTTTTGCGACAGCACTTGAAGAAACTTTCAACGTTCTTGAAAAGTTCCAGATTGACTGACCTTCATGTCTTAAAGTAATGAAGGACTGTCATTTCTCTATGCTTATTTGAGATGTTCTTGTCATAATATGGACTTGGTCTTTTACCAAATAGGGCTATCTTCTGTATACCACCCCTAACTTGTCACAACACAACTGATTGGTTCAAATGCATTAAGAAGGAATGAAATTCCACAAATTCACTTTTAACAAAGCACACCTGTTAATTGAAATGCATTCCAGATGACTACCTCATGAAGCTGGTTGAGAGAATGCCAAGAGTGTGCAAAGCTGTCAAGGCAAAGGGTGGCTACTCTGAAGAATCTCAAATATAAAATATATTTGGATTTGTTTAACACTTTTTTTGGTTACTACATGATTCCATATGTGTTAGTTTTGATGTCTTCACTATTATTCTACAATGTAGAAAATAATGAAAAACCCTGGAATTAGTAGGTGTCCAAATTTGTGTGTGTGTTTAAATGAAATCAGTCCGGCTTTAAATGTACTCTAGAAAGTTGTAATAGTAGACTGCACAAGGTGACATTACTAAACTGAGTTGTAATAGTAGAATACACAAGGTGACATTACTAAACTGAGTTGTAATAGTAGAATACACAAGGTGACATTACTAAACTGAGTTGTAATAGTAGAATACACAAGGTGACATTACTAAACTGAGTTGTAATAGTAGAATACACAAGGTGACATTACTAAACTGAGTTGTAATAGTAGAATACACAAGGTGACATTACTAAACTGAGTTGTAATAGTAGAATACACAAGGTGACATTACTAAACTGAGTTGTAATAGTAGAATACACAAGGTGACATTACTAAACTGGGTTGTAATAGTAGAATACACAAGGTGACATTACTAAACTGGGTTGTAATAGTAGAATACACAAGGTGACATTACTAAACTGGGTTGTAATAGTAGAATACACAAGGTGACATTACTAAACTGGGTTGTAATAGTAGAATACACAAGGTGACATTACTAAACTGAGTTGTAATAGTAGAATACACAAGGTGACATTACTAAACTGAGTTGTAATAGTAGACTACACAAGGTGACATTACTAAACTGAGTTGTAATAGTAGACTACACAAGGTGACATTACTAAACTGAGTTGTAATAGTAGAATACACAAGGTGACATTACTAAACTGGGTTGTAATAGTAGAATACACAAGGTGACATTACTAAACTGGGTTGTAATAGTAGAATACACAAGGTGACATTACTAAACTGGGTTGTAATAGTAGAATACACAAGGTGACATTACTAAACTGGGTTGTAATAGTATAATGTAGAAGGTGACATTACTAAACTGGGTTGTAATAGTAGAATACACAAGGTGACATTACTAAACTGAGTTGTAATAGTAGAATACACAAGGTGACATTACTAAACTGAGTTGTAATAGTAGAATACACAAGGTGACATTACTAAACTGAGTTGTAATAGTAGAATACACAAGGTGACATTACTAAACTGGGTTGTAATATAGAATACAAAAGGTGACATTACTAAACTGGGTTGTAATAGTAGAATACACAAGGTGACATTACTAAACTGGGTTGTAATAGTAGAATACACAAGGTGACATTACTAAACTGAGTTGTAATAGTAGAATACACAAGGTGACATTACTAAACTGGGTGGTAATAGTAGAATACACAAGGTGACATTACTAAACTGAGTTGTAATAGTAGAATACACAAGGTGACATTACTAAACTGAGTTGTAATAGTATAATGTAGAAGGTGACATTACTAAACTGAGTTGTAATAGTAGAATACACAAGGTGACATTACTAAACTGGGTTGTAATAGTAGAATACACAAGGTGACATTACTAAACTGGGTTGTAATAGTAGAATACACAAGGTGACATTACTAAACTGGGTTGTAATAGTAGAATACACAAGGTGACATTACTAAACTGGGTTGTAATAGTAGAATACACAATGTGACATTACTAAACTGGGTTGTAATAGTAGAATACACAAGGTGACATTACTAAACTGAGTTGTAATAGTAGAATACACAAGGTGACATTACTAAACTGAGTTGTAATAGTAGAATACACAAGGTGACATTACTAAACTGAGTTGTAATAGTAGAATACACAAGGTGACATTACTAAACTGAGTTGTAATAGTAGAATACACAAGGTGACATTACTAAACTGAGTTGTAATAGTAGAATACACAAGGTGACATTACTAAACTGAGTTGTAATAGTATAATGTAGAAGGTGACATTACTAAACTGAGTTGTAATAGTAGAATACACAAGGTGACATTACTAAACTGGGTTGTAATAGTAGAATACACAAGGTGACATTACTAAACTGGGTTGTAATAGTAGAATACACAAGGTGACATTACTAAACTGGGTTGTAATAGTAGAATACACAAGGTGACATTACTAAACTGGGTTGTAATAGTAGAATACACAAGGTGACATTACTAAACTGGGTTGTAATAGTAGAATACACAAGGTGACATTACTAAACTGAGTTGTAATAGTAGAATACACAAGGTGACATTACTAAACTGAGTTGTAATAGTAGAATACACAAGGTGACATTACTAAACTGAGTTGTAATAGTAGAATACACAAGGTGACATTACTAAACTGAGTTGTAATAGTAGAATACACAAGGTGACATTACTAAACTGAGTTGTAATAGTAGAATACACAAGGTGACATTACTAAACTGGGTTGTAATATAGAATACAAAAGGTGACATTACTAAACTGGGTTGTAATAGTAGAATACACAAGGTGACATTACTAAACTGGGTTGTAATAGTAGAATACACAAGGTGACATTACTAAACTGAGTTGTAATAGTAGAATACACAAGGTGACATTACTAAACTGAGTTGTAATAGTAGAATACACAAGGTGACATTACTAAACTGAGTTGTAATAGTAGAATACACAAGGTGACATTACTAAACTGAGTTGTAATAGTAGAATACACAAGGTGACATTACTAAACTGAGTTGTAATAGTAGAATACACAAGGTGACATTACTAAACTGAGTTGTAATAGTAGAATGTACAAGGTGACATTACTAAACTGAGTTGTAATAGTAGAATACACAAGGTGACATTACTAAACTGAGTTGTAATAGTAGACTACACAAGGTGACATTACTAAACTGAGTTGTAATAGTAGACTACACAAGGTGACATTACTAAACTGAGTTGTAATAGTAGAATACACAAGGTGACATTACTAAACTGGGTTGTAATAGTAGAATACACAAGGTGACATTACTAAACTGAGTTGTAATAGTAGAATGTACAAGGTGACATTACTAAACTGGGTTGTAATAGTAGAATACACAAGGTGACATTACTAAACTGAGTTGTAATAGTAGAATACACAAGGTGACATTACTAAACTGAGTTGTAATAGTATAATGTAGAAGGTGACATTACTAAACTGAGTTGTAATAGTAGAATACACAAGGTGACATTACTAAACTGAGTTGTAATAGTAGAATACACAGTGACATTACTAAACTGGGTTGTAATAGTAGAATACACAAGGTGACATTACTAAACTGAGTTGTAATAGTAGAATACACAAGGTGACATTACTAAACTGGGTTGTAATAGTAGAATACACAAGGTGACATTACTAAACTGAGTTGTAATAGTAGAATACACAGTGACATTACTAAACTGGGTTGTAATAGTAGAATACACAAGGTGACATTACTAAACTGAGTTGTAATAGTAGAATACACAAGGTGACATTACTAAACTGGGTTGTAATAGTAGAATGTACAAGGTGACATTACTAAACTGAGTTGTAATAGTAGAATGTACAAGGTGACATTACTAAACTGGGTTGTAATAGTAGAATACACAAGGTGACATTACTAAACTGAGTTGTAATAGTAGAATACACAAGGTGACATTACTAAACTGGGTTGTAATAGTAGAATACACAAGGTGACATTACTAAACATAGTCAGTTCCTCTTGTCTTGTCAGTCATTACATAACTTAGAGAACTATTTATAACGTGTCAGAAATGTCCAGATCAACTAACATGGCAGCTAACGTTTTGTTTTTTTTCGCCCAAACTAGATATTGTTGTAATTTTTTTTGTCACTGAAATATCACATGAATACTCATTAGACATGGAAAATTGCTAAAGAAAAATGCTTTAAAACTGCTACATTTTCTTTTCACCACATGACAAAATGTGTAGAATTGCAGGAAATGAGCATTACACTGGAAAAATGATCTCCATCGAGAGGTGTGAACAGTTTGTCATGAACAGTGCTTTTGTACATAGCAATAGACCTGGTGCGTGCGTTTAAGGGGGGGGGGGGGCAGGATGTTCCCCAATGCTGGAAGGGGGGCCCAGAGTGAAAAAGTTTGGGAGCCCCTGGCCTAAGGAGCGGCAAGAAGGGTTGTCTCTAAGCAACAAGAGGGTTGTCTCTAAGCAACAAGGGGGTTGTCTCTAAGCAACAAGAGGGGTTGTCTCTAAGCAACAAGAGGGGTTGTCTCTAAGCAACAAGAGGGGTTGTCTCTAAGCAACAAGAGGGGTTGTCTCTAAGCAACAAGAGGGGTTGTCTCTAAGCAACAAGAGGGGTTGTCTCTAAGCAACAAGAGGGGTTGTCTCTAAGCAACAAGAGGGGTTGTCTCTAAGCAACAAGAGGGGTTGTCTCTAAGCAACAAGAGGGGTTGTCTCTAAGCAACAAGAGGGGTTGTCTCTAAGCAACAAGAGGGGTTGTCTCTAAGCAACAAGAGGGGTTGTCTCTAAGCAACAAGAGGGGTTGTCTCTAAGCAACAAGAGGGGTTGTCTCTAAGCAACAAGAGGGGTTGTCTCTAAGCAACAAGAGGGGTTGTCTCTAAGCAACAAGAGGGGTTGTCTCTAGGACTATCTCTCCCAATAATACACAATAACAATTGTTGTAGGCCCGGAAAAACAACTGATTCAATTTGTAAAGAGCTTGATGATTAACTGACTTGTCTTGAACCAGGTTTCCATCCAACCATTTCATGCAGATGAATTACCTGACGCATTAAAAAATAAAACTCAAGACGGGCCTTATGGAAACCGTACGTCTGTAAAATTTTGAAATGTCATATTTTTTTAAATATAAGATATACACGGGCAGATCATTTCTTGGGTGGTGAAATAGATTATTCAACTATTGCGGTGGATACACATGTATTGATAAAATAACCATGTCTTGGTAAACATGTAGTCAGGCCACGACATGTTACGTTGTACTACCACCACGATGTTGGAAAGCATGCGGAGTTTCTAAGATATTATAAGTTTTATCAACTTTACTTATTTTTGAAACTTCATAATAACTGTTGATGTTTGAGGTGATGAGCTTCGTGCAAATCCCCAATAAATATTGAGGTTCATATTTGAATGTTGGAGACAGTGCTTGGCTGACACTTTTTTAAACCATTTAAATAATGGTCTTGCTCTTATCCGTATCTAATACAACCTATCCTGTACATTTTATCAGCAAACTGTTTGAAGTAATGTGTTTATAATGTAATTATGTAATTTATTTACCGACGATTTTGTCACAAAAAAACTGTTGCAGAGTTGAAAATGTAATGGAAACGCATTGAACTTGTGCTTTTTATTCGGTGGAAACTGAACAGCGGAAGTGCTTTAATGTGCATTACGTCATCACGCACAGATTTGATTTATCCACAACAAGTCATTTTGATGGAAACATCTCCGGTTGGAAAATGCAGATTTTTTTGAATATTCACATGAAAATCTGTTGCTATTGGCTGGAGACCTAGTTTATCAGTCTGACCAATCACTCTCTCTCCCCCTCTCTCTCTCTCTCTCTTTCTCTGTAGTTCTACAACGACCTCACAGAGATCCTGCTGAAGTTCCAGAACAAGTGCAGTGACATCGTCTTCGCCCGCAAGACAGAACGGGACGAACTGCTCAAGTGTGTGGTGATGATGTCGTCTCTGTGATGATGATGATGATGATGATGCATCAATTGTTATATTTGTAATAATCAAAGTATTGTCTTATTAGTGAAATATCATTGATTACATCATGGGTTTTCTGTGATTGGTGATCAAATCAATTTGTATTGGTCACATGCGCTGATTACAACAGGTGTAGACTTTACAGTGAAATGCTTAATTACGAGCCCATTCCAAACAGTGCAGAGTTTTTTAAAAAGTAAGACAAATATTTGCTAAATTAAAAAAAGGAAATGGTAACACAATAAAAACGATCCTATATACAAGGAGCACCGGTACCCGAGGCAATGTGCAGGGGTACGAGGTAGTTGAGGTAATACAGTATGTACATGTGGGTAGGTGTGAAAGTGACTAGGCTATCGAGAGAGATAAACAGACTAGCAGCAGCGTGAGTGTGTGGGTAGAGTCTAGTGAGTGTTCATAGAGCCAGTGCAAGAGTTGGTGCTCAACAACTAACATATAGATAATAAAGGGGGTCAATGTGTATTGTCAGGGTAGCCATTTGATTAACTTGTCTTGGGGGGTGATTCATGTGCACAAGAAGGGACCGTGACTATCAACTGAGGTCGTGGTTGCCGCGGTGACCGCCGACTGACATTCTGTTGTTGTGGTTACCCACCCAGGGACTTGCAGCAGAGCATCGCCAGGGAGCCCAGCGCCCCGTCCTTTAATGTCCCCGCCTACCAGACTAACCCTGCTCCCACTGCCGCCGACCCAACCCCTGCTCCCAGGACTGTCTTAGTAAGTAGCCAATCATCGATGGGCAGGTGGGAGGATCGAATCAGAGGGCAGCTCTGTACCAAAGAGGTGACTCGATTAAGGGACAGATGGAAATGTACTGGGGGAGGGGTGGTCCAAAATAGGGTAGTGTTTTTTTTTTTTTTTTTTTTAATTCTGGTTTACAGTATCCTTTTTAAAAAAATACTTTATTTTACCCCCTTTTTCTCCAATTACGATCTTGTCTCATCGCTGCAACTCCTCAACGGGCTCGGGAGAGGCGAAGGTCGAGTCATGCGTCCTCTGAAACATGACCCGCCAAACTCTCGTTCCTAGCTGGTTGTGACACAGCCTGGGATCGAACCCGGGTCTGTAGTGATGCCGTAGACTGCCGCTCCACTCTGGAGGCTACATTCGCTCTTCTGCTCGTATTTTCCCTATAAACATTGGTTTGACTTACAGTACCAGTCTAAAGTTTGGACACATCTACTCATTCAAGGGTTTTTCTTTATTTTTACTATTTTCTACATTCTAGAATAATGCTGAAGATATCAAAAATATGAAATGATACACATGGAATCATGTAGTAACCAAAAAAGTGTTCAACGAATCAAAGTAGCCAACCTTTGTCTTCATGACAGCTTTGCACACTCTTAGCGTTCTCTCAACCAGCTTCATGAGAGTCAGCTGGAATGCTTTTCCAACAGTCTTGAAGGAGTTCGCACATATGCTGAGCACTTTTTTGGCTAGTTTTCCTTCACTTTGCGGTCCAACTCATCCCAAACCATCTCAATTGGGTTGAGGTCGGGTGATTGTGGAGGCCAGGTCATCTGATGCAGCACTCCATCACTCTCCTTCTTGGTCAAATAGCCCTTACACAGCCTGGAGGTGTGTTTTGGGTCATTTGTCCTGTTGAAAAACAAATGATTGTCCAACTAAGCTAATACCAGATGAGATGGTGTATCGCTGTAGAATGCTGTGGTAGCCATGCTGGTTAAGAGTGCCTTGAATTCTAAATAAATCAGACAGTGTCACCAGCAAAGCACCATTACACCTCCTCCTCCATGCTTCACGGTGTGAACCACCATGCAGAGATCATCCGTTCACCTACTCTGCGTCTCACAAAGACACGGAGGTTGGAACCAAAAATCTCTCATTTGTACTCATCAGACCAAAGGACAGATTTCCACCAGTCTGAGGTTGTTTAATTGCCGATTTCTGAGGCTGGTAACTCTGATAAACTTATCCTCTGCAGCAGAGGTAACTTATGAGAGCCAGTTTCATCATAGCCCTTGATGATTTTTGCGACTGCAGAAGTTCTTGAAATGTTCCGTATTTACTGACCTTCATGTCTTAAAGTAATGATGGACTGTCATTTCTCTTTGCTTATTTGAGCTGTTATTGGTCTTTTACCAAGTAGGGCAGTGGTACTGTAACTATGTAACTTCTTTTTTTTTTTACTATTTGAACTGTTTTCCAGTCATAATACAATTTGAATTCAATGTGTTTAATACAGGCCTTTATCACTTCATTGAATATATAAATTGTTCCCTGAACGGCAGATGGATGGCAGTTGAACTGAAAGGCCGAAATAGAACTCAACTGCTCAGCTACAGCGAACGACACATATCAGTTTGCTACTAGCTAATTTTGCAGTCTGGTCGACATGGATCGATTTATTGTAAAAAATAAAATAATAATAATAATTAGAAGTAAATCTATTGACAATGAAAATGAGGGGGGAGAGCTGGAGAACAATGTGACAGCTATGAACTAACAACCACCTGGAAACCAGGAAGATGGCGGCGGGGAAATGCAGCTAGCTAACGTGGCTCCGGTGATCACAAAGTTCCAAGAGAAATGGACGGACAGACAAGTGTTTTTTTTTAACTACATGATGGGACTAGCTCACTTTGTCTTATTTGCCAGAAGGCAGTCAATTGTTTTAAACAAGCAAATTTAGAGCGACATTTCCAGTCACACTATGCCCACTTTGACAAAACATATCCACCACAAAGTTTCCTCAGAAACAACAAAAATAGCGCAACTCAAAGAACAACAACAAATGATGGACAGATCCAGCACTGTTGCAGAGAAAAGAACAGAGATTGCTTGGATACTCGCAAGAAACAAGAAGGCCTTCACAGACACGGAGATTGTCAAAGAAAGTGTTTTGGCCTCAGCCAAAACATTGTATGCTGATTTCACAAACTAGGAATCTATTTTAAAGCAAATTAAGGGACTACAACTCTCAGACTTGACCATAACAAGACTCATAGAAGGCATCGGTAAGCAACTGATTACTGACATATCCGTGGCGCCGTGTTTTAGTATTGCGCTTGACGAAAGCACGGATGTAAGTGACATTGCCCAATTATGCGTTTTGGGTCCGCTTCCTTCCTCTAAACGAGTTGTTGAGAGAGGAACTTTTATGTTTACTTCCCCTTAAGCCCTTGATACATTTTTTTGCTGATTTAATCATATTGACTGGTCAAATCTGGCATCTGTGTGCGCTGAAGCGCTCCAAACACGCAAGGGAAGGAGAAGGGACTCATAGGCCTGATGAGAAAGAGAGAGGATATTCCCCAATTTGTTGCATTTCATTGTATCATTCATCAGGAAGCGTTTGTGGCTACTCAGACTGTGACTTTACAGAATGTGATGCAGCAAGTCATGCGGGTGGTGAAAAAAAACAAGTCATGGACATTATTGCGAGGCACTGAATCACCGTCAATTCCGAGAGTTGCTGGCGGAAATACCAGACAGAATACGGCGACTTGATTATTTCACAATGAGGTGAAATGGTTGTCTCGTGGCAGAGTTTTGGAAAGATTTCTCTCTCTCTCAAATCTGTGAATTTGTTGTAAGCAAGGGGAGAGAGGAGCCAGAGCTGGATGATCCACAGTGGATATTAAAGCTTGTTTAAACTGACATCTCCTGCGACCGGAAGACGTGAATCTCCAGCTCCAAGGGAAAGATAAAACTCTGAAATACTGTGACCACAAGCAGCGTTTTACCCAAACTAAAATCACCACACTGTTCATACCTGATAGACAGTTTGTTCATTTCCCAACACTCAGATCAGTCACCACATCCAACCCAGACATTCTGCAACATTTTAGCTATGATGCATTTGTGTGTCTGTTGGAAGAGTTGATGTTGGAGTCAAGATTCAAGGATATCATGGAGTACAAGGAGTTGTTCGACTTCATTGAGAAACCCTTTCATGTGCCAGTGTCATCTCTGACCCCAGTCATCACAGCCCTCTGTCCTGACCGCGCTGGAATAGAGTTCGACTTCATTGAGAAACCCTTTCATGTGCCAGTGTCATCTCTGACCCCAGTCATCACAGCCCTCTGTCCTGACCGCGCTGGAATAGAGTTCGACTTCATTGAGAAACCCTTTCATGTGCCAGTGTCATCTCTGACCCCAGTCATCACAGCCCTCTGTCCTGACCGCGCTGGAATAGAGTTCGACTTCATTGAGAAACCCTTTCATGTGCCAGTGTCATCTCTGACCCCAGTCATCACAGCCCTCTGTCCTGACCGCGCTGGAATAGAGTTCGACTTCATTGAGAAACCCTTTCATGTGCCAGTGTCATCTCTGACCCCAGTCATCACAGCCCTCTGTCCTGACCGCGCTGGAATAGAGTTCGACTTCATTGAGAAACCCTTTCATGTGCCAGTGTTCTCTCTGACCCCAGTCATCACAGCCCTCTGTCCTGACCGCGCTGGAATAGAGTGAGAGAGTGGCGCTGCAGGCAAATGACACATTGCAAGGTGAACTAAGATCAGGTGTTACCCATTTCTGGAGCCTTGTCAGAATATCTACTTCTGAAGCAGTGGGTGCAAAAGGTGACATTTTTTTTGTCAGCACTTATTCATGTGAAGTGACATTTTCAACAATGAACCTTGAAACAAAAACAGGCTGAACAAATGCACACCTGGATCGCCTCACAAGGATGGCAACAACAGACTATACGTTTAGAATGAATTCAGTCAGGCAGCAGAAGGGACATTTTTGCTCATCGAACTACTGAGGTAACCCTTTATGGGTCATATACATGTGATGTGGCCTATTTGATGAGTGTATGTATATATTTGTGATGTGCTGAACATCAAATCAATTGCATGTGCTCTATTGCTCTGAATTTGCTCTCAATTGATAATTGATAATATTGGAAGAAAAAGTACAACAAATTAAAGATCTGTGAGGCCCTCTGAATGATTGCCTCAACCCAAAGTGGCTCCCTTACAAGACACAACCCTATTTCAGTGTTACTTACTATTTTCTGTATACCAACCCCTACCTTGTCACAACACAACTGATTGGCTCAAACGGATTAAGGAAAGAAATTCCACAAATTAACTTTTTAACAAGGTTCACCTGTTAATTGAAATGCATTCCAGGTGACTACCTCATGAAGCTGGTTGAGAGAATGTTAAGTGTGCAATGCTCTCAAGGCAAAGGGTGGCTACTTTGAAGAATCTCAAATATAAAATATATTTTGATTTGTTTAACACTTTTTTTGGTTACTACATGATTCCATATGTGTTATTTCATAGTTTTGAGGTCTTCACTATTATTCTACAATGTAGAAAATAAAAAACAAGGGTTATTTTTTTTAACTTAAAAGGTAAAATATATTTTTTTAGCTAGGCAAGTCAGTTAAGAACAAATTCTTATTTACAATGACGACCTAACCCTGATGATGCTGGGCCAATTGTGCTCTGCCCTATGGGACTCCCAATCATGGCCGGTTGTGATACAGCCTGAAATCGAACCGGAGTCTGTAGAGACCGCTGCGCCACTCCGGAGCTCTGGTTCTTTTGACTGGTACTGTGTGTTAAAGGTCAAATGCAGATGTTTTTATCTCAGTATCAAATCATTTCTGGTTAACAATTTAAGTACCTGACTGTCATTTGTTTTCAAAAATAGCTTCTTTGCAAAGAGCAATTTCTCAAGCAGAAATTTTGCTAGGCCGGTCTGCAAGTGGTCTGAGTGGGGAGGGGAAAACTGAAAACTAGCTGTTATTGGCAGAGGTTTGGAACTCTTTCTTATTGGTCTATTGAATAATTTACCGCCTGGTGATGTCACCAGGCAGGCCAAAACTCCATCCCACCAAAACAGGCTGAAATTTCAGGCGGTCTATTCAAACAGCTCTTACACTAAAAGGATATCATCATTTTCTGAATTTCACAGTATGATTCCAACCTCATAGTGTTGAAATGAACTCGGCAAAAAAAGAAACATTCCTTTTTCAGGACCCCGATCTTCATTGTAAAGGGTTTAAACACTGTTTCCCATTGAACCATAAACAATTAATGAACATGCACCTGTGGAACGGTCGTTAAGACACAAACAGCTTACAGACAGTAGGCAATTAAGTTCACAGTTATGAAAACTTAGGACACTAAAGAGGCCTTTCTACTGACTCTGGAAAAACACCAAAAGAAAGATGCCCAGGGTCCCTGCTCATCTCCATGAATGTGCCTTAGGCATGCTGCAAGGAGGCATGAGGACTGCAGATGTTGCCAGGGAAATAAATTGCAATGTCCGTACTGTGAGACGCCTAAGACAGCGCTACAGGGAGACAGGACGGACAGCTGATCGTCCTCGCAGTGGCAGACCACGTGTAACAACACCTGCACAGGATCGGTACATCTGATCATCACACCTGCGGGACAGGTACAGGATGGCAACAACAACTGCCCGAGTTACACCAGGAACGCACAATCCCTCCATCAGTGCTCAGACTGTCCACAATAGGCTGAGAGAAGCTGGACTGAGGGCTTGTAGGCCTGTTGTAAGGCAGGTCCTCACCAGACATCACCGGCAACAACGTCGCCTATGGGCACAAACCCACTGTCGCCGGACCAGACAGGACTGGCAAAAAGTACTCTTCACTGACGAGTCGCGGTTTTGTCTCACATGGGGTGATGGTCGGATTCACGTTAATCGTCGAAAGAAGGAGCGTTACACCGAGGCCTGTACTCTGGAGCGGGATCGATTTGGAGGTGGAGGGTCCGTCATGGTCTGGGGCGGTGTGTCACAGCATCATTGGACTGAGCTTGTCGTCATTGCAGGCAATCTCAACACTGTGCGTTACAGGGAAGACATCCTCCTCCCTCATGTGGTACCCTCCCTGCAGGCTCATCCTGATATGACCCTCCAGCATGACAATGCCACCAGCCTAACTGCTCGTTCTGTGTGTGATTTCCTGCAAGACAGGAATGTCAGTGTTCTGCCATGGCCAGCGAAGAGCCAGGATCTCAATCCCATTGAGCACGTCTGGGACCCGTTGGATCGGAGGGTGAGGGCTGGGGCCATTCCCCCCAGAAATGTCGGAAACCTGCAGGTGCCTTGGTGGAAGAGTGGGGTAACATCTCACAGCAAGAACTGGCAAATCTGTTGCAGTCCATGAGGAGGAGATGCACCTGCAGTACTTAACTTCTTATGGCTGCATCCTGCTACCGGGATCGATATGACAGCAGCCAGAAAGTGCAGGGCGCCAAATTCAAACAACAGAAATCTCATAATTAAAATTCCTCAAACATACATGTCTTATATCGTTTTAAAGGTATTCTTGTTGTTAATCCCACCAAAGTGTCGGATTTCAAATATGCTTTTCAGCGAAAGCACTACAAACGATTATGTTAGGTCACCATCAAACCACAATAAGCACAGCCATTTTTCCAGCGAAAGATAGCAGTCAGAAAAAGCAGAAATAGAGATAAAATGAATCACTAACCTTTGATTATCTTCATCAGATGACACTCATAGGACTTCATGTTACACAATACATGCATGTTTTGTTTGATTAAGTTCATATTTATAACAAAAAATCGGAGTTTACATTGGCGCGTTACATTCACTAGTTCCAAAAACATCAAGTGATTTTGCATAGCCACATCGTTTCAACAGAAATACTCATCATAAATGTAGATGATAATACAAGTTATACACATGGAATTATAGATATACCTCTCCTTAATGCAACCGCTGTGTCAGATTTCAAAAAAACTTTACGGAAAAAGCAAATCATGCAATAATCTGAGACGGAGCTCAGAACAATAGCCAAATTAGCCGCCATGTTGGGGTCAACAGAAACCAGAAAATACATGATAAATGTTTCCTTACATTTGATGAACTTCATCAGAATGCAGTCCTAGGAATCCCAGGTCCACAATAAATGCTTGATTTGTTCGATAATGTCCGTTATTTATGTCCAATTAGCTACTTTGGTTAGCGCCTTTGGTAAACAATTCCAAAGTCACAAAGCGCCTCCACTATAACGTGACCAAATGTCCAAAAGTTCCGTAACAGTCAGTAGAAACATGTCAAACGATGTACTGACTCAATCTTTAGAATGTTGTTAACATACATCTTGAATAACGTTCCAACCGGAGAATTAGATTGACTTCAGAAGAGCGGTGGAACGGACGTCCTCCTCATGTGAAGGCGCATGGTGAATGCGTGATCAGCTCGTGGAAGTGATTACTCATTCCTGTCTCCTTCGGCACCCCTTCACATTAGAGTCATCAGACAAAGTTCTGTTGACTGTTGACATCTAGTGGAAGCCGTAGGAAGTGAAAACTCATCCATATCTCGCTGTAATTTCATTGAGAGCTTGGTTGAAAATCTGCCACCTCAGAAAAAATTCTAACAGGAAGTGGAACTTCTCAGGTTTTTGCCTGCCATGTGAGTTCTGTTATACTCACAGACATAATTCAAACAGTTTTAGAAACTTCAGAGTGTTTTCTATCCAATATGAATAATTATATGCATATATTAGCAACTGGGACTGAGGAGCAGGCCGTTTAATATGGGCACCTCTGTGCACCTTTCATCCAAGCTACTCAATACTGCCCCTGCAGCCATAAGAAGTTAATGCAGCTGGTGGCCACACCAGATACTGACTGTTACTTTTGATTTTGACCCCCCCCCCTTTGTTCAGGGACACATTATTCCAGTTATTTCAGTTTTGTCTCAGTTGTTGAATCTTGTTATGTTCATACAAATATTTACACATGTTAAGTTTGCTGAAAATAAACGCAGTTGACAGTGAGAGGACGTTTCTTTTTTTGCTGAGTTTATTTGTAGAGTTTATTTGTAAAAACACATGCCAAGGCAGCAGATACTCGTCCAGCAAAAATGTAAGGCAGTAATATACATTATAATAAAAAAAATTAAACATTAAATACATTTTACAACAGTTTTCATAATATATTGTGCCCCCACGGCCACTACTCTACTACAACACTATCCAGGTGTGTGTGTGTCTGTTGTGTGTGTTTACAGCATGTGTGTGTTTACAGCATGTGTGTGTTTGTACCTCGCTGTTCCATAAGGTGTATTTTGATCTGTTTTTTGAAATCTTATTTTACTGCATCAGTTACCAGATGTGGAATAGATTTCCATGTACTCATGGCTCTATGTAGTTCTGTTCACCTCCCATAGTCTGTTCTGGACCTGGTGGCATGTGAAGAGACCTGGTGGCATGTCATGTGAGGTATGCATGGGTGACTGAGCTGTGTGCTAGTAGTTGAAACAGACAACTCTGTTTTTAAGAATGTTTGCGCTTGATAGCAAACAAACAAAACGTCTGCTTTAAGGAAAACACGTTGGAAAATTCAAACCTAGATTTTATGGAGAAGACATGTTTTTGAACAATGTGCCATGCTGCCTTGTTGACAATATAACCGAGCTGCACAGATTACTGTTGGATTTGATCAGGCCGCTCCTCTTCAACGGTTCACACCGTTTCAGCCTAATCGAACTCGCTCAATCACGACAGAGATAAACATGACTGTAATGTTGTCTCTTATTGTGAAAATATAATTTTTCAAGCAATCAATAAATGAAATGTTTATCACAGTGTTTACTATTTATCTATTTATTTTTTTATTCTTTTTTTATTGATCTCTGATTTTCCCTTCTTTCCCGTTCCCAGCAGCCACAGCAGCCCCAGGTGAAGGCCCAGCCGCCCCAGCGGCCCCCTCCCCCTGCCTTCACCCCCCAGGCCGCCTCCGCACCCGGCAACCCTCCAGACAACCAGCCTCAACCAGGAAACCCCCCACCCATGGCCCCTCCCTCACAGGCACAGGGCCCGCCTTACCCCACCTACCAGGGATACCCAGGGTGAATCAATATCTTTATTGTCCCAGTCGGCAGACTCTGAGTGTTGCACAACTCTTATCCGTCCGTTGTTCTAGTCACACTTCCATTGCTGTCTCTCTCTCTCTCCCCCTCTTCTATCTATCCCTCCCCCTCTGTGTCTCCTAACTCTCTCCCCCTCTTCTAACTATCCCTCTCTCCCCCTCTTCTAACTATCCCTCTCTCCCCCTCTTCTAACTATCCCTCCCCCTCTGTCTCCTAACTCTCTCCCCCTCTTCTAACTATCCCTCCCCCTCTGTGTCTCCTAACTCTCTCCCCCTCTTCTAACTATCCCTCCCCCTCTGTGTCTCCTAACTCTCTCCCCCTCTTCTAACTATCCCTCCCCCTCTGTGTCTCCTAACTCTCTCCCCCTCTTCTAACTATCCCTCCCCCTCTGTGTCTCCTAACTCTCTCCCCCTCTTCTATCTATCCCTCCCCCTCTGTCTCCTAACTCTCTCCCCCTCTGTCTCCTAACTCCTCTCTCTCTCCCCCTCTTCTATCTATCCCTCCCCCTCTGTCTCCTAACTCTCTCCCCCTCTTCTAACTATCCCTCCCCCTCTGTGTCTCCTAACTCTCTCCCCCTCTTCTAACTATCCCTCCCCCTCTGTGTCTCCTAACTCTCTCCCCCTCTTCTATCTATCCCTCCCCCTCTGTGTCTCCTAACTCTCTCCCCCTCTGTCTCCTAACTCCTCTCTCTCTCCCCCTCTTCTATCTATCCCTCCCCCTCTGTGTCTCCTAACTCTCTCCCCCTCTTCTAACTATCCCTCCCCCTCTGTGTCTCCTAACTCTCTCCCCCTCTTCTAACTATCCCTCCCCCTCTGTGTCTCCTAACTCTCTCCCCCTCTTCTAACTATCCCTCCCCCTCTGTGTCTCCTAACTCTCTCCCCCTCTTCTAACTATCCCTCCCCCTCTGTGTCTCCTAACTCTCTCCCCCTCTTCTAACTATCCCTCCCCCTCTGTGTCTCCTAACTCTCTCCCCCTCTTCTATCTATCCCTCCCCCTCTGTCTCCTAACTCTCTCCCCCTCTGTCTCCTAACTCCTCTCTCTCTCCCCCTCTTCTATCTATCCCTCCCCCTCTGTCTCCTAACTCTCTCCCCCTCTTCTAACTATCCCTCCCCCTCTGTGTCTCCTAACTCTCTCCCCCTCTTCTAACTATCCCTCCCCCTCTGTGTCTCCTAACTCTCTCCCCCTCTTCTATCTATCCCTCCCCCTCTGTGTCTCCTAACTCTCTCCCCCTCTGTCTCCTAACTCCTCTCTCTCTCCCCCTCTTCTATCTATCCCTCCCCCTCTGTGTCTCCTAACTCTCTCCCCCTCTTCTAACTATCCCTCCCCCTCTGTGTCTCCTAACTCTCTCCCCCTCTTCTAACTATCCCTCCCCCTCTGTGTCTCCTAACTCTCTCTGTCTCTTCTAACTATCCCTCTCTCCTAACTCCTCTCTCTCTATCTCCAGGTATGCATACCAGATGCCTATGGGTTATAACCCGTATGCAGCGTACGGCCAGTACAACATGCCCCCCGTTATGCAGCCCTACGTCCCCTATCAGCAGCCCCCAGCACCCGGACAGGGGGGCTTCCAAGGCCCCCCCCCCACACAGCAGCACCCCTACACCTACCAACAGCAGCCCCAGCAACCACCACATCAACCATATTACCCACAACAATAACTACTGTGTAAACTCTATCACTCCCTCTCTTCCCCCTTTTCATCCCTTCTACCCCTCCCCTCTGCTATCCGTCCTCCAACTGACAACAGAAACCGTGATACTACCCTCTGCAATAAATTCTCGCTCTCTCCCTCTCGCTTTCCCTCCCTACTCTACCCTTACTCTATCCCACCACCCTTGTTTAATTAGTTTTTCATATAATTTTTCTAATTATTGCGTTGATTCTGTATTTAATTCCTAACTTCTCGTCCTGGTCTAACTGGCTTCCTGGTCTAACTTCTCGTCCTGGTCTAACTGGCTTCCTGGTCTAACTTCTCGTCCTGGTCTAACTGGCTTCCTGGTCTAACTTCTCGTCCTGGTCTAACTGGCTTCCTGGTCTAACTTCTCGTCCTGGTCTAACTGGCTTCCTGGTATGGGCTGGGCTTCTTTTAGAACACTAAAAAATAAAACAAAAACACATTTTATGGTCACATACACCGGACATGTGCAGTGCCGTGTTGTTTTACAGGGTCAGTCATAGTAGTACGACACCCCTGGAGCAAATGAGGGTTAAGTGCCTTGTTCAAGGACACATCAACAGATGTTTCACCGCTAGCTTTCGGTTACTGGCCCAACGCGCTGAGGAGCCTCACTGCATTCTGGGATGAGGGGGCGTAGTCTATAGGCATGATTCCTTATTTGGGAGCGGGTGGATGGTCCCGTATAATGTCACTGATTGAGGGACCCGAGGACCGAAGGTTGTGTTCAGGGAGTGCAAATGTACGACTTGAACAAATGTTCCTTGTCTGTTTATCAAACCGTTTTGCTACTGAATACGACCCAGCTCTGATCACCCAGCTAATTGCCTGGCGCTTCTATTACAACTGTATCCTATTTTTGTAATGAATAATACTAATGTACTGATCCAATGAAAACGGCCTGTAGGTTTTGTCATTGAGTTGAGGACCGTTGGAGATGCATTCTCTCCTACAGAGTACGGCTGGAGATGTTTTTCTGGGTTAAAGATAATTAGATACAGAGCCTTCAGAAACTATTCACACCCCTTGACTTTTTCCTAATTTTGTTGTTACAGCCTGAATATAAAATGGATTATATTTAGATTGTTTTTGTCACTGGCCCCCCTCGAAGTGGAATCATGTCTTTTTTTTCATGCATTAAAATGCAAATTAATAAAAAATGAAAAGTTGAAATGTATTGAGTCAGTATGTATTCAAACCTGTTATGTCAAGCTGAAATAAGTTGCATGGAATCACTCTGTGTGCAGTAAATGTTTTAACATGATTGTTGAATGACTCCCTCATCTCTGTACCCCAAACAGGTAAAAGTCCCTCAGTCGAGCAGTGAATTTCAAACACAGATTCAACCACAAAGACTAAGGAAGTTTTGCAAAGAAAGGCACTTATTGGTAGAGGGGGGGGAATAAAAAAAGCAGACATTGAGCATGGTGAAGTTATTAATTACACTTTGGATGGTGTATGAATGAACCCAGTCACTACAAAGATACAGGTGTCCTTCCTAACTCAGTTGCTAGAGAGGAAGGAAACTGCTCAGGGATTTCACCATGAGGCCAATGGTGAATTCAAAGTGTTATGTTTGGGGCAAATCCAATACAAAACATTACTGAGTACCACTATCCATATTTTGAAGCAGAGGGGTGGCTGCATCATGTTATGGGTATGCATGTAATCATTAAGGAAGTGGTGGTTTTTCAGGATAAATAATTTTACAGAATGGATCTAAGCACAGGCAAAATCCTATAGGAAAACCTGGTTCAGTCTGCTTTCCACCAGACAATGGGAGGTGAATTCACCTTTTCAGCAGGACAATAACCTAAAACACAATAACAAATTTACACTGGAGTTGCTTACCAACAAGACAGTGCATGTTCATGAGTGGCCGAATTACAGTTTTGACATGAATCTACATGAAAACCTATGGCAAGACCTGAAAATGGTTGTCTATCATTGCTCAACAACCAATTTGACAGCGCTTGAATAATTTTTAAATGAATAATGGGCAAATGTTGCACAATCCAAGTGCGGAAGTGCTTAGACTTACCCAGAAAGACTCACCGCTGTAGTCACTGCCGAAGGCGCTTATACAAAGTATTGACTCGGGTGTGAATACTTATGTAAATGAGAGATTTCTGTATTTCATTTTCAATAAAATTAGCAAAAATGTCTAAAAACATGTTTTCACTTTGTCATGAGAGGAAATATCCATGTGATTCATTTTGAATTCAGGCTGTTAAACAAAATGTGGAATAAGTCAAGGGCTGTGAATACTTAGTGAAGGCTCTGTATATTATATATATATATATATATAAGAATGTATGTGGTTAACCAAACAACAGGCTGTTTCTCTTTCTCACTGTGGTTCTAATGTGATTAAACACCTCTGGATACCAGACACCTGTGTGCAGTTTGCCGAGTCTACTTTATTCAGGAACATTGTCTTTGATCTTCAGAACCATAGACTTATACATTTATATACAATTTATACTTCCTGGACAACAGTCTGCTGAAAGCTACTGATGTAGTTTTCCTGTAGTTAAAGGAAGTAGCCAGGAGAGCATCTAGCAAGACGGTTGGAACCGCCACCAACCTGAGGTAAAGGGACAGATACAGCACTCTAGTGCCCAAAAGACAGTTTTAGCATAGTCAGGTGCCATTGAGGACATCCACCATTTTGAAGTAGTCAACTGGGTGGGACTTCCTATGGGTTAATGAAGGATCACATAATTCCATCCAGGTCATCAGGAGGGATCAGCCAATTAAATATACTAGTGAGCAAAGATCATAACTCCAGGTGGCAGTAAATCACAGTCCTTGACTTTATACCTGTTCAAACAACACCCACCAGGTGGCAGTAAATCCCTGTCCTTGGCTTTGTACCTGTTCAAACAACACCCTCCAGGTGGCAGTAAATCACTGTCCTTGGCTTTGTACCTGTTCAAACAACACCCTCCAGGTGGCAGTAAATCACTGTCCTTGGCTTTGTACCTGTTCAAACAACACCCTCCAGGTGGCAGTAAATCACTGTCCTTGGCTTTGTACCTGTTCAAACAACACCCTCCAGGTGGCAGTAAATCCCTGTCCTTGGCTTTGTACCTGTTCAAACAACACCCTCCAGGTGGCAGTAAATCCCTGTCCTTGGCTTTGTACCTGTTCAAACAACACCCTCCAGGTGGCAGTGTTCGCCCTTTCAGTTAGTTTACCAACTCATAGACGTAGTAGAAGAAAACTGACTACTTGAAAATGGAGATGGCGTTGCGCTCCGACACGCCATAATGGGACAGGTACAATGATGCCATGTCTAAGTTGACAAGGTTATTCACCTGTCTCACTTATTTCTTCTGTACACACATATACACACAAGAGGTATTTTATTTAAATATACCACCAATCACACACCTAATCACCTGAGCTCCGGGCGTCTCCAGGTAAGTTATTATGCTAATTAAATCCTCTGAGGTTATGATCTCAACCAATCACAATTTCCCGCTGGTTATTTCCAACAGACAACATGTCCAGATATATTTTGTGTGCGTGCATTGACATTAACCTAGAATACGTGTATGTGTGTGAGTCTGACAGATTGGCGCCCAGTGTGAGGTCGGCTCAGAATGACTCTGCGTCCCTCTCCTCTCTCCATCGCTCTTTCCTCTCTCTCTCCCCCTCTCCCACTCTCTCCCTCTCTCTCCATCTCTCCCTCTCTCCTCTCTCTCTCTCCCTCCCTCTCGCTCTCGCCCTCTCTCTCCCCTCTCTCTCCTCATCTCTCTCCATCTCTCCATCTCTCTCAGACAGGACAGTGTAGTGAAGAACAGTTTCAGTGTGTTGATCTAAGGTGTCCACACATCACCAGTCTTTTATTGGAGCACAATATCTCGCTACAGGAGAGGAACTTTTAACTGCACTGAAAAAGGAGAGAGAGAGAACATAACGGATTATTAATATCCCAGCATGCCATAATGACCGAGCTCCTCACTGTCACACAGATATGATATACTACTGGAAGATAGAGCTACACACAACAGGATGCTTGTGGCACCTTAATTTGGGAGGACGGGCTCATGGTAATGGCTGGAGCGTAACAGGTGGAATGGTATCAAATACGTCAAACACTTGGTTTCCATGTGTCATTCCATTCACTCCGTTCCAGCCATTATTATGAGCCGTCCTCCCCTCAGCAGCCTCCACTGGTGCACACACACACACACTCTCTTGACTTGGGACACTCCCCCTACGATCTCATTTCCTGCCTCAGAATAACCAATCAATAAATGGATCCAAAAAAAGGTGATTGAAACCTAAAGACTTGTGTTAGCTCCCGACGCTCATAGGTATAACACACCCAGGCTATAGCTCTGACTCACACACACTGACTCACACACTGATACACACCGACTCACACAGTGACTCACACACTGACACACACTGACTCACACACTGACTCACACTGACACACACACTGACACACACAGACTCACACACACGGACTCACACACTGACTCACACACGGACACACACTGACACACACTGACACACACACGGACTCACACACAGACACACACTGACTCACACACGGACTCACACACGGACACACACACTGACACACACAGACACACACTGACACACACACTCAAGCACATATACACAGACGCACACAGCTTTCTAATAGGTTGTATATAATATATAATATGTGGGTCTATTTCTGAGCCTTGGGGAGATGAGGCCGATACTCAGTCTCCTTCCCTGCCCGCTGTGTCTACCATGCTATACCACCAGACTAGCAGCTGTCAACTAGAGAGATAGATGGATACATAGAGGGAGAGGGAGGGAGAATTTTGTTCTCGTGTGTTTCAGATTCAGTGCAGTGAGAGCTGCTGTTGTGTTTGAGAGAGAGGCATCTCGTGCCCCGTGCAGATGACTGACAAAGAACAGTGGGAGGCGGCCGGGGGAGACTAACGGTGATGTCTCCCTCAAGAAGATGTCTAAAATGATCTGACCGCAGCCTCTCAGGTGAGATTTGACACGGACACACACACACCTCTTGAGGAGCTCCTGGTTAATGGATCAGCTCCCACAAGGTTAAAAAAACACACACTATTTATTAAAGTGGCAAATAATATTTTACTTTGTCGTTGTCCACATCCTGTGATGATGATGATGATGTTGTTGTTGTTTATGTCGCTCTGCTGTCGATGCTGTGTCTTCGCATTCGGGTTTTGCAGGTTTTATAGATAGGCCTATATACATGGGTTTGTCAGCACCCCCCCCCCCCCCCCCCCAGCCAAATTACTTTAGGCTATTTTCACAACAAGAGCTGATAACAAGCCCACATGGTCAGTCAGATATTATTAAATGTTTACTAAATGTTGACAAACACCGGATAACGGTTTTGCTGAATGGGCACCGAATAATTAGGTCAAATGGCAACTGAAATACTTGATCAACCAGCTGTGACAGTGTGCTGCTCTGGTCCAGCTGAGATAGAGGTATAGAGAGGGAGACAGTGTGCTGCTCTGGTCCAGCTGAGATAGAGGTATAGAGAGGGAGACAGTGTGCTGCTCTGGTCCAGCTGAGATAGAGGTATAGAGAGGGAGACAGTGTGCTGCTCTGGTCCAGCTGAGATAGAGGTATAGAGAGGGAGACAGTGTGCTGCTCTGGTCCAGCTGAGATAGAGGTATAGAGAGGGAGACAGTGTGCTGCTCTGGTCCAGCTGAGATAGAGGTATAGAGAGGGAGACAGTGTGCTGCTCTGGTCCAGCTGAGATAGAGGTATAGAGAGGGAGACAGTGTGCTGCTCTGGTCCAGCTGAGATAGCGGTATAGAGAGGGAGACAGTGTGCTGCTCTGGTCCAGCTGAGATAGAGGTATAGAGAGGGAGACAGTGTGCTGCTCTGGTCCAGCTGAGATAGAGGTATAGAGAGGGAGACAGTGTGCTGCTCTGGTCCAGCTGAGATAGAGGTATAGAGAGGGAGACAGTGTGCTGCTCTGGTCCAGCTGAGATAGAGGTATAGAGAGGGAGACATTGTGCTGCTCTGGTCCAGCTGAGATAGAGGTATAGAGAGGGAGACAGTGTGCTGCTCTGGTCCAGCTGAGATAGAGGTATAGAGAGGGAGACAGTGTGCTGCTCTGGTCCAGCTGAGATAGAGGTATAGAGAGGGAGACAGTGTGCTGCTCTGGTCCAGCTGAGATAGAGGTATAGAGAGGGAGACAGTGTGCTGCTCTGGTCCAGCTGAGATAGAGGTATAGAGAGGGAGACAGTGTGCTGCTCTGGTCCAGCTGAGATAGAGGTATAGAGAGGGAGACAGTGTGCTGCTCTGGTCCAGCTGAGATAGAGGTATAGAGAGGGAGACAGTGTGCTGCTCTGGTCCAGCTGAGATAGCGGTATAGAGAGGGAGACAGTGTGCTGCTCTGGTCCAGCTGAGATAGAGGTATAGAGAGGGAGACAGTGTGCTGCTCTGGTCCAGCTGAGATAGAGGTATAGAGAGGGAGACAGTGTGCTGCTCTGGTCCAGCTGAGATAGAGGTATAGAGAGGGAGACAGTGTGCTGCTCTGGTCCAGCTGAGATAGAGGTATAGAGAGGGAGACAGTGTGCTGCTCTGGTCCAGCTGAGATAGAGGTATAGAGAGGGAGACAGTGTGCTGCTCTGGTCCAGCTGAGATAGAGGTATAGAGAGGGAGACAGTGTGCTGCTCTGGTCCAGCTGAGATAGAGGTATAGAGAGGGAGACAGTGTGCTGCTCTGGTCCAGCTGAGATAGCGGTATAGAGAGGGAGACAGTGTGCTGCTCTGGTCCAGCTGAGATAGAGGTATAGAGAGGGAGACAGTGTGCTGCTCTGGTCCAGCTGAGATAGAGGTATAGAGAGGGAGACAGTGTGCTGCTCTGGTCCAGCTGAGATAGAGGTATAGAGAGGGAGACAGGGTTAGGAGAGAGGGAGGGAGATCAAGAAGGGTTAGGAGAGAGAGAGGGAGAGGGAGGGAGACCGAGACAGGTAAGGAGAGAGGGAGGGAGGGAGACCGAGGGGTAAGGAGAGAGAGACCGAGACAGGTAAGGAGAGAGGGAGGGAGGGAGACCGAGAAGGGTTAGGAGAGAGAGACCGAGACAGGTAAGGAGAGAGAGAGGGAGGGAGACTGAGAAGGGTTAGGAGAGAGAGAGGGAGGGAGACCGAGACAGGTAAGGAGAGAGAGAGGGAGGGAGGGAGGGAGACAGAGGGGTAAGGAGAGAGAGAGGGAGGGAGACAGAGGGGTAAGGAGAGAGAGAGAGAGAGAGAGAGAGAGAGAGAGAGAGAGAGAGAGAGAGAGAGAGAGAGAGAGAGAGAGAGAGAGAGAGAGAGGGAGGGAGACAGAGGGGTAAGGAGAGAGAGAGGGAGGGAGACAGAGGGGTAAGGAGAGAGAGAGAGAGAGAGAGAGAGAGAGAGAGAGAGAGGGAGGTAGACCGGGACAGGTAAGGAGAGAGAGAGAGAGGGAGGGAGACAGAGGGGTAAGGAGAGAGAGAGGGAGGGTGACCGAGAGGGGTAAGGAGAGAGAGAGAGAGAGACCGGAGAGATAGGTTTGGTTGAAAGCCCAGTGAAGGCTGTCATTAGGGGTAAAAATATAATGTGTCTTAGCTCAGCCAGGCTACGGAAATGACACACACACACACACACACACACACACACACACACACACACACACACACACACACACACACACACACACACACACACACACACACACACACACACACACACACACACACACACACACACACACACACTCAGATGCATCCTGTTTCCATTGATCATTCTTGAGATGTTTCAACAACTTGATTGGAGTCCATCTGTGATAAATTCTATTGATTGGACATGATTTGGAAAGGCACACACCTGTCTATATAAGGTAGAACTCCGAGACAGGATTGTGTCGAGGCACAGATCTGGGGAAGGGTACCAGCAAATGTCTGCATTATTGAAGGTCCCCAAGAACACAGTGGCCTCCATCATTCTTAAATGGAAGAAGTTTGAAACCACCAAGACTCTTCCTAGAGCTGGCCGTCCGGCTAAACTGAGCAATCGGGGGAGAAGGGCCTTGGTCAGGGAGGTGACCAAGAACCTGATGGTCACTCTGTCAGAGCTTCAGAGTTCCTCTGTGGAGATGGGTAAACCTTCCAGAAGGCTCTGTCCTCTGGCACCTGTTGGATAAGCAGAATGATGGCGCACCGTCCTAATCACTCACACACGCAATCACTCACACACACAATCACTCACACACACACTGGTCCCTGCATCCCGCCTTCATCCGTCGCACTCTAACGAGTGTGTCACAGTTTCTGCAGAGTTCAGCTCTCTTCTCCTTAGAGCATCCCATAATGCCTGTTACCATAGTGATCAGCTGAATCCATTAGCCATATGCTTCACTCTCGTCCTCCTGCTGATTCTATACCTGCCCTACCCTCTTTTCCATCCCTCTCTTTTAATCATCACTCTGTTCTTCACTCATTCTCCCCATCTCTTTGTCTGTATCCTTTCTCTCTCTCCCTCCCTCTTTCTCAGTCTCTCACCGGGCCGGATTGTGGTTTCACCAGTGGGATCAGGAGCTCAGCTCGGAATTCCGGAATTCTAGGTGGGTGTGTGAGTGTGCGTGTGCATGTGCGTGTGTGCATAGTAAGTGTGTGTGTGTGTGGTGAGTGTGTGTACATAGTAAATGTGTGTGTGTGTCTGAGTGTGTGTGTGTGTGTGAGAGTGCGTGTATGTGTGTGAGTGAGTGTGTGTTAGTGTGTGTGTGTGTGCGTGTATGTATGTGTGTGTGTGTGAGAGATTGAATCAGGAGCTGATTTGTGTGTGTTGCAGGTTTCAGGGAGGATGTCTGTAGCGGTGGTCCCAGAATCCTCAGGGCTGAGGTCATGTGATGAGTTATGCCCATCCCCATCATCCATCTTCAGCCCCCCCATCGCCACAGAGGAGGTGGAGGGTCGCCATGACAACAGGAGGGTAGAGCAGCAGGTGATGGATGAGTTGTGCTGGTGATGCTATAGTCCAGATACAGTAGGTGAGACGACTGGACGACTGGGGTAAGGAACGTCGTGTGATGTCACTGTGTGATGATTTGTCACAACGGTGTCTAACAAAAACGGGTCAGAAACCAGGGGCAACCAGCCAGGAAGAGAAGGAACACACCTGTACTATACACCTGTACAACGTACAGCCCTAGGTATCACTGTTGTGTGTGTTTGTGTGTCAGACTGCAATCATTTCATTTAGCACGGTTAAGCAGGGCTTGAACTTCATTGGTTAATGTGTTGTTGTGTTTCAGGACACTTCATTGGTTAATGGTGTTGTGTTTCAGGACACTTCATTGGTTAATGTGTTGTTGTGTTTCAGGACACTTCATTGGTTAATGTGTTGTTGTGTTTCAGGACACTTCATTGGTTAATGGTGTTGTGTTTCAGGACACTTCATTGGTTAATGTGTTGTTGTGTTTCAGGACACTTCATTGGTTAATGTGTTGTTGTGTTTCAGGACACTTCATTGGTTAATGTGTTGTTGTGTTTCAGGACACTTCATTGGTTAATGTGTTGTTGTGTTTCAGGACACTTCATTGGTTAATGTGTTGTTGTGTTTCAGGACACTTCATTGGTTAATGTGTTGTTGTGTTTCAGGACACTTCATTGGTTAATGTGTTGTTGTGTTTCAGGACACTTCATTGGTTAATGGTGTTGTGTTTCAGGACACTTCATTGGTTAATGGTGTTGTTGTGTTTCAGGACACTTCATTGGTTAATGTGTTGTTGTGTTTCAGGACACTTCATTGGTTAATGTTGTTGTGTTTCAGGCCACTTCATTGGTTAATGTTGTTGTGTTTCAGGCCACTTCATTGGTTAATGTTGTTGTGTTTCAGGACACTTCATTGGTTAATGTGTTGTTGTGTTTCAGGACACTTCATTGGTTAATGTTGTTGTGTTTCAGGCCACTTCATTGGTTAATGTTGTTGTGTTTCAGGCCACTTCATTGGTTAATGTTGTTGTGTTTCAGGCCACTTCATTGGTTAATGTTGAAGTGTTTCAGGCCACTTCATTGGTTAATGTTGAAGTGTTTCAGGACACTTCATTGGTTAATGTTGTTGTGTTTCAGGCCACTTCATTGGTTAATGTTGTTGTGTTTCAGGCCACTTCATTGGTTAATGTTGTTGTGTTTCAGGCCACTTCATTGGTTAATGTTGTTGTGTTTCAGGCCACTTCATTGGTTAATGTTGTTGTGTTTCAGGCCACTTCATTGGTTAATGTTGTTGTTGTGTTTCAGGCCACTTCATTGGTTAATGTTGTTGTTGTGTTTCAGGCCACTTCATTGGTTAATGTTGTTGTTGTGTTTCAGGCCACTTCATTGGTTAATGTTGTGGTGTTTCAGGCCACTTCATTGGTTAATGTTGTTGTTGTGTTTCAGGCCACTTCATTGGTTAATGTTGTTGTTGTGTTTCAGGCCACTTCATTGGTTAATGTTGTTGTGTTTCAGGCCACTTCATTGGTTAATGTGTTGTTGTGTTTCAGGCCACTTCATTGGTTAATGTTGTTGTTGTGTTTCAGGCCACTTCATTGGTTAATGTTGTGGTGGTTCAGGCCACTTCATTGGTTAATGTTGTTGTTGTGTTTCAGGCCACTTCATTGGTTAATGTTGTTGTGTTTCAGGCCACTTCATTGGTTAATGTGTTGTTGTGTTTCAGGCCACTTCATTGGTTAATGTTGTTGTGTTTCAGGCCACTTCATTGGTTAATGTTGTTGTGTTTCAGGCCACTTCATTGGTTAATGTTGTGGTGTTTCAGGCCACTTCATTGGTTAATGTTGTTGTTGTGTTTCAGGCCACTTCATTGGTTAATGTTGTGGTGTTTCAGGCCACTTCATTGGTTAATGTTGTTGTTGTATTTCAGGCCACTTCATTGGTTAATGTTGTGGTGTTTCAGGCCACTTCATTGGTTAAGTGAATTCGTTGTTGTGTTTCAGGCCAAAGGCAGGTTAGTGTGAAGCATGGCTGTGTGTGATCCTCCCCACCCCCTGCTGACACCACCCAGAACAGCCAGGTAACACACAAACACACAAACACATGATGCTTGATGTTTCAGACCTCTGCCACCATAGGGCCAGGTTGCCATGACAATGAGGAAGAGCAGAGCAAAGAGCCAAAAGTATCCACGCTAATCATCTCAGACACCAGTCAGGAATAAACAGACTCTACTGGGATTGACCTGCCTGCCTGCCTGCCTGCCTGTCTGTCTGAGCGAGTGAGAAACTGATTGGCCGGCAATGATGTTAGAAATTATGTCATGATGATGTCACGGTAATACAATTGTGTCATGGTGATGTCATCTTAAAGGGGCAGGAGGATGCTGTTGAAACTGGAGCAGGATATATAGACAGGTGTGTGCCTTTCCAAATCATGTCCAATCAGTTGAATTTACCACAGGTGAACTCCAATCAAGTTGTAGAAACATCTCAAGGATGATCAATGGAAAAAATATGCACCTGAGCTCAATGTCGAGTCTCATAGCAAAGGATCTGTTTACTAAATAAGGTATTTCAGTTTTTAAATTTTATTTCTAAACTTGCAAACGTTTTTAAAAACCTGTTTTCGCTTTGTCATTATGGGGTATTGTGTGTAGACTAATGAGGGAAAAAACTATTTAATCAATTTTAGAGTAAGGCTGTAACGTAAAAGTGTAAAAAGTCAAGGAGTCTGAATACTTTCCCTAAGGCACCGTAAGGAGAATATAAGTATTATATATTTTCACAGCGTTTAATATATATATTTTTGTACTGGAAGATTCACAATAAAAACATTCTCTCTCAGGTGTTTAAATATTCCTCCCCAGTAGTTCTCTACGGTACGATGTGTGTTCATGCATGTTCTTATTTTATGGATATAACAGTGTATGCAGCATCAACAGTATAAATGTAGGAGTGCGTGCATGTGTGTCTGTCTGTCTGTCTGTGGTCCTCAGGGCGAGGACCTGCCTTCCCAGTTTGGTCACATGACTGTGAGCTGCCAGTCATTGGCGTAAGCTCCGCCTCTATACCCTCCCTTAGCCCCTCCCACACAGAGTTAAGTCTACACCGCCCCTCCTCACAACCTCCCCAGCTACTGCCAACCCCCTCCAACCCAGGTAGGAACAACATAACACCATCATAATAGGATGATAAAATGAAATGGTAGAATAGAATCATGGAATGATAGAACAGAATCATGAAATGATAGAACAGAATAATAGAATGATAGAATAGAATTATGGAATGATAGAACAGAATAATAGAATGATAGAATAGAATCATAGAATGATAGAACAGAATCATAGAATGATAGAACAGAATCATGAAATGATAGAACAGAATAATAGAATGATAGAATAGAATAATATAATGATAGAATAATAGAATAGAATCATGGAATGATAGAATAGAATAATATAATGATAGAATAGAATAATAGAATGATAGAATAGAATAATAGAATGATAGAATAGAATAATATAATGATAGAATAGAATAATATAATGATAAAATAGAATCATGGAATGTTAGAATAGAATCATGGAATGTTAGAATAGAATCATGGAATGATAGAATAGAATCATGGAATGATAGAATAGAATCATGGAATGATAGAATAGAATCATGGAATGATAGAATAGAATCATGGAATGATAGAATAGAATCATGGAATGTTAGAATAGAATCATGGAATGATAGAATAGAATCATGGAATGATAGAATAGAATAATATAATGATAAAATAGAATCATGGAATGTTAGAATAGAATCATGGAATGTTAGAATAGAATCATGGAATGATAGAATAGAATCATGGAATGATAGAATAGAATCATGGAATGATAGAATAGAATCATGGAATGATTTGTACAGAGTTCATCATCATGTCAACACATGGAGTATTCTATTATTCTGTTCTATCATTCAATTATTCTGTTCTATCATTCTATTATTCTGTTCTATCATTCAATTATTCTGTTCTATCATTCTATTATTCTGTTCTATCATTCAATTATTCTGTTCTATCATTCTGTTCTATCATTCTATTATTCTGTTCTATCATTCTATTATTCTGTTCTATCATTCCATGATTCTATTCTATCATTCTATTATTCTATTACTACTCAGCACTCCAAAGACCTGCCACACCTACCCAGGCCACACAGCCTACAGGTACACTGCTGTGTGTGTCCACATGCGTGCGTATGTGTGTAGCAGTAGGGAGGGGGGCCGTTACACTGTAAGAGATGTAGTCTGAGGTCTCACAGTGAACCGGTCTCTTTCCCTGCTGCTTCTACTCTACAGAAAGAGAGGGGAAAAAGATAGCTCCTGAATTGCTACTAGTCCTCTACTTGTCAGCTATTACAACAAATGATACAGCTTTGAATTAACGTTTAACAAACAAGCAATTGATTTACGTGTTGGGTGTTTATATCTGTGTATGTGTGTGTGTGTTGTGTTTGGTGTGGGTACTCTCCTGTCACAGCCAATCAGCAGCAAAGCTACCAGGGGATGATGGAGTTGCAGCTGCTTCCGAGCCAAGCCCAAAGCATGCTGGGATGGCGAAGCGTGATTCATCACTCCAGAGAATGCGTTTCCACTGCGCCAGAATCCAATGGCGGCAAGCTTTACACCACTCCAGCCAAGGTTGGCATTGCGCATGGTGATCTTAGACTTGTGTGCGGCTGCTCGGCCATGGAAACCCATTTTATGAAGCTCCTAACAAACAGTTCTTGTGCAGACGAGGCTTCCAGAGGCAGTTTGGAACTCGGTAGTGAGTGTTGCAACAAAGGACAGACAATTTTTACAGCCTACGCACTTCAGCACATGGCGGTGCCGTACTGTGAGCTTGTGTGGCCTACCACTTCGCTGTTGAGCCGTTGTTGCTCCTAGACATTTCCACTTCACAATAACAGCACTTACAGTTGACCGGGGCAGCTCTAGCAGGGCAGAAATTTAACAAACTGACTTGCTGACACACTGACTCGGTACCGGTACCCCCTGTATATAGTCTCCACACTGACTCGGTACCCCCTGTATATAGTCTCCACACGGACTCGGTATCAGTACCCCCTGTATAAAGCCTCGTTATTGTGTTACTTTTTATTATCTTTTACTTTAGTTTATTTGGTAAATATTTTCTTAACTCTTCTTGAACTGTACTGTTGGTTAAGGACTTGTAAGTAAACATTTCACGGTAAGGTCGACACTTGTTGTATTCGGCGCATGTGACAAAAAAAGTTTGATTTGAAAGGTGGCATCCTATGACGGTGCCATGTTGAAAGTCACTGATCTCTTCAGAAAGGACCATTCCACTGCCAATGTTTGTCTATGGAGATTGCATGGCGGTGTGCTCTATTTTATTCACCTTACAGCAACGGGTGTGACTGATATAGCAGAATCCACTCATTTGAAGGGCTGTCCACATACTTTTGGCCATGTAGTGTACAGTGCATTCAGAAAGTATTCAGACCCCTTGACCTTCCTCACATTGTGTTACGTTACAGCCTTATTCTAAAATGGATTAAATAAAACATCCTCAAATCTACACACAATACCCCATAACGACATCACAATACCCCATAACGACATCACAATACCCCATAACGACATCACAATACCCCATAACGACATCACAATACCCCATAACGACATCACAATACCCCATAACGACATCACAATACCCCATAACGACATCACAATACCCCATAACGACATCACAATACCCCATAACGACATCACAATACCCCATAACGACATCACAATACCCCATAACGACAAAGCGAAAACCGGTTTAGATTGTTTTGCAAATTTACAAATTCTTGAAAACAGAAATACCTTATTTATATAAGTATTCAGACCTTTTGCTATGAGACTCGACATTGAGCTCAGGTGCATCCTGTTTCCATTGGTCTTCCTTGAGAAGCTTCTACAACTTCACCTGTGGTAAATTCAATTGATTGGACATGATTTGGAAAGGCACACACCTGTCTATATAAAGTCCCACAGTTGACAGTGCATGTCAGAGTGAAAACCAAGCCATGAGGTCAAAGCAATTGTCCGTAGATCTCTGAGACAGGATTGTGTCGAGGCACAGATCTGGGGAAGGGTACCAACAAATGTCTTCATTATTTAAGGTCCCCAAGAACATAGGGGCCTCCATCATTCTTAAATGGAAGAAGTTTGGAACCACCAAGAGCAATCGGGGAGAAGGGCCTTGGACAGAGGTGACCAAGAACCAGATGGTCACTCTGACAGAGCTCCAGAGTTCCTCTGTGGAGATGGTTGTCCTTCTGGAAGGTTCTCCCATCTCTGCAGCACTCCACCAATAAGGCCTTTATGGTAGAGTGGCCAGACGGAAGCCACTCCTCAGTAAAATGCACATGACAGCCCGCTTGGAGTTTTCCAAAAGGCACCTAAAGGACTCAGACCATGAGAAACAAGATTCTTTGGTCGGTTGAAACCAAGATTGAACTCTTTGGCCTGAATGCCAAGCGTCACGTCTGGAGGAATCCTGGCACCATCCCTACGGTGAAGCATGGTGGTGGCAGCATCATGCTGTGGGGGAGACTAGTCAGGATCGAGGGAAAGATGAACGGAGAAAAGTACAGAGAGATCCTTGATGCAAATCTGCTCCAGAGCGCTCAGGACCTCAAACTGGGGCGAAGGTTCACCTTCCAACAGGACAACAACCCTAGGCACACAGCCAAGACAACGCAGGAGTGGCTTCGGGACACGTCTCTGAATGTCCTTGAGTGGCCCAGCCAGAGCTTGGATTTGAACCGGATCAAACATCTCTGGAGAGACCGGAAAATAGCTGTGCAGCGACGCTCCCCATCCAACCTGACAGAGCTTGAGAGGATCTGCAGAGAAGAATGGGAGAAACTCCCTAAATACAGGTGGACCAAGCTTGTAGCATCATACCCAAGAGGACTTGAGGCTGTAATCACTGCCAAAGGTGCTTCAACAAAGTACTGAGTAAAGTGTCTGAATACTTAAGTAAATGTGATATTTCAGTGTTTTACTTTTTTGAATGTGCAAAAATGTATAATTTTTTATTTTTTTACTTTGTCATTATGGGGTATTGTGATGTCGTATTGTGATGTCGTTATGGGATATTGTGATGTCGTATTGTGATGTCGTTATGGGATATTGTGTGTAGATTGATGAGGGGGGGAAAACTATTTTAACCATTTTAGAATAAGGCTGTAACGTAAAAAAGAATAAAGTCAAGGGGTATGAATACTTTCTGAAGGCATTGTATATCAGAGGTGCTGTACAGCATCATTTATATACTCCAGTTGAGTTTTGTATGGATATGAAATTACTATAGATTATGTATTGATGTGTTTGAGCAGATTAAATTGATGTGGCTGATTTGACAGGTCACCTTTCTTAATGTTGTGGTGTCGTCTCACTCTCATGCGCGTGCCACACACACACACATTTCAGTTTCCATGATCTTTAATAAAAGGCACATGTACAGCCATAGTGAGATGAGTCAGTGAGTCTATTGGCATAGAGACGAAAAGCATTAAAACACAGAAATACAAGACCTAGATAGGCCCGGAGGAGTCAGATCTATAGAAACACTCAACCTAAATAGGTCAGGAGGAGAGACAGAGCTATCACAGTAGATTCTACTTTTTAGTAACATCGTCATCTCAGCATCATTCAAGTAACTAACACTCTAAACACGTCACCATAGTAACGCACCAGACCCCCCCCCCCCCCCCCCCCACACACACACACAAATTTCCAGTTCCCAAAGTCAAAAGGTCCATCCAGGATTCTCCCCATTTAAAACCAGAGTCGTGAGCTAGGTCTAGATACAATCAGATCATGAGTTAACCGGCGATAGAAGACACCAGCATAGCGGATGTTTTGGCGGTGGAACTTAGTTTGAGCCGTCAAAAATTGCTGAGCAGCTACTCTTGCGATCATTGTCAGGAAACCACACCTACCACACCTGCCCCACTCGCTGCAGAAGTTCACAACGAGAACGTGTAGGCTATATAGAAATATTTATGCTCAAATTGAAAAATCATTAAACTAAATGAGGATTTCTTTCATCCCTAAATCGAGGTGTAGATTACATCTCACATTCCAGTGTTGAACTTATAAACAAGGCTGCATGGGATTTCTGTTCATGTGACTCCGTGCAGCCAATGGGAATGTCCGGCTTTACTTGTGGATTTGACCGCAAAAACAACCACTCTGCAGATGTTAGCTAAAGCGGATCTGATGGAATCGAGCCCTTAGTCCTGTGAAACAGCGTTGAGCCGGTGGACCGTTCAGATTCTCTTTTCCGTCTTCCGGAGGGGAACCACCCTTCTACGGGGGGACCTCCCCAAGATAACGCCCTAGGCTTTAGCTTAGAGGACTAACACGGTCTTGTGGCATGCAGACAAACCAGATTCAAACCCAGTCTGTCACACTAGCTGGGGTTCCCTTCAGGTCCGTTTCAGGGTTCTGGGTTCTCCGGTTCGAGCACGGCCCAACCCGAGCAGAAGGAGTCCACACACACATACATACACAGATGTTGGTTTCTGAGCAGGCCTAAGAGGTCTGCCGATTGTGTGTATGCGTGCGTGTGTGTGTGTGTGTGTGTGGCCATGCAAGAATCTGTTTATAGGGATGTGATCACCAGGGCCCTAAATGTATCTGTCTCAACACAAACGCACGCGAGCAACACCGTGCACACACACGCAAGCGCACAGCCACACTAATACCAAACTAAAAAAGGCTAAATTCAAAGGATTTTAAATATTCAGGGTTAAAAAGAAATAAAAAAGGAGGTATAAGTTAACTTCTTGAGGTTAAATATTTAAATCACAACTCATTTTTTAAGTACTAACTAAAAGGAGCATGCAAAACACTGCCATCTTGGCTCTGCTCTGGGTTGGTCTCAGAACAAAATGGACGGCTGTCCTAATCAAACAGACTAGGAGCAGGTCAGAGTGTATGTATACAGGTAACCCACCCTTCCATTCTATAGGACAGACTAGGAGCAGGTCAGAGTGTATGTATACAGGTAACCCACCCTTCCATTCTATAGGACAGACTAGGAGCAGGTCAGAGTGTATGTATACAGGTAACCCACCCTTCCATTCTATAGGACAGACTAGGAACAGGTCAGAGTGTATGTATACAGATAACCCACCCTTCCATTCTATAGGACAGACTAGCTGAGTGGTCAACAGAGTTCAAAAGCTCACATTCACATCTTTGGAACACATACGCACACACATTTACTCAGAGTATCATACCACACACACTCTCGTATGGTTCATCCTGCTTTGGTGGGTATGAGCTACCTTTGGCTCTGGGGTCAAAGGGTGAAAGGTCAGACAGACTCAACTCCACAGGTACACCATCCTGTCTCCATAGCGACAACCCCCTCTCCCCTAACACCCCCATAGTAACAACTCCTCAGTCCATACAGATGAATTCCCCTAGCAACACCATCCGGTCTCCATAGTGACAGCCCCATCTCCCCTAACACCCCCATAGTAACAACTTCCTCAGTCCATACAGATGAATTCCCCTAGCAACACCATCCGGTCTCCATAGTGACAACCCCATCTCCCCTAACACCCCCATAGTAAATCATAGCAACACTAAAAGCAGCATCTGAAATGGTGGGGTTCCCTAACTCTCTCAATATGTGGTCCTGTGTGTGTGTGTGTGTGTGTGTGTGTGTGTGTGTGTGTGTGTGTGTGTGTGTGTGTGTGTGTGTGTGTGTGTGTGTGTGTGTGTGTGTGTGTGTGTAAAGAGGTATGAGTGGTGTCTCACTTTAAACTCAAACTTCTCTCTCCCTCACGTCCTCTACACGTCTCTCTCGGTCCTCCTCCTCCTCTGTCTATTTCTGGATCTGGAAGATGAAGAGACGTAGGTTGATGTTCTTAGCGGCCAGTAGTTTGTTACACTCCACAGAGTCGGTGATGGGCAGGGGGACGTAGTCAGTCTCGTTGGTGTCGTTGCTGAACGCATGATGGTGAATCACAGGCTTGATCCTCACATCATCGTACGGACCTTTCAACAGCAGGAAGGAACACTCTATAGCCGAGTTCACCTAGAAGGAGGAGGATGAACGTTAGAGAGAGCGAGAGCGAGCGAGAGCGAGCGTGTGTGTGTGTGTACCTTGCTCTTGAGGATGAGTTGGAAGGAGAGGGTGCGTTTGCACGAGAGGTTAGGGTTGCGTTCTGAGTCATTGACTCTGGCCTTCAGTACCCAGGTCTGGTTCAACACGGTGAAACGAGGACTTTCATAGTACAGACGAGTTATGAAGTCATCTGTCCGGTACGGCCTGAACTGGACCTCTGGACAGGGGAGAGAGAGGGGGAGGACAACATTTGAAAGATGCATGTTTTCTGTGTGTGTGAGACTGGTCCTTTGAGACAGATTTAAATTATTGTCCTGGAAGTCAGATACTGTGTGTGTATGACAGTGTGTACTGTGGATAGGGCTGTTACGGTGACAGTATTACCGCCACACCGGCGGTCACGAGTCATCAAGGCAGTCAAATTCCACGTAACCGTTTAGTCACGGTAACTAGGCTTCTCCAAGCTCTGATGCTGCTGATGGTCATTAGTAGCCTACCAAACTTGCTAACTGCCTGGTACTCAGTACTCTATTGTCCCTATAATCACTCTGACATCAATGCAAATGGAATGGAAAATCTAATCAAACACTTCATGAGAGCCATGAGCTCATGTTGCGCAACATTTCTATAGGCTATGCTATTGTGTGAGAAAACAGTGTGTGTGATGGCCTCTATTAAAAAGAGGAGGATCCCATCAGCTTTCTATAGGCTAGGCCTACTATATTTCTCAACTTTCCTAATATTAAGCACATTGCTTCTCTTTACAACAGGAGTATAGCCTACCTGACTGGCATGAAAATGAACCACAGGAAAAGTGTTCTTCATTCGCTATTTAAGTGCATAGATGACATGTATTTTTTCCTGCTGCTCCTGTTTTAAACAGGTGCATGATAATGGTCCATTCTAAATCAAAACAAATGTCACATATATACTATTTAGTATATGTAAAGACAATATTCAAATCAGGAAGTGTGATGGGTGACAATATTAGCCTATCACTTGTGAATGATGCCCCGCGTAAGAAACCGCCTTTTATTGCACATTTTTCAAATCATAGTGCCACACCTCATGTAGTCTAGCCCATAGGCCTATATGTTTTGATAAGGTTTGTATCACAACTAAAGTGGCCAAATAACTTCTTAAAATTAAGCACATTAATCCACTTCACAAGGGGTTTAGAGCCTAACTGGCATACATAAGCAGCACGTGAGTTTCTCAGGGAGAAATGGCACAACACAGCACTCCGGGCCGAGGGCACAACGGGACTGGCCGCAGAAGGCATGGCTTTTTTTTTAGGGTGCATTACGGCCAAAGGGGATGCCGCCGTGAAATCCGAGGCATTATCAAGTGCTTGTCAAATTGTGAATGAGAGACTGATGAAGTGTGTACAGCCTGCGCAAAAAAAACAAAGCAGAGCTCGTGCCTTTCAAGCAACTTTTTTGATTAGTCACGTCACGCAGCCTTACAATGTATTAATAATCTCAACCTATAGCGCAACATTTATAGAACAACTAAAGTCACATTAATAACGCTAAATTCAGCATATAGGAGTACCTATTTCTTTGTTAACCTCTCAACACAGAATAGCCGCATGTGCACACGTCCTCAAATCGTAAGGAGAAAATACATATATTTTCTTCAGCTTTTTTTCAAATTGAATTCTTCATAATATAAAATAATGCCACAGAATTCTAAGCAAATCTTGTCTGTTAAATGAACTAGTGTAGCCCACAGCCATATGGCATAGTCAGATCAGAACCTAAGGACAACTCAGAGTATCCTATTCTGCTCTTCTGAAATATACATTTTCTTCAATAAATAATGGATTTATTGTGAAGGTGTAGGCTATATAACATGGATTTATTAGACTTTTTTCAAATGTAGATGTTCCAAAGGTCTGCATCGGTGTATGGAAGCCAGGAGATGCTAAATGTGTTTATGTTAATTAACATGAGACTAGAGGTCGACCGATTAATCGGAATGGCTGATTAATTAGGGCCGATTTCAAGTTTTCATAACAATCGGAAATTGGTAATTTTGGACGCCAATTTTGCCGATTATTATATATATTTTTTTACACCTTTATTTAACCAGGCAAGTCAGTTAAGAACACATTCTTATTTTCAATGACGGCCTAGGAACAGTGGGTTAACTACCTTGTCAGGGGCAGAACGGCAGATTTTTACCTTGTCAGCTCAGGGATTCAATCTTGCAACCTTACGGTTAACTAGTTAAACGCTCTAACCACCTGCCTCACGAGGAGCCCGCCTGTTACGCGAATGCAGTAAGAATTCAAGGTAAGTTGCTAGCTAGCATTAAATTTATCTTATAAAAAACAATCAAAATCACTAGTTATAACTACACATGGTTGATGATATTACTAGTTTATCGAGCGTGTCCTGCGTTGCATATAATCGATGCAGTGCGCATTCGCGAAAAAGGACTGTCGTTGCTCCAACGTGTACCTAACCATAAACATCAATGCCTTTCTTAAAATCAATACACAGAAGTATATATTTTTAAACCTGCATATTTAGCTAAAAGAAATCCAGGTTAGCAGGCAATATTAACCAGGTGAAATTGTGTCACTTCTCTTGCGTTCATTGCACGCAGAGTCAGGGTATATGCAACAGTTTGGGCCGCCTGGCTCATTGCGAACTAATTTGCCAGAATTTTACATAATTATGACATAACATTGAAGGTTGTGCAATGTAACAGGAATATTTAGACTGATGGATGCCACCCGTTAGATAAAATATGGAACGGTTCCGTATTTCACTGAAAGAATAAATGTTTTGTTTTCGAGATGATAGTTTCTGGATTCGACCATATTAATGACCTAAGGCTCGTATTTCTGTGTGTTATTATGTTATAATTAAGTCTATGATTTGATAGAGCAGTCTGACTGAGCGATGGTGGGCACCAGCAGGCTCGTAAGCATTCATTCAAACAGCACTTTCGTGCGTTTTGCCAGCAGCTCTGGTGTTTATGAAATCAAGCCTCAACTCCCGAGATTAGGCTGGTGTAACCTATGTGAAATGGCTAGCTAGTTAGCGGGGTGCGCTCTAATAGCGTTTCAAACATCACTCGCTCTGAGACTTGGAGTAGTTGTTCCCCTTGCTCTGCATGGGTAACGCTGCTTCGAGGGTGGCTGTTGTCGATGTGTTCCTGGTTCGAGCCCAGGTAGGAGCGAGGAGAGGGACGGAAGCTATACTGTTACACTGGCAATACTAAAGTTCCTATAAGAACATCCAATAGTCAAAGGTATATGAAATACAAAATGGTATAGAGGGAAATAGTCCTATAATTCCTATAATAACTACAACCTAAAACTTCTTAACTGGGAATATTGAAGACTCGTGTTAAAAGGAACCACCAGCTTTCATATGTTCTCATGTTCTGAGCAAGGAACTTAAATGTTAGCTTTCTTACATGGCACATATTGCACTTTTACTTTCTTCTCCAACACTTTGTTTTTGCATTATTTAAACCAAATTGAACATGTTTCATTATTTATTTGAGGCTAAATTGATTTTATTGATGTATTATATTAAGTTAAAATAAGTGTTCATTCAGTATTGTTGTAATTGTCATTATTACAAATACATTTATTTTTTTATATATATATATTATTTTATTATTAATTATTATTTTGTTATGTTATTATTATTATTATTATTATTTTAAATAATAATAATAATAATTATTATTATTTATTTATTTATTTAAATTTTTATTTAAAAATCGGCCGATTAATCGGTACCGGCTTTTTTTGGTCCTCCAATAATCGGTATCGGCGTTGAAAAATCATAAAATCGGTCGACCTCTACATGAGACAGCCGATGATTGTCAAGCAAATAACTGTCTGACTAAATTTCGTGACCGCAACAGACCTAACTGTGGAAGTCAGGTACTGTGTGTGTATGAGTGTGTACTGTGGAAGTCAGGTATTGTGTGCATTACAGCCTCCTCAATCACTTTTTATAGCCACTGTTTACAGGCCTCCTGAGCCATATACAGTGTTCCTTACTGAGCTCCCTGAACCTTGTAGTCAGGGCAGATAATATTCAAGTTTTTGCTGACACAGACCCACTCCAAAAAGGTTTTCGGAGCCATCATCGACTCAGTGGGTTGTGTCTAACATGTCCCCAGACCTACGCATTGCCAGAGTCATACCCTGGATCTAGTTTAGTCCCGTGGATTATACATTCTGGATCTAGATGTTTTTCCTCATAATCCTGGAAGATTAGAAAATACCTGAGCCCAGACCAAGGCTCTGCATCGGTCCTCATGCGTCTAGACCTTAACGCCGCTTGACACCGTCGATCACCACATTCTTTTGGAAAGATTGTAAACCCTAAATTGGTCTGCACAGACAAGTTCTTACTTGGTGTAGAGTTTATCTGTCAGAAAGATATCATTTTGTCTCTGTGGATGGTTTATCCTCTAACAAATCAATTGTAAGTTCCGTTTTTAGGACCACTATTGTTTTCACTATATATTCTACATCCTGGTGATGTCATTCGGAAAGACAATATCAACTTTCACTGCTATGCGGCTGACACACAGATGAAACATGGTGAGGCCCCAAAATGTCCCTCCCTGGAAGCCTGTGTTTCAGACATAAGGAAGTGGATGGCGGAAAATGTTTTACTTTTAAACTCGGACAAAAACAGAGATGCTTGTTCTAGGTCCCAAGAAACAGAGAGATCTGGTGTTGGATCTGACAATTAATCTTGATGGATGGACAGTCGTCTCAAATAAAACTGAAGGACCTCAGTGTTACTCTGGACAGTGATCTCTTTTGACGAACATATCAATAATATTTCAAGGATAGCCCCCCCCCCCCCCATCTTCGTAACATTGCAAAAACACCAAACTTTTTGTAAAAACAAAATTATGCAGAAAAGCAAATCCATGCTTTTGTCACTTCTAGATTGGACTACTGTGATGCTCTACTTTCCGGCTCCCCGGATAAAGCATTAAATAAACTTCAGTTAGTGCTAAACACAGCTGCTAGAATCTTGACTATATTACTCCAGTGCTAGCCTCTCTACACTGTTAAGGCTAGGTCTGATTTCACGGTAAAAAAAAAATAAAAAAAAATGTAAAGGTTTTACTGCTAACCTACAAAGCATTACACGGGCTTGCGCCTACCCATCTCTCCGATTTGGTCCTGCCGTACATACCTACAGGTACGCTACGGTCACAAGACGCAGGCCTCCTTACTGTCCCTAGAATTTCTAAGCAAACAGCTGGAGGCAGGGCTTTCTCCTATAGAGCTCAATTTTTATGGTATGGTCTGCCTATCCATGTGAGAGACGCAGACTCGGTCTCAACCTTTAAGTCTTTACTGAAGACTCATCTCTTCAGTAGGTCCTATGACTGAGTGTAGTCTGGCCCAGGAGTGCGAAGGTGAACGGAAAGGCACTAGAGCAACGAACCACTCTTGCTGTCGGTTCCTGGCCGGCTCCCCTCTCTCCACTGGGATTCTCTGCCTCTGACCCTAATACAGGGGCCGAGTCACTGGCTTACTAGTGCTCTCGCATGCCGTACCCATAAAAGGGATGCGTCACATCATGCAAGGCTTTTCTCCTTATACTCAACATGCGTGTTGAGTCACTGACATGATCTTCCTGTCCGGTCTCGCGCCCCGTCGGACTCATGCGGTGGAGGAGATCTTCATGGGCTACACTCAGCCTCGTCTCAGGGTGGTAAGATGGTGGTCTGTTGATATCACTCTAGTCGTGTGGTGGCTGTGCTTTGGCAAAGCTGGGGGGCTAGGGTCAGTCTGTCCTGTCTGGTGAAATGCTGGTGTCCTGTGGGAACTTAAGTATGCTCCCTCTAATTCTCCCATCTCTCTCTTTAGGAGGACCTGAGGCCTAGGACCATGCCTCAGGACTACCTTGCCTGATGACTCGTGGTTGTCCCCAGTCCACCTGGTCGTCCTGTTGCTCCAGTTTCAACTGTTTTGCCTGCAGCTATGGAACCCCTGACCTGTTCACCAGACGTGCTACCTTTTCTAGGACCTGCTGCTCTCGACCCCCTCTCTCTCTACTGTACCTGCTGTCTTGACCTCTGATTTCTCAGCTATGAAAAGCCAACTGCCCACCTGTTGCACCCTCTACAAGCACTGTGATTATTATTTGACCCTGCTGGTCATCTATAAACATGTGTTCATCTTGAAGAATGATCTGGCCTTAATGGCCATGTACTGTTATAATCTCCACCAGGCACAGCCAGAAGAGGACTGGTCACCCCTCAGAGCAGTGTTCCTCTCTACGTTTCATCCTAGGTTCCTGCCTTTCTAGGGAGTTTTCCGAGCCACTGTGCTTCTACATGTACATTGCTTGCTGTTTGTGGTTTTAGGCTGGGTTTCTGTACAGCACTGTGAAATCTGCTGATGTAAAAAAGGGCTTTATAAATAAATGTAATTTGATTTGACAGTGTGGAAGTAAGGTACTGTGTGTGTGACAGTGTGTACCTAGCCTACCTGTGAAGCCTATCTTCTCGTAACAGAGCAGGGAGAATATAGAGTTGTAAAGGGTTAGTTCTCTGCTGTGGCTCTGGTCCATCTCCCCCAGGATGCCCATCAGCTCTGTGCCAGTCTTGGTGGGATGGCAGCACTCCTCCTCGTGGGCTGGTAGCTCGTGGAACGGTCCCTTCCATGGGCAGCCAATCCGCTTATACTTACACTGCGTCACCCTGGCAACACATCAGGAAGTGGGAGTTTAGGGCCAATCATGGTAGTGCACCGCTTAAAGCCATCACCCTACAGATCTGCAAACACGGAGGGGTTAGGGCCAAGGGGGAGGGGTAAGAAGTGATTTGGGACCGGCTGTATAATTTCTGCTGGTTCTGTCATTGACCCTATTGCAGGTGTTGTCTGGTAGGGTGTGTTATTGCTGAGCGATTAACTAAAATATCAGTTATTTTTCATTTTTTTAACAAGTAATTGATCGATGTCTGTTGAATTATTTTAATTATATTTTGTTCATTTTTTTCCTGTGAGCTCAATGCACAGTTTCTCTAGAGATAAATCAGATCCAGCCTGAACTGTGAGATGTAGTAGGAAGTTGTAGTTTCCAATATTATACATAGCTTAACGAAGAAAACATGGTAACTAACTACAATGACCATAATCCATTGAGCACCTATTTGTCCGGTGTGTGTGTTTCTTTTACACCTGATACGGAATAGACAGAAGACTGCCCAATCGAGAGCAGCTGTTGCTTCACCAGGTATCTTTACCTAAAAGTACATGATCTAAGTGATTGATAGTTGGTATTCAGCAGTCATAAAAGTATGCCTTATTTACTTTGAATAACTACTCAAAATTTGATATTGTCAAACAGCAGCTCGTAATATGCATAAATGATGGTTAATAAGTGATAAGCAGTAATGGGCCGTCACTACCATCATGGGACTTTCATTCACTGTTTTAGTATGTGTTGTTACATCATTCAACCCACATAATGCATTTAATGTTAAAAAAATATTATAGAACCAAAACGACCTCAAAACACTAATCGCTCAGCACTAGTGTGTGTGTGTGTGTGTGTGTGTGTGTGTGTGTGTGTGTGTGTACCAATGAGGTGTGTACCTGTCTTGGCACTCCTCTTTCTGGTGCCTCTCTAGGCTGGAGCGAGGGAACTGTTTGAGACAGAAGGGACAGTCTGTGGGCAGCTCACTCACAGCCTTCTCTACAGCCAGGTTCCTACAACACAGAGACTTGGTGATCTCACACCTGGGGGGGATTAAAAGATTTTACATATATCAATTACTCACTCAGTCAATTCAATTCAAGTGCATTTGTAAACTGTGTGTGTGTGTGCGTATACATACCTGCAGTTAGGACAAGTGGCCTGTTCCTCTTTCAGACGAGAGTCAGCCAGCAGGTGGATGAAACAGCCAGCACACATCAGGTGACCGTTGGTGCACTGTAGAGCAGAGCGGGAAGGGTTATTGTAGGTGTGTTTGGTGTCCATACTGTTGATATGAGTCTTTAGAAATCAGTGTTAATACACTCATTTGCTTTGAGGTGGGTAGAGCATCTAGTGAGGGCATACTACTCAGTATCACAACACAGTGAACTGGGTAAGAGAGGAGAGCAGTTCACTCTAAGGTGACATCTTGGGGCTTTTCTATTTCCTAGGGGGTCAGCCTGGGATAATCAATGTGCAGAACAGACATCTGCAGGTGTTCATGTCTTGTTGGCAAATCTGAATAGAAAAGGCTCGGGTGCCATTTTGGACACCTACATCCTGAGGATTTATAGATAATCTCTTTCGCAGCGCTGAGCACTGTCTACCGATATTATCTATAGGTCATAATTTCTCTGCACAGCGCTGAGCACTGGCTAACCCTTCTGAACACGTTAACTACTGAGTTAGCGGCTAGCCTGCGTCCCTGGGCCCAACATCCTCTCCACACCCATCTAGCTAACGTTACAGCCCACGACAGGTGCTGAGGCTTACAGATTTTCCTCAACCCCTACTTCATGCCTGCCATTCCTAGCCTGTGAAGCTAAATAGACATGTTAGTTGGGTCTATTTAATACGACGTTAGCTAACTAGCTGGCTAATATTGACAAGTGGGACAGAGTTGGTAGGCCAGGACAGGTGTGTTTGACAGCATTTACCTGATAAACGGAGGCTTTGGGCAGGTCTAAACACACCGTGCAGCACAGCACTGAATACAGCCTCTCTTCCAGCTTTCCCGACTCTCCCTCCGGCAGTCTCATCCGCTTCTTGGGCGGCGGCTCGTCCGGGTCCGACTCGGGCCCGAGCCCCTCTCCTCTTCGGAAGCCCACCTCCTCTTGCATTGATGGCCCACCGACCACTGTCTCCAGGGCTGCCCCCACCGCCCCAACCCCCAGTCCGCTTGAGGAGCCTGGAGCCGCCGCGACGCCCACCTCACCACGCTCTTCCATCGAGGACATGGTGGGTGGTGGTAATGGTGTTTGTCAAGCGTAATCTAGCGACCTGTCGCCAAAATGTTAGCTAGCTGGCAGATTTAGCTACACCAGGCTAGGCAAGGGAAAGCCAGGACAGCTAACGGTCAGCTGGCTAGCAAGAAGTCAGAGCTGGAATACACGTTAGCTAGCTAGCTAGTTTGTAAGCAATGTTGCGCAATACGCTTTGAATTTAACAAACGGACATTCACCTAACGTTCTAGAAATTTCCAAAAATCGTTATTTGACGGTCGTTTTCGTATAAATGTAGCGCTGTTGACTGGCAGTTTAACGAATATATTCAGCTAGCTACATGCTATAGCTAACAAGCTCACAAAACACTCCAGTCCTCGCCCTTGTCTAGCTAGAACAAAACAACCCGTCAGATGTTTTTGTGTTGTCAAGTCGCAGTTATTTGCCGTGACAGCGCATGAGCGGCCGTTCATAACGGCCCGGTTCGGCAGGTCGGTAAACGTTTTGTCCCTGGTGCCAGCTCGCTATCCACTGGACCTCCGGGACGTGTCAGTTTTGGAAAAATCTGAGAGATGTTCAGACAGTTCGCTAGGATTTGCCTAGTTTAACTACACAGACATCTTTGTTTTTCTCCTGTCCGGACCGTCCCCTCCTCCTCTCCCCGACTTCACTACACCCTAGCTCGGCTGCACCTTCCAATCCTAACCGGTGTTACTCAGCTATAGTCACAAAAACAGCAAATCCCGAGTTTCGTTGCTTGATAAACTGTCAATATTTTGCCAGCTGCTGTTAAGGCCTCCCTTGACAGTCCTTGCCCTGCGTCGCAGATTGGCTAACAGTGGAATGTTTTTTTTGTTTTTTTTTTGTAGCAGATGACTTGGGGGGTATTTAAACAGTTATGTGGGTGCGCATGCGCGGTTGCTGTCTGCAGGGTGCGTGTGGGGGACCGGGTAGAATTTAGGACTTGAAAGGTGACCAAAACCCGATATGCGACAAAATGGAGCACGTCACCTCACCTGAAGGGCATCACCTGCCTAGACACAGCCAGACATAATCTGACACATCATGCTACCTGAAACCCTGGTTGCCCCTGTACAATTGATAGCCAACAAAATGTAACAACAATAGGTCTATCTATTCTTCATTTGTCAAATGATGTAATAGACTAATACATTGGGTGATAGCAGCAGAACCCAGGTGTTGTGATCTTGTTGATAATTATTATTACACTTTTTGGTCACTCAAAACGTTGCCACAACTGTTTATCTTGTGTCTGACACAGAAGATACACAGTCAAAAGGTGGTGTTAGATAGGGGTAATGAGGAGGCCTGGTGTCAGCTATCTGATCAGGCAGGGTGGAGTCGCAGCCTGTGATTGGCCAAAGGGACATGCCTTATATGGCTAAATGACATGACCAGAGACCAACATCTCCTACACACACACACACACACACATACACACACAGCTGTCACTATCTTAACGTACATCACTGGGGCCGAGCTCCCTGCCACCCAGGACCTCTATACCAGGCGGTGTCAGAGGAAGGCCCAAAAAATGTCAAAGACTCCAGCCCCCCAAGTCAGACGTTTCTCTCTGCTACCGCACAGCAACCGATGAACCAAGTCTGGAATCAACAAGACACTGAACAGCTTCTACCCCCAAGCCAGAAGACTGCTAAATAGTTAGTTATACGTGCATATCTACCTCAATTACCTCGTACCCCTGCATATCGACTCAGTACTCGTACCCCGTGTATAAAGCCAAGTTATCATTAATCATTGTGTATTTATTATTACGAGTTTTACTTTTCTATTATTTCTCTATTTTCTTTCTCTCTGCAATGTTGAGAACGGCCCGTAAGTAAGCATTTCACTGTTAGTCCACACATGTTGTTAACGAAGCATGTGACCATTTTTATTTTATTTGATTGAACACCAGTCATCAAGCAAGATTGATGTGCAGCGTATGTGCACTAAAAACAGGTCCCTTTCCCCTTTACACTCAGGAGGAGACAGGAAGTGAATCCACAAGTCACACTGTCACTGGTGACACCCATCATCATCCCTTACCTCTCACAATGAACCATGCCAAAATCAACTTCACTTACTTCAAAACCTACTTAACAACTTAACCTAACTAACTTAACAACTTAACTTACTTAACTTAGCCTGGCTATAGTTGAATCACCAAGACTGCATATCCAAGAACCGTCTCGGGGATTCGGTTGTGGCTTCATTGACTGTTTATCATCAAGACATCACATGACTACATTCCCCACATTGGCCTAGTACCGCCATACTCAACTGGCGGCCCGCGGACCCCCCCTTCGACCGCTAGTATCATATAAACACACATGAGACATGGCAGAATGCCTAGCATTGCAGAAAATTTGCTTTAAAACGTTAAAATAAATCTCTGCCCCATGGCAAAATGTGTAGAAACTGCAACATTTTCTCTCCTCCAACAAGAGGGGTGTGAACAGTTTAGGGTCACATGGGTTGCGAGGTGGGGGTTTTGTTACTACGCTGATAAATTCCATCCAGACCTTTTAGGAAATTTGTGTGACCGGACCTTCTCAAATAGTACTGGAGTACCCATGACCTAGCAATTGTAGTTTCCTCAGATACCACTACAGCTGCAAGCTCCCTTCCTCAGATACCACTACAGCTGCAAGCTTCCTTCCTCAGATACCACTACAGCTGCAAGCTCCCTTCCTCAGATACCACTACAGCTCCAAGCTCCCTTCCTCAGATACCACTTCAGCTCCAAGCTCCCTTCCTCAGATACCACTACAGCTGCAAGCTCCCTTCCTCAGATACCACTACAGCTCCAAGCTCCCTTCCTCCGATACCACTACAGCTCCAAGCTCCCTTCCTCAGATACCACTACAGCTCCAAGCTCCCTTCCTCAGATACCACTACAGCTGCAAGCTCCCTTCCTCAGATACCACTACAGCTGCAAGCTTCCTTCCTCAGATACCACTACAGCTGCAAGCTTCCTTCCTCAGATACCACTACAGCTGCAAGCTTCCTTCCTCAGATACCACTACAGCTGCAAGCTTCCTTCCTCAGATACCACTACAGCTGCAAGCTCCCTTCCTTAGATACCACTACAGCTGCAAGCTCCCTTCCTCAGCTACCACTACAGCTGCAAGCTCCCTTCCTCAGATACCACTACAGCTGCAAGCTCCCTTCCTCAGATACCACTACAGCTGCAAGCTTCCTTCCTCAGATACCACTACAGCTGCAAGCTCCCTTCCTCAGATACCACTACAGCTCCAAGCTCCCTTCCTCAGATACCACTTCAGCTCCAAGCTCCCTTCCTCAGATACCACTACAGCTGCAAGCTCCCTTCCTCAGATACCACTACAGCTCCAAGCTCCCTTCCTCCGATACCACTACAGCTCCAAGCTCCCTTCCTCAGATACCACTACAGCTCCAAGCTCCCTTCCTCAGATACCACTACAGCTGCAAGCTCCCTTCCTCAGATACCACTACAGCTGCAAGCTTCCTTCCTCAGATACCACTACAGCTGCAAGCTTCCTTCCTCAGATACCACTACAGCTGCAAGCTTCCTTCCTCAGATACCACTACAGCTGCAAGCTTCCTTCCTCAGATACCACTACAGCTGCAAGCTCCCTTCCTTAGATACCACTACAGCTGCAAGCTCCCTTCCTCAGCTACCACTACAGCTGCAAGCTCCCTTCCTCAGATACCACTACAGCTGCAAGCTTCCTTCCTCAGATACCACTACAGCTGCAAGCTTCCTTCCTCAGATACCACTACAGCTGCAAGCTTCCTTCCTCAGATACCACTACAGCTGCAAGCTCCCTTCCTCAGATACCACTACAGCTGCAAGCTTCCTTCCTCAGATACCACTACAGCTGCAAGCTTCCTTCCTCAGATACCACTACAGCTGCAAGCTCCCTTCCTCAGATACCACTACAGCTGCAAGCTTCCTTCCTCAGATACCACTACAGCTCCAAGCTCCCTTCCTCAGATACCACTACAGCTCCAAGCTCCCTTCCTCAGATACCACTACAGCTGCAAGCTTCCTTCCTCAGATACCACTACAGCTGCAAGCTTCCTTCCTCAGATACCACTACAGCTGCAAGCTCCCTTCCTCAGATACCACTACAGCTGCAAGCTCCCTTCCTCAGATACCACTACAGCTGCAAGCTCCCTTCCTCAGATACCACTACAGCTGCAAGCTTCCTTCCTCAGATACCACTACAGCTGCAAGCTTCCTTCCTCAGATACCACTACAGCTGCAAGCTCCCTCCATGTACACCAGGTGGTGCAAATACCCTAAAAATGCTATTGTTCTCAACTTAAATTAAAAGCATATCACATCTACACTGAACAAAAAAATATAAACGCAACATACAGCAATTTCAAAGATTTTACTGAGTTACATTTGATTAAAGGAAATCAGTCAATTTAAATAAATTCATCAGGCCCTAATATATGGATTTCACATGACTGGGAATACAGATATGCTTCTGTTGGTCACAGATACCTTTAAATGAAAGGTAGGTGTTCGGATTAGAACACCAGTCAGTATCTGGTGTGACCAGCAGTTTCCCTCATGCAGTGCTTACACATCTCATTTGCATAGAGTTGACCAGGCTGTTGATTGTGGTCTCACTCCTCTTCAATGGCTGTGCAAAGTTGCTGGATATTAGCGGGAAGTGGAACACGCTGTCGTACATGTCCATCCAGAGCATCCCAAACATGCTCAATAAGTGACATGTCTGGTGAGTATGCAGGCCGTGGAAGAACAGGGACATGTTCAGCTTCAAGGAATTGCGTACAGATCTGTGCCTTATCAGGGACTGTGCCTTATCATGCTGAAACATGAGGTGATGGTGGTGAATGAACGGCACGACAATGGGCCTTAGGATGTCGTCACGGTATCTCTGTGGTTTCAATGTGCCATTGATAAAATGCAATTGTGTTCATTGTCCATGGATTATGCCTGCCCATACCATAATCCCAACTTCACCACGGGGCACTCTGTTCCCAATCTTGACATCAGCAAAACGCTCGCCCACATGACGCCATACACGCTATCTGCCATCTGTTACTGTTGAAACCGGGAGTCATCCGTGAAGAGCACATTTCTCCAGCGTGCCAGTGGCCATCGAAGGTGAGCATTTCCCCACTGAAGTCGGTTACGACGACTGAACTGCAGTCAGGTCAAGACCCTAGTGAGGACGATGAGTATGCAGATGAGCTTCCCTGAGACTGTTTCTGACAGTTTGTGCAGAAATTCTTTGGTTGTGCAAGCCCACAGTTTCATCTGCAGTTTTTAAGAGTGGCCTTTTATTGTCCCCAGCACAAGGTTAGGGTTAGGTTCTTGATATGCCACACCTGTCAGGTGGATGGATTATCTTGGCAAAGGAGAAATGCTCACTAACATGGATGTAAACAAATTTGTGCACAACATTTAAGAGAAATAAGCTTTTTGTGCTTATGGAAAATGTCTAGGATCTTCTATTTCAGCTCATGAAACATGGGACCAACACTTTACATGTTGCCTTTATATTTTAGTTCAGTATCTGTAGTGCTCCTGTTTTTAGTAGCTGCCACTAGTCTTTGCACTCATACGCCTTTACTTTGTCATATTTGTTATTTTCTTTGTATATGTGCAGATGTAGTATCTTAATTTGATCACTCTTTTAATGCTGACAATTGTCCTGCACCATAGGAAATGCAGATGACCTTTGTGATTTACATAATCAAGAAGCTCATCTGAAAACCCGCAATAACACACAGTTATATTAACAGTATTTCCCTTGTCACATAGCCTAATTATAGCCAGTCATCAATAAAGCAACAGTATGGACTAAATATTCAAATCCTTTTGCCGCAGGATTATTTTGCTACGACAATACGCTATGCAATTGACGCAGCAAGTAGCCTTGTAGGTTTTTCATTTTGTAGGCTTTTTAAATGGTCTTCAGCGCAACAACTTCCTGAAAGGCATCTGGCGGAAGTAAATTCATCCACAAACACAAATATAATTTTTTATATATGACTGCGTTTTGATGAATTTGATGATATAATCGTCATTCAAAAGACCAGGGACATGAACACCGAAGTATGACGTAGGAACAGGTAACCTGGTCAAATCAAGATCCTACATTTGTATATGCCAGTTGTTTTTTTTATTGCGCTCCAATGGGCCAATAAAGAATCTTTACCAACCAGTGAACCATGTTTGTTGGCTACATATGTTGAAAAGGTGTTGTCACTAGTGTAGCTAGTCAAGTGTAAGGATTGCAGCAGAGCTACAGCTTGACATCAACAGATTGACGGTGTTTTTCATAGTTTTCTCTCTCCTCACCACGTCCTCCGCTGTGACTGAGCAGAGACGATGCAGAGGACACAGGCAGTGAGCAACGGTCTGTGTGTGTGCCTTTGTGTGTATCTGAGTGTATATATGTGTGTCTGTGTGTGTGTGTGCATGCATGGTGTGTGTTGAGAGACAGGGGGGTTGTGTGATGGTGATAATAATACAAGGTCAACATAAAAACATTTCATGGTGTGAAGGAGGGAGGGAGGGAGGGAGAGAGAGAGAGAGGGGAGGGAGGAGAGAGAGAGGGGGAGGGAGAGAGAGAGAGAGAGAGGGGGGGAGGGAGGGAGAGAGAGGGGGAGGGAGGGAAGGAGAGAGAGAGAGGGGGAGGAAGGGAGAGAGAGACTGAGAAGAGATGACTGTATCTGTTGTGGTATTTCTAGTGTAATGCTCAAGGAGGAAGGAGTACAGGATAGGGGTGTGGCTTAGGTTATGACATTCACTCAATGAGAGAGAGGACTGTGTGTGTGAGAGCGAGAGGGGGGATGTGTATGAGAGAGAGGGAGACAGAGAGGAGGGCTGTTTATGTGAGAGAGGGAGAGACAGGGAGGAGGACTGTTCATGTGAGAGAGATAATATGAATTGAATATGAATTGGCTGGTTATCTCTACTCTGTCAGAGATACGAAGCAGAAACAGATCCTTACCAAGTACAGGCTGAGTGACCACCGATTGGCAATAGAAACCGGCAGACATAAAAAGACATGGCTACCCAAAGAGGAGCGTGTATGTGGTCACTGCACGACTGGGGAGGTCGAGACAGAGATGCACTTTCTCCTTTACTGTGATAAATATTCTACACCAGGAGATTCATTATTCACGGAAATTACTACATTTATTCAGAATGTTAACTTATTAAACCCAGAGAATAAACTAAAAATGCTCATTGGTAAAGGAGCAACGGCTCCTCTGGCAGCTAAATATGTATTTGCCTGCAATAGCCTGAGGGACACTGTGTAACGCTTTTCGCCGTCAGATGAAGAGTAGTCGGACCAAAGCGCAGCGTGGTAAGTGTTCATGTTAATTTATTAAATCAGAACACTAAACAAAATAACAAAGAGAAGGAACGAAAACGAAACAGTTCTGTCTGGTGCAGACACAAAGCAGAAAACAACTACCCACAAAACACAGGTGGAAAAAGGCTGCCTAAGTATGGTTCTCAATCAGAGACAACGATAGACAGCTGCCTCTGATTGAGAACCACACCCAGCCACAGAAAATAAAATATAGAACACAAAACATAGAATGCCCACCCTAACTCACGCCCTGACCAACCAAAATAGAGACATAAAAAGGATCTCTAAGGTCAGGGCGTGACAGTACCCAACACGCTGAGCCGGCACAACACGACCTGGCTAGATGCCCACCCAGACCCCCCCCCTATATCTTTAGGCATTCTATGTTTTGTGTTCTATATTTTATTTTCTGTGTGTTTGGCCGGATGTGGTTCTCAATCAGAGGCAGCTGTCTATCGTTGTCTCTGATTGAGAATCATACTTAGGCAGCCTTTTCCCACCTGTGTTTTGTGGGTAGTTGTTTTCTGTTTTGTGTTGCCGCACCTTACAGGACTGTTTCGTTTTCGTTCCTTCTCTTTGTTATTTTTGTTTAGTGTTCTGATTTAATAAATTAACATGAACACTTACCACGCTGCGCTTTGGTCCGATGACTACTCTTCATCCGAAGACGAATACCGTTACACACTGACTAATAACATCTGCATAGTAAACAGTAACTTACTCATTATTAGTATTATTGTTATTACTATTATTATTATTATTGTTGTGATTATTATTCCAAAAGAGTAATGGTATGGGTAGTAGGGGTGATGATAGTTGTTTAATGATGATGGTAGTTGTAGTACTGATGTAATGGTGAAGATGACAGATAGTTTAGGAAGTTAGTTATATGTTAGTTATAGTTTAATTTTTCATGTTTAGCCTTTTCTATGTATTATATTTATACTATTGACTGTTACCATTTTATTGTTGTTATTTTATTTTATATTTGTTTGTATTATTATTTACTAAAATTATATATTATTATTCTTCATTATTTTATTACAATGTATATTGTATACATTGTTTGTAACGGTTGTTCTCCTCCTTTTCATCCGAAAAGGAGGAGTAGTGATGGAACCAAGGCGCAGCGGGTTGTGAACACATAATTTATTTAAAGACAAGACGAAAAAACACGAACTTCACTATAACTAACAAAACAACAAACGGAGTAGACAGACCTGGACGACGAACTTACATAAACACGAAGAACGCACGAACAGGGAAAATAGACTACACAAAATGATGATGTACAAAAACAAACCGAACAGTCCCGTATGGTGCGACAAACACTGACACAGGAGACAACCACCCACAACGAACACTGTGAAACAACCTACCTAAATATGACTCTCAATTAGAGGAACGCCAAACACCTGCCTCTAATTAAGAGCCATACCAGGCAACCCTTAAACCAACATAGAAACAGAAAACATAGAATGCCCACCCAAACTCACGTCCTGACCAACTAACACATACAACAAACTAACAGAAATAGGTCAGGAACGTGACATAACCCCCCCCTTAAGGTGCGAACTCCGGGCGCACCAGCACAAAGTCTAGGGGAGGGTCTGGGTGGGCATCTGACCACGGTGGTGGCTCAGGCTCAGGGCGAGATCCCCACCCCACCATAGTCAATCCCAGCTTACATCTCCCCCTACAAATGACCACCCTCATATTACACCCACTTAATCTTTTGGGTAACATCGAGACAAGGGGCAGCACCGGGATAGAGGGATAGCTCAGGACATAGGGATAGCTCAGGATAGAGAGGTAGCTCAGGATAGAGAGGTAGCTCAGGATAGAGGGGCAACTCCGGACTGAAAGGCAGCTCCGGACAGAGAGACAGCTCTGGACAGAGAGACAGCTCTGGACAAATAGCCGCTCTGGGCTGAGGGACAGCTCATGACTGGCTGACGGCTCTGGACGCTCATGGCTGGCTGACGGCTCTGGACGCTCATGGCTGGCTGACGGCTCTGGACGCTCATGGCTGGCTGACGGCTCTGGACGCTCATGGCTGGCTGACGGCTCTGGACGCTCATGGCTGGCTGACGGCTCTGGACGCTCATGGCTCACTGACGGCTCTGGCAGATCCTGTCTGGTTGGCGGCTCTGGCAGATCCTGTCTGGTTGGCGGCTCTGGCAGATCCTGTCTGGTTGGCGGCCCTGGCAGATCCTGTCTGGTTGGCGGCTCTGGCAGATCCTGTCTGGTTGGCGGCTCTGGCAGATCCTGACTGACGAATGGCTCTAGCGGCTCCTGACTGACTAACGGCTCTAGCGGCTCCTGACTGACTAACGGCTCTGACGGCTCGGGACAGACGGGCGGCTCAGACGGCGCTGGGGAGACGGATGGCTCAGACGGCGCTGGGGAGACGGATGGCTCAGATGGCGCTGAGGAGACGGATGGCTCAGATGGCGCTGCGGAGACGGATGGTTCAGATGGCGCTGCGGAGACGGATGGCTCAGACTGATCCTGTCTGGCGGAAGGCTTTGGCTGCTCCTGTCTGGCGGAAGGCTCTGTAGGCTCATGGCAGACGGGCAGTTCATGCGGCGCTTGGCAGACGGACAGTTCAGGCGCCTTTGGGCAGACGGCAGACTCTGGCCGGCTGAGACGCACTGTAGGCCTGGTGCGTGGTGCCGGAACTGGAGGCACCGGACTGGAGACACGCACTTCAAGCCTAGTGCGGGGAGCAGGGACAGGGCACACTGGACTCTCAAAACGTACTATATGCCTGGTGCGTGGTACCGGCACTGGTGGCACCGGGCTGAGTGCACGCACCTCAGGACGAGTACGGGGAGAAGGAACAGTGTGTACAGGGCTCTGGAGACGCACAGGTGGCTTAGTGCGTGGTGCCGGAACTGGAGGCACCGGACTGGAGACACGCACCATAGGGAGAGTGCGTGGAGGAGGAACAGGTGGTACTGGGCTGGGGCGGGGAGGTAGCGCCGGAAATACCGGACCGTGCAGGCGTATTGGCTCCCTTGAGCACTGAGCCTGCCCAACCTTACCTGGCTGAATGCTCCCCGTCGCCCGACCAGTGCGGGGAGGTGGAATAACCCGCACCGGGCTATGTAGGCGAACCGGGGACACCATGCGTAAGGCTGGTGCCATGTAAGCCGGCCCAAGGAGACGTACTGGTGGCCAGATATGTAGAGCCGGCTTCATGGCGCTTGGCTCAATGCTCCATCTAGCCCTACCAGTGCGGGGAGGTGGAATAACCCGCACTGGGCTATGCACACGTACAGGAGACACCGTGCGCTCTACTGCGTAACACGGTGTCTGCCCGTACTCCCGCTCTCCACGGTTAGCCTGGGAAGTGGGCGCAGGTCTCCTACCTGCCCTTGGCCCACTACCTCTTAGCCCCCCCCCAAGAAATTTTTGGGTAGTACTCACGGGCTTTTCGGGCTTCCGTGCTAGACGCGTCCCCTCATAACGCCGGTTCCCTTCTCCGGTTGCCTCTGCTCTCCTCAGTGCCTCCAGCTGTTCCCATGGGAGGCGATCCCTTCCAGCCAGGATCTCCTCCCATGTGTAGCAACCTTTACCATCCAAAACATCGTCCCAAGTCCATTCCTCCTTCTTGCGCTGTCCCTTCCTCTGATTACACCGCTGCTTGATTCTGGATTGGTGGGTGGTTCTGTAACGGTTGTTCTCCTCCTTTTCATCCGAAAAGGAGGAGTAGTGATGGAACCAAGGCGCAGCGGGTTGTGAACACATAATTTATTTAAAGACAAGACGAAAAAACACGAACTTCACTATAACTAACAAAACAACAAACGGAGTAGACAGACCTGGACGACGAACTTACATAAACACGAAGAACGCACGAACAGGGAAAATAGACTACACAAAATGACGATGTACAAAAACAAACCGAACAGTCCCGTATGGTGCGACAAACACTGACACAGGAGACAACCACCCACAACGAACACTGTGAAACAACCTACCTAAATATGACTCTCAATTAGAGGAACGCCAAACACCTGCCTCTAATTAAGAGCCATACCAGGCAACCCTTAAACCAACATAGAAACAGAAAACATAGAATGCCCACCCAAACTCACGTCCTGACCAACTAACACATACAACAAACTAACAGAAATAGGTCAGGAACGTGACATTGTTGCTTTGGCAATATTGACGCAATGTTTTTCATGCCAATAAAACAGCTTGATGTTGAATTTGATAGCGAGACAGAGAGGAGGGCTGTTTATCTGAGAGAGGGAGAGATAGAGAGACAGAGAGGAGGGCTGTTTATGTGAGAGAGGGAGAGATAGAGAGACAGAGAGGAGGGCTGTTTATGTGAGAGAGGGAGAGATAGAGAGACAGAGAGGAGGGCTGTTTATCTGAAAGAGGGAGAGAGAGGGAGACAGAGAGGAGGGCTGTTTATCTGAGAGAGGGAGAGAGAGGGAGACAGAGAGGAGGGCTGTTTATGTGAGAGAGGGAGAGATAGAGAGACAGAGAGGAGGGCTGTTTATCTGAGAGAGGGAGAGAGAGGGAGACAGAGAGGAGGGCTGTTCATGTGAGAGAGGGAGAGATAGAGAGACAGAGAGGAGGGTTGTTTATCTGAGAGAGGGAGAGATAGAGAGACAGAGAGGAGGGCTGTTTATGTGAGAGAGGGAGAGATAGAGAGACAGAGAGGAGGGCTGTTTATGTGAGAGAGGGAGAGATAGAGAGACAGAGAGGAGGGCTGTTCATGTGAGAGAGGGAGAGAGAGGGAGACAGAGAGGAGGGCTGTTTATCTGAGAGAGGGAGAGAGAGGGAGACAGAGAGGAGGGCTGTTTATCTGAGAGAGGGAGAGAGAGGGAGACAGAGAGGAGGGCTGTTTATGTGAGAGAGGGAGAGATAGAGTGACAGAGAGGAGGGCTGTTCATGTGAGAGGGAAAGAAAAAGAGAGATAAGGAGAAGCAAGCTGTGTTTGAAAGAGGGAGAAAGAAGAGAGGGAGGGAGGGCTGTTTTGAGCTGTTTTGTGCCTGAAAAGGGAGGAGGGAGGAGGAAGAGGAGAGAACTGAGCTGTCTGGTCCGCACTGGTCTCTGCGATAGAGAGGAGACAGGAAGGAGGAGAAGAGAGAGGAAGGAGGAGAAGAGAGAGGAAGGAGGAGAAGAGAGAGGAAGGAGGAGAGGAGAGAGGAAGGAGGAGAAGAGAGAGGAAGGAGGAGAAGAGAGAGGAAGGAATCATCATAATTAATTATCTAACAGTCATATTCCACCCGTCATGCATGGCACCATCAGCAAACACAGTGTCACTGCAGTCACACACACACTCATGCATGCACATGAGTGCATGAGTGTTAAAATTATAAGCAGTGTTCATAATGGTAAATAAGTACTTTGCAAGGTTTTCCCAAAATTCTGACACAAATTTACATTCAAAGAACAAGTGAGACAGATTCTCACCTTCTTTTTCACAGAAAACGCAGATATCATCAATAGCCATAAATTTGGAAATCATAGAGTTACATGGATATATCTTATGTACAATTTTGAAGTGCACTTCCTTAACTTTGTTTGGTATACAGTATTTGTAAGGCCTTAACCATGCATTTTTCCAGACAATGTCAGGAATAAGCATGTTCCTTTCCTCTCGGTGTAAGTTGGTTTTGTGAATGAAGAATTTGTCTTATATATTTATTACAACAAGATTTCTCAAGTAAGCCCACGCCTTCCAATCTGAGTTCTGGATAAACTTTGTGATCATTCCCAAAATTAAGATGACTTTTCATAAGTGTAGTTAGAAAACTGGGAACGGCTTTGATCACAGAAATAAACTCTCTGAAAGGTATTGGAAACTCTTTCATTGTTATAAATTGTTCATATGTGAGAATATTACCCTTGTTGTCGAAAATATCAAGAACAAAGTCAATATTCCTCTCATGCCAGCTGGGGTAGAACAATGACTTATTCCTTACAGTTATGTCTGAATTATTCCACAAAAGAGCTTTATGAGGGGAAAAATTGTGCAGGAAACATATTTTCCAGGCCATATAAGCTTGTTGGTGAAACTTAGCCAATTTAGCAGGTAATCTTTCAGGAATATAATTACATTTCAGTAAAAATCGAAGACCTCCCAATTTATTAAACACATTATTTGGAATGAAATACCATATTGAGTCAGTATCGAGCAAACATTTTTTCAGCCAGTTTATCTTGAAAGTGTTATTTATGTCAACAAAATCCAACACTTCTAGACCGCCTTCAGCTCTTTTGTTAGAAAGGACAGATTTTTTTAGTTTGTGAGATTTATTTTTCCAGATGAAGTCAAGAAAGGTCTTATTGATCTCTTTATCCATAGACAGTGTTAGAGGTTAGAGGTCAGATATGATGACATCACATGGAAAGCAGAGAGGGAGTCTGTACGAGTATGACTCCCAGGTCAAAGGTGAGAACATACAACTATACGTGTCTGTATGCGTGATGGGGATTCATACTGCCTCCTAATGGTTGATTTCTCTTGTTGTCATGCGTGTTCAAATACGTATGATAATGTGTCACTGGTGGGATCTGAACCCTGGTCTCCCAAAGGAGAAATCATAGTCTTACCATTAGACCAAGAGGTAATTCCCTTTTGGGTAATGCTAATTTTGAAATAGCAGGCAGGGTTATCTTATCACGAGGCCATGAGCCCGACTCTGGTCCGCTATATTCACCCCACTTCCTTCCTCCATGAGACATCGTCCCACAGTTGGGCGCCATTTTCACAAGTGGGATTTGAACCTTGGTCTCCCACAGGGCTACCTCATCACGAGACCATGAGTCACGTCCGCTACGTGTTCACGTGTGTTCATATGTGTGTTTGTGTATATGTATATGTGTGTGTGTATATATTTGTATGTGTGTGTGTGTGTGTGTGTGTGTGTGTGTGTGTGTGCGTGTGTGTGTGACCAGATGAAGGTTCTGGACGGTCAGGTGGAAGTCAAAGGTCAACAGCTGTCTGACCTGTCTGAGTTCTTCCGTCGTCGTGGCGACATCGAGGCAGAGTACGCCCGCGCCCTCGACAAACTCACAGAGAGGTTCACCCTGAAGGAGGTGTGTGTGAAAACATTGTATTCTTCCTGTTTATTCTGTTATTGTTTGATCTGACAGATTCCATTTATTAATGTTATGTTAGTACAGGAAACTCAACGTTAATATCATGTTCATTATCTCTCTCTCTCTCTCCTCTCTGTCTCTCCCCTCTCTGTCTCTCTCTCCCTCTCCCCTCTGTCTCTCTCTCCCTCTCCCCTCTCTCTCTCTCTCTCTCCCCTCTCTGTCTCTCTCTCTCTCTCCCCGCTCTCTGTCTCTCCCCTCTCTCTGTCTCTCCCTCTCTCTCCCCGCTCTCTGTCTCTCCCTCTCTCTCCCCACTCTCTGTCTCTCCGCTCTCTCCCTCTCTCTGTCTCTCCCTCTCTCTCCCCGCTCTCTGTCTCTCCCTCTCTCTCCCCTCTCTGTCTCTCCCTCTCTCTCCCCTCTCTGTCTCTCCCTCTCTCTCCCCGCTCTCTGTCTCTCCCTCTCTCTCCGCTCTCTCCCTCTCTCTGTCTCTCCCTCTCTCTCCCCGCTCGCTGTCTCTCCCTCTCTCTCCCCACTCTCTGTCTCTCCGCTCTCTCCCTCTCTCTCCCTGCTCTCTGTCTCTCCCCCTGTCTCTCCCCTCTCTCTCCCCGCTCTCTGTCTCTCCCCCCCTCTCCCCGCTCTCTGTCTCCCCCTCTGTCTCTCCCATCTCTCCCCTCTCTCTGTCTCCCCCCTCCACTCTGTAGGAAGGAGCAGGGTGGTCAGTCGGTGTCTCAGTGTTGGTCAGTACTGTTGACTCAGACACGTGCAGAGAGCAGAGAACACGCAGCGCTGAGTGACTCCTGCATACACACACTCACACAGCGACTCACACACTGCTCCGAGGACACACACCGACTGGCTAAACGGGTACACACACACACACACACACATTCATACTTGCACTACCTGAAAAAATTATCAACCCACTTTTGTTGCCTTCCAGCCAAGTCTTTCAGTACATTGAAAGTCTGTATTTTTCACTGATCTAGTGAAAATGTGATAGTGTGTGACTGTCTGATGACTGATTCGTCTCTGATGACTGATTTGTCTCTGAGTGATTTGTCTCTGATGACTGATTTGTCTCAGATGACTGATTTGTCTCTGAGTGATTTGTCTCTGATGACTGATTTGTCTCTGATGACTGATTCGTCTCTGATGACTGATTCGTCTCTGACTGAATTGTCTCTGATGACTGATTTGTCTCTGATGACTGATTCGTCTTGACTGATTCGTTTCTGATGACTGATTCTTTCCTGACTGATTCATTACTGATGACTGATTTGTCTCTGATGACTGATTCGTCTCTGATGACTGATTCGTCTCTGACTGATTCATTACTGATGACTAATTTGTCTCTGATGACTGATTTGTCTCTGACTGAATCGTCTCTGATGACTGATTCGTCTCTGACTGATTTGTCTCTGATGACTGATTTGTCTCTGATGACTGATTTGTCTCTGATGACTGATTCGTCTCTGATTCGTTTCTGATGACTGATTCGTCTTTGACTGATTTGTCTCTGATGACTGATTCGTCTCTGATGACTGATTTGTCTCTGACTGATTTGTCTCTGATGACTGATTCATCTTGACTGATTTGTCTCTGATGACTGATTCGTCTCTGATGACTGATTTGTCTCTGATGACTGATTCGTCTCTGATGACTGATTCGTCTCTGATGACTGATTCGTTTCTGATGACTGATTAGTCTCTGACTGATTTGTCTCTGATGACTGATTTGTCTCTGATGACTGATTCATTTCTGATGACTGATTAGTCTCTGACTGATTTGTCTCTGATGACTGATTCGTCTCTGATGACTGATTCGTTTCTGATGACTGATTAGTCTCTGACTGAATCGTCTCTGATGACTGATTTGTCTCTGATGACTGATTCGTCTCTGACTGATTCGTCTCTGATGACTGATTCGTCTCTGACTGATTCGTCTCTGATGACTGATTCGTCTCTGACTGATTCGTTTCTGATGACTGATTAGTCTCTGATGACTGATGTGTCTCTTATGACTGATTCGTCTTGACTGATTCATCTCTGATGACTGATTCATCTCTGATGACTGATTCGTCTCTGATGACTGATTCGTCTCTGACTGATTCGTTTCCGATGACTGATTAGTCTCTGACTGATTTGTCTCTGACTGATTCGTCTCTGATGACTGATTCGTCTCTGATGACTGATTCGTCTCTGACTGATTCGTCTCTGATGACTGATTCGTCTCTGATGACTGATTCATCTTGACTGATTCGTCTCTGACTGATTTGTCTCTGATGACTGATTTGTCTCTGAGTGATTTGTCTCTGATGACTGATTTGTCTCTGATGACTGATTTGTCTCTGAGTGATTTGTCTCTGATGACTGATTTGTCTCTGATGACTGATTCGTCTCTGATGACTGATTCGTCTCTGACTGAATTGTCTCTGATGACTGATTTGTCTCTGATGACTGATTCGTCTTGACTGATTCGTTTCTGATGACTGATTCTTTCCTGACTGATTCATTACTGATGACTGATTTGTCTCTGATGACTGATTCGTCTCTGATGACTGATTCGTCTCTGACTGATTCATTACTGATGACTAATTTGTCTCTGATGACTGATTTGTCTCTGACTGAATCGTCTCTGATGACTGATTCGTCTCTGACTGATTTGTCTCTGATGACTGACTTGTCTCTGATGACTGATTTGTCTCTGATGACTGATTCGTCTCTGATTCGTTTCTGATGACTGATTCGTCTTTGACTGATTTGTCTCTGATGACTGATTCGTCTTGACTGATTTGTCTCTGATGACTGATTCGTCTCTGATGACTGATTTGTCTCTGACTGATTCGTCTCTGATGACTGATTCGTCTCTGACTGATTAGTCTCTGACTGATTTGTCTCTGATGACTGATTTGTCTCTGATGACTGATTCGTCTCTGATGACTGATTTGTCTCTGACTGATTTGTCTCTGATGACTGATTCATCTTGACTGATTTGTCTCTGATGACTGATTCGTCTCTGATGACTGATAAGTCTCTGACTGATTAGTCTCTGACTGATTTGTCTCTGATGACTGATTTGTCTCTGATGACTGATTTGTCTCTGACTGATTTGTCTCTGATGACTGATAAGTCTCTGACTGATTAGTCTCTGACTGATTTGTCTCTGATGACTGATTTGTCTCTGATGACTGATAAGTCTCTGACTGATTAGTCTCTGACTGATTCGTCTCTGATGACTGATTTGTCTCTGACTGATTTGTCTCTGATGACTGATTCATCTTGACTGATTTGTCTCTGATGACTGATTCGTCTCTGATGACTGATTTGTCTCTGATGACTGATTCGTCTCTGATGACTGATTCGTCTCTGATGACTGATTCGTTTCTGATGACTGATTAGTCTCTGACTGATTTGTCTCTGATGACTGATTTGTCTCTGATGACTGATTCATTTCTGATGACTGATTAGTCTCTGACTGATTTGTCTCTGATGACTGATTCGTCTCTGATGACTGATTCGTTTCTGATGACTGATTAGTCTCTGACTGAATCGTCTCTGATGACTGATTTGTCTCTGATGACTGATTCGTCTCTGACTGATTCGTCTCTGATGACTGATTCGTCTCTGACTGATTCGTCTCTGATGACTGATTCGTCTCTGACTGATTCGTTTCTGATGACTGATTAGTCTCTGATGACTGATGTGTCTCTTATGACTGATTCGTCTTGACTGATTCATCTCTGATGACTGATTCGTCTCTGATGACTGATTCGTCTCTGACTGATTCGTTTCCGATGACTGATTAGTCTCTGACTGATTTGTCTCTGACTGATTCGTCTCTGATGACTGATTCGTCTCTGATGACTGATTCGTCTCTGACTGATTCGTCTCTGATGACTGATTCGTCTCTGATGACTGATTCATCTTGACTGATTCGTCTCTGACTGATTCATTTTGACTGATTCGTCTCTGACTGATTTGTCTCTGATGACTGATTTGTCTCTGAGTGATTTGTCTCTGATGACTGATTTGTCTCTGAGTGATTTGTCTCTGATGACTGATTTGTCTCTGATGACTGATTCGTCTCTGATGACTGATTCGTCTCTGACTGAATTGTTTCTGATGACTGATTTGTCTCTGATGACTGATTCGTCTTGACTGATTCGTTTCTGATGACTGATTCTTTCCTGACTGATTCATTACTGATGACTGATTTGTCTCTGATGACTGATTCGTCTCTGATGACTGATTCGTCTCTGACTGATTCATTACTGATGACTAATTTGTCTCTGATGACTGATTTGTCTCTGACTGAATCGTCTCTGATGACTGATTCGTCTCTGACTGATTTGTCTCTGATGACTGATTTGTCTCTGATGACTGATTTGTCTCTGATGACTGATTCGTCTCTGATTCGTTTCTGATGACTGATTCGTCTTTGACTGATTTGTCTCTGATGACTGATTCGTCTCTGATGACTGATTTGTCTCTGACTGATTTGTCTCTGATGACTGATTCATCTTGACTGATTTGTCTCTGATGACTGATTCGTCTCTGATGACTGATTTGTCTCTGATGATTGATTCGTCTCTGATGACTGAATCGTCTCTGATGACTGATTCGTCTCTGACTGATTTGTCTCTGATGACTGATTTGTCTCTGATGACTGATTTGTCTCTGATGACTGATTCGTCTCTGATTCGTTTCTGATGACTGATTCGTCTTTGACTGATTTGTCTCTGATGACTGATTCGTCTCTGATGACTGATTTGTCTCTGACTGATTTGTCTCTGATGACTGATTCATCTTGACTGATTTGTCTCTGATGACTGATTCGTCTCTGATGACTGATTTGTCTCTGATGACTGATTCGTCTCTGATGACTGATTCGTCTCTGATGACTGATTCGTTTCTGATGACTGATTAGTCTCTGACTGATTTGTCTCTGATGACTGATTTGTCTCTGATGACTGATTCATTTCTGATGACTGATTAGTCTCTGACTGATTTGTCTCTGATGACTGATTCGTCTCTGATGACTGATTCGTCTCTGATGACTGATTTGTCTCTGATGACTGATTCGTCTCTGACTGATTTGTCTCTGATGACTGATTCGTCTCTGACTGATTCGTTTCTGATGACTGATTAGTCTCTGATGACTGATTCGTTTCTGATGACTGATTAGTCTCTGACTGATTTGTCTCTGATGACTGATTTGTCTCTGATGACTGATTCATTTCTGATGACTGATTAGTCTCTGACTGATTTGTCTCTGATGACTGATTTGTCTCTGAGTGATTTGTCTCTGATGACTGATTTGTCTCTGATGACTGATTCGTCTCTGATGACTGATTCGTCTCTGACTGAATTGTCTCTGATGACTGATTTGTCTCTGATGACTGATTCGTCTTGACTGATTCGTCTCTGATGACTGATTCTTTCCTGACTGATTCATTACTGATGACTGATTTGTCTCTGATGACTGATTCGTCTCTGACTGATTCATTACTGATGACTAATTTGTCTCTGATGACTGATTTGTCTCTGACTGAATCGTCTCTGATGACTGATTCGTCTCTGACTGATTCGTCTCTGATGACTGATAAGTCTCTGACTGATTAGTCTCTGACTGATTTGTCTCTGATGACTGATTTGTCTCTGATGACTGATTTGTCTCTGATGACTGATTCGTCTCTGATTCGTTTCTGATGACTGATTCGTCTTTGACTGATTTGTCTCTGATGACTGATTCGTCTCTGATGACTGATTTGTCTCTGACTGATTTGTCTCTGATGACTGATTCATCTTGACTGATTTGTCTCTGATGACTGATTCGTCTCTGATGACTGATTTGTCTCTGATGACTGATTCGTCTCTGATGACTGATTCGTCTCTGATGACTGATTCGTTTCTGATGACTGATTAGTCTCTGACTGATTTGTCTCTGATGACTGATTTGTCTCTGATGACTGATTCATTTCTGATGACTGATTAGTCTCTGACTGATTTGTCTCTGATGACTGATTCGTCTCTGATGACTGATTCGTTTCTGATGACTGATTAGTCTCTGACTGAATCGTCTCTGATGACTGATTTGTCTCTGATGACTGATTCGTCTCTGACTGATTCGTCTCTGATGACTGATTCGTCTCTGACTGATTCGTCTCTGATGACTGATTCGTCTCTGACTGATTCGTTTCTGATGACTGATTAGTCTCTGATGACTGATGTGTCTCTTATGACTGATTCGTCTTGACTGATTCATCTCTGATGACTGATTCGTCTCTGATGACTGATTCGTCTCTGACTGATTCGTTTCCGATGACTGATTAGTCTCTGACTGATTTGTCTCTGACTGATTCGTCTCTGATGACTGATTCGTCTCTGATGACTGATTCGTCTCTGACTGATTCGTCTCTGATGACTGATTCGTCTCTGATGACTGATTTGTCTCTGACTGATTTGTCTCTGATGACTGATTTGTCTGTGATGACTGATTCGTCTCTGACTGATTCGTTTTGACTGATTCATCTCTGATGACTGATTCCTTTTGACTGATTAATCTCTGATGACTGATATGTCTCTATCTCTCTCTCTCTCTCTCTCTCTCTCTCTCAGAGTTCAAGGATCTTGTGGTGGTTGAAAGCATTCGCTTCATAAATCTTCACGGTCTGCACCATGAGGGGATATTCTGTGTTCCAGGGTCCCAGAGAGAGGTCAACCACATCAGAGATGCATTCGAGAGAGGTACACACACACGCTCCCTTGATAAAGATGAGCAAAAAAGACAAGTCATTTAAAAAAAAATCTAAATGATTGGCACCCCTTTTCAAACTGTTTGCACCCTCCCCTTGTGAGGATATTTGCACTGAGCCTTATCTGAAATGTTTTATGAGATTGGAGAACACATTGGGAGGGATCTTAGACCATTCCTCCATGCATAATCTTTACAGATCCTTCATATCCTTTGTCTGGTCTTATAGACTGCCCTCTTCAATTCCAACCACAGGTTTTCAATGCGGCTCAAGTCCGGAGACTGAGATGGCCATTGCAAAATGTTGATTTTGTGTTCAATTAACCATTTCTTTGTGGATTTTGCTGTCTGCTTGGGGTCATTGTCTTGCTGGAAGATCCACTAACGGCCATGTTTCAGCATTCTTGCGTAGTCAACCAGGTTTTTAGCTAAAATGTCCTGGTACTCCGTAAAGTTCATGATGTCGTTGAGCGTGGACCAAAGAGCTCTATTTTCGACTAATCTGATCATAGCATTTGGTTCCAAGTACCAATGCCCTTTAGGTAATCCGGCTTTTTGGAAAGATGTCACATAGTAGAACTGCATAAGTGTTGACCTCCACTTCCTGGAGGACCGAGTTTTGTGTAAGTGTTGCGCTTTATGAATCTTCACGGTTGCTCTCAATAGAGGCTTTTTTTTCTGGCAACCCTTCCAAAGAACCTATTGGCTTGGAGGTGGCAACTAATTGTAGATTTGGAGACTTTGTGACCTCAAGTTGCGACCAAGTTCTGTAATTCTCCAACTGTGGCCCTTGGACTTCTTTGCCTCCCGAAACAGCTTCCTCACTGTGTGTGGGGACAAGATACACTTGGGTCGTCTACCCAGGTAAGTTTACCATTGTTCGAGTGGGTTTAAACTTCTAAATTGTAGCCGTAATAGTGATAAGGTATTATTATTTGTACTTTCTGTACTCATTGCCTGATTAATGAAAGTCAACAACCATTTGTCTCTTTTCATATGTGAATTATTTTCTTTCCCCATGGTGATGGATGAAATAGGGATTTTACATGCGTGTTACCTCCTTTTTTATTCCCCAGTGAAACTAGAAGACATTAAAGGCCACAATACAGTTCCTTATACTGAGATTAATTAAAAAATAAGTAGAATGTTAATGGAGATTACATTTTGTTTGATTTTATTTCTAAGAAACATTAATAATCATTCAGCATTTTTACACCTTTCTTTTTTAGATTTTGTTTTACTTGTTACACAAAATCTCTTTCTCTGAGCAATTGTATTAGTATAAAATAATATAGAGTGTAACCTCCACATGTTTTTGAGCATACAATATAGCAAAGGCATTTGTATTGTTTTTTATACAATCTTATTTTGCTCATCTTTATCAAGGGTGTCAATCATTTTTAGGGTGATTGTAGGTGCTGCCTGAGAGAGGTACTGGGGAGTGTTGAGTCAGATGCCCATGCAAAGATTATATTTGGCGTCGCAGGGTGTGTGAGCATGGAAGAGAGACAGAGTGAGAGAGAGTGGGTAGTCTGTGTGTGTGTCTGTGTGTGTGTGTCTTTGTGTGTGTGTCTGTGTCTGTGTCTTTGTGTGTGTGTGTGTGTGTGTCTCTGTGTGTGTCTGTATGTGTGTGTCTTTGTGTGTGTGTGTGTCTTTGTGTCTGTGTGTTTGACAGGCTGCGGGTGAACAGTGACAGTGCTTCGTTGCCTGGGAGACAGAGGGCAGTGGAGGGCAGTGGAAGCCCCGTCCAAAAGATCCCCCTCTCCCCCATGACACGCCAAAACACAGGGTAGGACATGCTACGCACACACACACACACACACACACAAAAACACACCTGGAATGTACCAAAAACACTTCATCAGCAATTGCTCTCTCTCTTATTTTTCCACTTTCTCTCTCTCTCCTTTTTCCCTTCTCTCTCCCCCCTCTCTCTCTCTCCCCCCTCTCTCTCTCCTTTTTCCCTTCTCTCCCCCCCCCTCTCTTCCTTCATCCTCTCTCTCCTTTCCCCCTCTCTCTCCTTTCCCCCTCTCTTCCTTCCCCTCTCTTTCCTTTCCCCCTCTCTCTTCCTTCCCCCTCTCTCTCCTTTCCCCCTCTCTCTTTCAGGACGTCAGTAAACAGATGAACTCTGTCTTCAAGGAGCTTCTCTCTCGCCAGCCATCCCTGCAGCCTGCTACCCATGCCCCTCCCTCCTCTCTCCCTTCCTCTTCGTCCTCTTCCTCCCTTTCCTCCTCTCTCCCAGGGGGCAGGAAGGTGGGGTTTAGCTTCAGGGGGCGGGCTCTCTTTAGACCAGTGGACCAATAGAAGGACAGAAGCGAGCCGATAATGATGATTTATTTTTCTGACACGTCTGTGTGTGATATGACATTAGTATGTGATGATGATTGTGTGTGATGATATTAGTATGTGATATTGCTTGTCTTTTAAACCTGTCTCAGTGCTGTCTATCTCTAATAGAACAAGGATGGCTTTGGTTTCCAACAACTCAGGGCTTGAGTAACTTACCTATTTTTGTGATCAATTGTTTTTAAACTTGATATACAATAATTTAAAACACTTAGTAAGGGTATAAAACATACTTTTCAATTACAATACTCAAAACTGGGTCCAACAGCATATCCAAGATGGCCTCCAAACCAGATCCTTCAATGCTGGTTAAAATGTGAACATGTTTATTTCGCTCCTTCCACTCTAGTAATTCTAACTCTATGGTCTGAGGGGCTTTGTCCACTCTAGTCATATTTCTATGGATGCAACCCTCCTCCCTCTTTCTTAGACCAGTGTTTCCCAAACTCGGTCCTGGGGCCCCCCCTGGGTGCACATTTTGGTTTGTTGTCCTAACACTACACATCTGATTCAAATAATCAAAGCTTGGAGATGAGTTGGTTATTTGAATCAGCTGTGTAGCTAGGGCAAAAACCAAAACGTCCAGGACTGGGGGTGGGGGGGAGGACCGGGGGGGCAGGACCGGGGGGTGGGGGGGCAGGACCGGGGGGATGGGGGGGAAGGACCGGGGGGGATGGGGGGGCAGGACCGAGGGGATGGGGGGCAGGACCGGGGGGATGGGGGGGCAGGACCGGGGGGGCTGGGGGGGCAGGACCGGGGGGGATGGGAGGGCAGGACCGGGGGGGCTGGGGGGGCAGGACCGAGGGGGATGGGGGGGCAGGACCGAGTTTGGGAAACACTGCTCTAATGCACTGTTGATGATGTCACTGTATTCAAATACTTCTGTGGTAAACCAATGACAAATAAATAATAGATTCTGATTGGCTGTCCTCGTGTTATTGTCATATAGCACGTCAGTTCAAAGTAAGTTTAGTTATTTATTACTAGTGTGTGTGTACTACACGGTGTCAGAAAAAAAACATTTATTGAAAGTATTAAGTTATCTGTCATGTTAGATATTAGATCATCTACTGAACTAAATACTACAACCTACCATCTACGTATATAGTTGAAGAGGAACAGAATATCAGTGTATGACAATGGGGGGCACTCTGTACAGAATATCAGATCTTTACAAGTCCTGGGGGAGAGGTGTTTAAAGTCTTAGGAACCCCATCAATCAGGAGGCTGGGTTGAGAGAAGTGGGGAGATTTGGAGGGGTGCTGCTACTGGGGGGTGGTACACTGCTGGAGGGGTGGGGTGCTGCTGGTGTTTGGTGGACTGGGACACGCTGTTTGGTGGACTGAGACAGGGTGGCTGTTTGGTGGGCTGGGACATGGTGTTTGGTGGGCTGAGACATGGTGGGTGTTTGGTGGGCTGAGACAGGGTGGGTGTTTGGTGGGCTGAGACAGGGTGGGTGTTTGGTGGGCTGAGACAGGGTGGGTGTTTGGTGGGCTGAGACAGGGTGGGTGTTTGGTGGGCTGAGACAGAGTGGGTGTTTGGTGGGCTGAGACAGGGTGGGTGTTTGGCGGGCTGAGACAGGGTCGGTGTTTGGTGGGCTGAGACAGGGTGGGTGTTTGATGGACTGAGACAGGGTGGGTGTTTGGAGGGATGCGGGTGAAAGTGGAAGGAGAGATTGAGGGGTCCTGCCTGGGTTGGGGTGGTGCTGTGGATAGGACGGAGGGTGGCGAGATTGGGTGGGGTGGTTGAGATGTGCTGCTGCTGCGGGGGCTGGGGAGGAGTTGATTGGCCCCGTTGGGTGGTGGCGTGAGAACAGTGGTCTGGCTGGATGGGTGTTGGGCTAAGGGGATTGGATGTGGGGATTGAGGGGTGCTCTTCTTGGAGCAGACGACTGGTTGATTGGGGCTGTCGATGAGTTGAGTTGGGTTGATGATTTTGATGCTCTCTGATGGTCTGTAGTGATCTGTGCTGCTCTTTACTGGTTTATGCTGGTCGGAACTGGTCTGTAGGGGATGGACTCTGGGCTGGTCGGTACTGGTCTGTAGGGGTTGGACTCTGTGCTGGTCGGTACTGGTCTGTTCTGAGCTCTGCTGGTCTGTGCTGGTCGGTAGTTGTCTGTAGTGGTCTGTACTGGTTTGTACTGGTCTGTACTGGTCTGTAGTGGTCTGTACTGGTTTGTACTGGTTTGTACTGGTCTGTACTGGTCTGTAGTGGTCTGTACTGGTTTGTACTGGTCTGTAGTGGTCTGTACTGGTTTGTACTGGTCTGTACTGGTTTGTACTGGGTTGTATTGGTCTGTACTGGTCTGTACTGGTTTGTACTGGTTTGTACTGGTCTGTATTGGTTTGTACTGGTCTGTATTGGTTTGTACTGGTTTGTACTGGTCTGTACTGGTTTGTACTGGTCTGTATTGGTTTGTACTGGGTTGTACTGGTCTGTAGTGGTCTGAATCCAGGGATGCTTCAGAGTCTGCACTGCTGTCAGTCTCTCTGTTGGATTCACCTGTAGCAAGGCTTTCACCAGACCTTGTGCTGCTACACACACACACACACACACACACACACACACACACACACACACACACACACACACACACACACACACACACACACACACACACACACACACACACACACACACACACACACACACACACAGAGACACGGTCAGAGAGGGTAAAATATGTGTGAGCATGAGTGTGTATAAATGTGTCTAAAAGCTTTTGTGTGTATGCGTGTATATACAGTACCAGTCATAAGTTTGGACATACCTTCTCATTCAAGGGTTTTTCTTTATTTTTACTATTTTTTACATTGTAGAATAATAACGAAAACGTCAAAACTATGAAATAAAGTAACCATAAAAGTGTTAAACAAATCAAAATATATTTTAGATTCTTCAAAGTAGCCACCCTTTGGCTTGATGACAGCTTTGCACACTCTTGGCATTCTCTCTTGAAGGAGTTCCCACATATGCTGAGCACTTGTCGGCTGCTTTTCCTTCACTCTGCGGTCTAACTCATCCCAAACCATCTCAATTGGGTTGAGGTTGGGTGATTGTGGAGGCCAGGTCATCTGATGCAGCACTCCATCACTCTCCTTCTTGATCAAATAGCCCTTACACAGCCTGGAGGTGTGTTGGGTCATTGTCCTGTTGAAAAACAAATGATAGTCCTGTCACGTTCCTGACCTGTTTTCTCTTGTTTTGTATGTGTTTATTGGTCAGGGCGTGAGTTTTGGGTGGGCAGTCTATGTTTTCTGTTTCTATGTTGGTTTTGGGTTGCCTGGTATGGCTCTCAATCAGAGGCAGGTGTTTGACGTTTCCTCTGATTGAGAGTCATATTAAGGTAGGTTGTTCTCACTGTTTGTTTGTGGGTGGTTGTCTCCTGTGTCAGTGTTTGTATGTTACGCCACACGGGACTGTTCTCGGTTTGTTTGTACGTTCGGTCTTTTGTGTAGTCATTTTCCTGTTCGTGAGTTCTGCGTTGTATGTAAGTTCGCATGTCCAGGTTTGTCTACTCCGTTTTGTTGTTTTGTTAGTTTATAGTGAAGTTCGTGTTTTCGTCTTTTCTGTAAATAAATAATGTCAACTTCAGAAGCTGCGTTTTGGTTCAATCCATGCTCCTCCTCTTCGGATGAAGAGGAGGAGGAACACCGTTACAGAACCACCCACCAACAATCCAGAACCAAGCAGCGCAAGTTTGAGCAGCGGCCAAGAAATCAGGACTCATGGACTTGGGAAGAAGTATTGGAGGGAAAAGGACACTGGGCGCACATTGGGGAATATCGCCGCGCTCGTGAGGAGATGGAGGCAGCGAGAGCCCAACAGCGGTGGTATGAGGAGGCAGCTAGGAGACGTGGCTGGAAACCGGAGAATGAAGCTCGAGACCGGATTTATGAAGGTACGAGGCTAGCACGGAAGCCCGTGAAGAAACCCCAAAAATGTCTTGGGGGGGGGCTAAGAGGTAGTGGGCCAAGGGCAGGTAGGAGACCTGCGCCCACTTCCCAGGCTAACCGTGGAGAGCGGGAGTACGGGCAGACGCCGTGTTACGCAGTAGAGCGCACGGTGTCTCCTGTACGTGTGCATAGCCCGGTGCGGGTTATTCCACCTCCCCGCACTGGTAGGGCTAGATTGGGCATTGAGCCAGGTGCCATGAGGCCGGCTCAACGCATCTGGTCTCCAGTGCGTCTCCTCGGGCCGGCATACATGGCACCAGCCTTACGCATGGTGTCCCCGGTTCGCCTACATAGCCCGGTGCGGGTTATTCCACCTCCCCGCACTGGTCGGGCGACGGGGAGCATTCAACCAGGTAAGGTTGGGCAGGCTCAATGCTCAAGGGAGCCAGTACGCTTGCACGGTCCGGTATTACCGGCGCTACCTCCCCGCCCCAGCCCAGTACCACCAGTGCCTACACTATGCACCAGGCTTCCAGTGCGTTTTCAGAGCCCTGTTCCTCCTCCACGCACTCTTCCTATGGTGCGTGTCTCCAGCCCAGTGCCTCCAGTTCCGGCACCACGCACCAAGCCTCCTGTGCGTCTCCAGAGCCCTGTGCGCACTGTTCCTTCTCCCCGCACTCGCCCTGAGGTGCGTGCCCTCAGCCCGGTACCTCCAGTTCCGGTACCACGCACCAGGCCTATAGTGCGCATCGAGAGTCCAGTGTGCCCTGTTGTTGTTCCCCGCACTAGCCTGAAGGTGCGTGTCCTTAGCCCGGTACCTCCAGTTCCGGTACCACGCACCAGGCCTACAGTGCGTCTCAGCCGGCCAGAGTCTGCCGTCTGCCCAACGGCGCCTGAACTGTCCGTCTGCCAAGCGCCGCATGAACTGCCCGTCTGTATTGAGCCTTCAAAGCCGCCCGTCTGCCATGAGCCTGCAAAGCCGCCCGTCTGCCATGAGCCTACAGAGCCTTCCGCCAGACAGGAGCCGCTAGAGCCTTCCGCCAGACAGGAGCCGCTAGAGCCTTCCGCCAGACAGGAGCAGCCAAAGCCTTCCGCCAGACAGGATCAGCCAGAGCCATCCGTCTCCGCAGCGCCATCTGAGCCATCCGTCTCCTCAGCGCCATCTGAGCCATCCGTCTCCTCAGCGCCGTCTGAGCCATCCGTCTCCCCAGCGCCGTCTGAGCCATCCGTCTGTCCCGAGCCATTAGAGCCGCCCGTCTGTCCCGAGCCGTCAGAGCCGTTAGTCAGTCAGGAGCCGCTAGAGCCATTCGTCAGTCAGGATCTGCCAGAGCCGCCAACCAGACAGGATCTGCCAGAGCCGCCAACCAGACAGGATCTGCCAGAGCCGCCAACCAGACAGGATCTGCCAGAGCCGTCAGCGAGCCATGAGCGTCCAGAGCCGTCAGCCAGCCATGAGCGTCCAGAGCCGTCAGCCAGCCATGAGCGTCCAGAGCCGTCAGCCAGCCATGAGCGTCCAGAGCCGTCAGCCAGCCATGAGCGTCCAGAGCCGTCAGCCAGCCATGAGCGTCCAGAGCCGTCAGCCAGCCATGAGCGTCCAGAGCCGTCAGCTAGTCATGAGCGTCCAGAGCTGCCATGTATCCAGAACTGCCCCTCAATCCTGAGCTACCTCTCTATCCTGAGCTACCTCTCTATCTTGAGCTACCTCTCTATCCTGACCTACCTCTCTGTTCTGAGCTACCTTGTCCCGGAGCTGTCCCTTAATTTTGTGTTGCCTCGTATATTAGGTGGGTGGAATAGGAGGGTGGTCATTGTGAGGGGGATAAAGAAGCTGGGATTGACTATGGTGGGGTGGGGACCTCGCCCAGAGCCTGAGCCACCACCGTGGTCAGATGCCCACCCAGACCCTCCCCTAGACTTTGTGCTGGTGCGCCCGGAGTTCGCACCTTAAGGGGGGGGTTATGTCACGTTCCTGACCTGTTTTCTCTTGTTTTGTATGTGTTTATTGGTCAGGGCGTGAGTTTTGGGTGGGCAGTCTATGTTTTCTGTTTCTATGTTGGTTTTGGGTTGCCTGGTATGGCTCTCAATCAGAGGCAGGTGTTTGACGTTTCCTCTGATTGAGAGTCATATTAAGGTAGGTTGTTCTCACTGTTTGTTTGTGGGTGGTTGTCTCCTGTGTCAGTGTTTGTATGTTACGCCACACGGGACTGTTCTCGGTTTGTTTGTACGTTCGGTCTTTTGTGTAGTCATTTTCCTGTTCGTGAGTTCTGCGTTGTATGTAAGTTCGCATGTCCAGGTTTGTCTACTCCGTTTTGTTGTTTTGTTAGTTTATAGTGAAGTTCGTGTTTTCGTCTTTTCTGTAAATAAATAATGTCAACTTCAGAAGCTGCGTTTTGGTTCAATCCATGCTCCTCCTCTTCGGATGAAGAGGAGGAGGAACACCGTTACAAGTCCCACTAAGACCAAACCAGATGGGATGGCTTATCGCTGCAGAATGCTGTGGTAGCCATGCTGGTTAAGTGTGCCTTGAATTCTAAATAAATAACAGTTATTTAGTGTCACCAGCAAAGCACCCCCACACCATCACACCTCCTCCTCCATGCTTCACGGTGGGAACCACACATGTGGAGATCATCCGTTCACCTACTCTGCGTCTCACAAAGACACAGCGGTTGGAACCAAAAATCTCAAATTTGGACTCATCAGACCAACAGACAGATTTCCACCGGTCTAATGTCCATTGCTCGTGTTTCTTGGCCCAAGCAAGTCTCTTCTTCTTATTGGTGCAATTCGACCATGAAGGCTTGATTCACCCAGTCTCCTCTGGAGATGTGTCTGTTACTTGAACTCTGTGAAGCATTTTTTGGGGCTGCAATTTCTGAGGCTGGTAACTCTAATAAACTTTAGAGTGCAGCAGAAATAACTCTGGGTCTTCCTTTCCTGTGGTGGTCCTCATGAGAGCCAGTTTCTTCATAGCTCTTGATGGTGTTTGCGACTGCACTTGAAGAAACTTTTAAAGTTCTTGACATTTTCCGGATTGGCTGACCTTCATGTCTTAAAATAATGATGGACTGTCGTTTCTCTTTGCTTATTTGAGCTGTTCTTGCCATAATATGGACTTGTTTTTTTACCAAATAGGGTTATCTTCTGTATACCACCCCTACCTTGTCACAACACAACTGATTGGCTCAAACGCATTAAGAAGGATAGAAATTCCAAAAATGTACTTTTAACATGGCAAACCTGTTAATTGAAATGCATTCCAGATGACTACCTCATGAAGCTGGTTGAGAGAATGTCAAGAGTGTGCAAAGCTGTCATCAAGGCAAATGGTGGCTACTTTAAAGAATCTCAAATATAAAATATATTTTGATTTGTTTAACACTTTGTTGGTTACTACATGATTCCATATGTGTTATTTCATAGTTTTGATGTCTTCACTATTATTCTACAATGTAGAAAATAGTAAAAATAAAGAAAAACCCTTGAATGAGTAGGTGTGGCCAAACTTTTGACTGGCACTGTATGTGTGTGTAAGTGTGTGCTTATGTCTATACATATGTGTGTGTCTCACCGTCAGATATGTGATCCCAGTAAGGGGCCAGGAAGGTGAGGTGTCCCTCTCTGATCATCTGGAATAGCTCCTCTTGGTCTCTGTCTCTTCTCCGGAACGGAGGGAACCCACAGAGCAGGATGTAGACTATCACCCCCAATGCCCACAGGTCTACCGGCAGACCATACCCTGCAGAGAGAGGTAGAGGGATGGAGAGAGAGAGAGAGAGATGAACAGAGACAAAGATTGTGATAGAGGTAAGTAATTGATAGAGAGAGAAATAAAGTGATAGATAAAGTAAAAGTATAAAGGGAAAGATGTGGTCACCTGTCTCTGAGAGGATCTCCGGGGCGACATAGGTGGGTGTTCCACACACCGTGAAGATGGGTTCTGTTACAACCATGGCTAGACCAAAATCACCCAACTTCAACCTACTGACCCTATCATTACTGTACTCCACCTTGAAGAGAGAGAGAGAGCGAGACATACCATCACCACTGTACTCTACCTGGGAGAGAGAGAGAGAGAGAGAGAGAGAGAGAGAGAGAGAGAGAGAGAGAGCGAGAGAGAGAGAGAGAGAGAGAGAGAGACCATCACCACTGTACTCCACCTGGAAGAGAGAGAGAGAGAGAGAGAGAGAGAGAGGGAGAGATACCATCACTACTGTACTCCACCTGGAAGAGAGAGAGAGAGAGAGAGAGAGAGAGAGAGAGAGAGAGAGAGAGAGAGAGAGACCATCACCACTGTACTCTACCTGGAAGAGAGAGAGAGAGAGAGAGAGACCATCACTACTGTACTCCACCTGGAAGAGAGAGAGAGAGAGAGACCATCACTACTGTACTCCACCTGGAAGAGAGAGAGAGGTACCATCACTACTGTCATGACGTTGGCCTGTTGGTGAGGTTTATGACCCCCATAAATACCTTTTCCCCTTTCCTCTCTCTCTCTACTCTACAGAGTGACTCTTGGAAAAGCCTTTGTTAACATAGAGACTCTGTTAACATCAAAAGGGTGGGGACCAGAACCATATTTCGGTAATCCAACCAGTTGAAAATATCTGTTGGCACTTAAAGAATATGATGTCAGATCAGTTGTTGTCTGGGACATTACATCTGATGATAGGATGACATAAACTGTATCTTGGAAAGTCTACACATTCTAGTTATCAGATTCACATGGAATTGTTGTGCAATTTAAATGTTTAAATATGAAACTATTTGTGAAAAGATGAAATGTAATTTTAGCTTCTAAATTAGATAATTGGTTTTCATAAGTAAACTAGATTCAATTCAGTGGCCCCGCCCAAGTGAACAGACATTGGTTGTGAACTATAAAACACGCCCTTCTCTCCACCACTATATAAGCCCTTTACGAAAATTTTACATTTGTGTTCCCGAGGACGTGAGGACAACGGTCCATAGGTTAAAAGGGCTAATATCAAACTACAGAACTAAGCCAACTTCAGCGTGAGCTTAAAGTATGGCAACTTGGTATGAACTTTGAACTCTTATTCACTAATGAAGTGATACCTCCTAGCCGTTGAGTGATCAGCAGCAGCTGTAAACGTGGGCTAGGAAAGGACGGACAAAGTATCTCTTCTACCAAACACACGACGGTACGACAACGTATCCGTTCTACCACAAGACATATTCTTCAAAGGACAAGGGAGATCTCTGTTGGGCAACACGGCCCTCCATCTACGACCAACCTATTGAAGCACCGCTCAGAGTAAATATTTCTTGCATTTTCCTTTTCCAAATGGGCGGTTATTTAGAATGCATAAGATTCTGTATTTACGATAGCACAGCTTCACAAGGTCCGATCAGAGACCCTTATTCCTTTTTTCCTCAGTCTTCCCGCGCTTTCATTCAAAACCCAACCCCCTTTCTTTGTGTAACCAGCCGTCATATCGGTTCCGTCCGCTAGGGACGTTTTCTTTTATGACATAATTAGTAATCAATGTATGACCCATCCTGTGTATGTGTAATTCTGTGTGATTGTTTCGGTATTTAGTAAATAAATCATTAAACCCAATTTTGTATTGCTGATTCAACTTGTTAGCCAGGGTTCGTGAAGATAACCAAGAATTCTACGACTTCAGATGAGACTGAATAAGGTGACGATTAAGAATTGACTGCTATTGATGTAAAAGATTACCAGGTCTTTAAGAGTTTATTAGTAGGGTTTTGGAGGCTATTTTGTAAATGACATCACCGAAGTCGAGGATTGGAAGGATGGTCAGTTTTACAAGGGTATGTTTGGCAGCATGAGTGAAGGATGCTTTGTTGCGGAATAGGAAGCCAATTCTAGATTTAACTTTGGATTGGAGATGTTTGATGTGAGTCTGGAAGGAGAGTTTACAGTCTAACCAGACACCTAGGTATTTGTAGTTGTCCACATATTCTAAGTCAGAGCCGTCCAGAGTAGTGATGTTGGACAGGCGGGCAGGTGCAGGCAGCGATCGGTTGAAGAGCATGCATTTAGTTTTACTTGTATTTAAGAGCAATTGGAGGCCACGGAAGGAGAGTTGTATGGCATTGAAGCTCGCCTGGAGGGTTGTTAACACAGTGTCAAAAGAAGGGCCAGAAGTATACAGAATAGTGTCGTCTGCGTAGAGGTGGATCAGAGAATCACCAGCAGCAAGAGCGACATCATTGATGTATACAGAGAAGAGAGTCGGTCCAAGAATTGAACCCTGTGGCACCCCCATAGAGACTGCCAGAGGCCCGGACAACAGACCCTCCGATTTGACACACTGAACTCGATCAGAGAAGTAGTTGGTGAACCAGGCGAGGCAATCATTAGAGAAACCAAGGCTGTCGAGTCTGCCGATGAGGATGTGGTGATTGACAGAGTCACAAGCCTTGGCCAGGTCAATGAATACGGCTGCACAGTATTGTTTCCTATCGATGGCGGTTAAGATATCGTTTATGACCTTGAGCGTGGCTGAGGTGCACCCATGACCAGCTCTGAAACCAGATTGCATAGCGGAGAAGGTATGGTGGGATTCGAAATGGTCGGTAATCTGTTTGTTGACTTGGCTTTCGAAGACCTTAGAAAGGCAGGGTAGGATAGATATAGGTCTGTAGCTGTTAGGGTCAAGAGTGTCCCCCCCTTTGAAGAGGGGGATAACCGCAGCTGCTTTCCAATCTTTGGGAATCTCAGACGACACGAAAGAGAGGTTGAAAAGGCTAGTAATAGGGGTGGCAACAATTTCAGCAGATAGTTTTAGAAAGAAAGGGTCCAGATTATCTAGCCCGGCTGATTTGTAAGGGTCCAGATTTTGCAGCTCTTTCAGAACATCAGCTGACTGTATTTGGGAGAAAGAGAAATGGGGAAGGCTTGGGCGAGTAGCAGAGGGGAGGGCAGTGCTGTTGACCGGGGTAGGGGTAGCCAGGTGGAAAGCATGGCCAGCCGTAGAAAAATGCTTATTGAAATTCTCAATTATAGTGGATTTGTCGGTGGTGACAGTGTTTCCTATCTTCAGTGCAGTTGGAAGCTGGGAGGAGGTGTTCTTATTCTCCATGGACTTTACAGTGTCCCAGAACTTTTTTGAATTTGTGTTGCAGGAAGCAAATTTCTGCTTGAAAAAGCTAGCCTTGGCTTTTCTAACTGCCTGTGTATATTGGTTTCTAGCTTCCCTGAAAAGTTGCATATCACGGGGGCTGTTCGATGCTAATGCAGAACGCCATAGGATGTTTTTCTGATATCACTAATGTACTCTACCTGGAAGAGAGAGAAATACCATCACTAATGTACTCCACCTGGAAGAGAGAGAGAGATACCATCACTAATGTACTCCACCTGGAAGAGAGAGAGAGATACCATCACTAATGTACTCCACCTGGAAGAGAGAGAAATACCATCACTAATGTACTCCACCTATTGATTTACCTATTCACACACACACACTGCCTCACCAGTAGGTTTTCAGGTTTCAGGTCTCTGTGTACTATAGTCTTGCTGTGAATGTATCTCAGAGCTTCACTGACATCACACACCATCTGCCCCACCTCCTCTTCCGGAAACTTCCCACGCTCTGCAATCGCCTCGAACAGGTCGCCCCCGGTAACCATCTCCATGACAAGATAGGAATGTGTGTGTGTGTGGTGGTGTGTGAAGAGGGGCACCACGCGGGGATGTGACAGACTACCCAGAATGCTCAACTCGTTCTGCATCATGTGCTCTCGGCCAATCAGCTTTGAGCGCTCCACAATCTTTACGGCGAAGGCTTCCCCGTTGTCGCGCCGACGACACTCGCGCACAACAGCAAAGTTTCCTTCTCCGACAGTGCGGCCGATGTCATAGCAACGCTCAATATCCGACAGAGTGACATCATTATTGTCAGACGGGAGGTCAAAGATAATTTCCTGTTTAGTCCCCGCCTCTTCCTGTTTAGAATCTGAGGAGCAATGTTCTGATTGGCTGAGGGACTCCTCCTCAATCCTACAGATTGATCCAGTGTGGCATCGGGCAGGACCGACGTGAGGTTTCTCTACTTCCTGGTCATTTGTTCTGTTTCCTGTTTTCTTCCTGGTTACGGGAGGAAGTGGAGCCCTCCCTGCTCTCTGATTGGGTTGATCAGAGAGCTTACAGTTCCTGCTGCGTGGGGGTGTGTCTATCTCCTCTTCCTGAGTAAGTGGACCTATCGGTGACGATAGTCTCTCTCTAGTTCCGCTTTTCACTCTGACCCTCTGAAGATGATTGGGGGGGTGAGAGGGGTGTGTGGAGTTTCGTTTAGAATGTGTGTTAGGGTGTGTATGTGTGTGTGCATCCGTGTCCAGGTGTGTGTGAGTAGGGTGTATGGACTGTCTGGTTGGGTTGTTGTGTGTGGGGTGCCTGTTTGGGTGTGTATTGAGGTGTGTCAGTGTATTTGGGTGTGTATTGGGGTGTGTCAGTGTGTTTGGGTGTTTAAGCCTGTGTGTGTCTGCTTTGCGATGTGTGTGTCTGTCCAAGTTGCGTCCTTGTGTAAGTGTATCGCTGTTTGTCGGTGTGTCCGTGTCGGGGTGTGAGTGTGTGTCCGTCCCTTCGCTGTATCCGCTGTCGGCCTTGGCAGCTTCATCAGGTGGAGGGCGTAACCTCCTCTCCCAGGCCCCGAGCGCATCGTTGCAGTAACGGGAATGTTGCGGGAACAGCTCCTCCAAGGCCTCCTTGACGCTCCGGAGCTCAGGACGAGACTTTCCCAATGCCAGGAACGCCGCTTCGCCACGGAAAAAATCACACACACCCCGCACCTGTAGGGAGAGACGGGTTAGACACACACACCTGGACTGAGAGGTGTGGTGTTGTTATGGTTGTTGTGTGTGTGTGAAAGTGTGTTTGTGTGTCTGTTTGGTTACCTCTCGTGCATGTGGCGTGTAAAGGCGTGTGACTCTGGCCCTGTGCCAGCGAGGGAAGCCCAGCGCCTCGGAGACGTCCAATAGAAGCTGTTCGTACGAGACCACGCCCCTACGGTTTAACAGCACCGTCACCTGACCAGACACAGAGACGATGTCATCGAGAGACCAGGAAGTACTGAATATTTGTGAGCCAAGCCAACCATAGAATTAGAATTGAATTAAAATGTCAATGAAACCAACTTATTGAATTTAGAATCATGTTTGTTAGTGCAGGGATGGAACAAAAACCTGCACATCCAGTAGCTCTCCAGAAAGAGGGTTGGCTACTCCTTTTTCATCATTTCATTTTACACTGTTACCTTTCTGAGGGCGCTGTGACCGCACGGTCGGACCACAGTAACCAATCGTGGTCGCTCTGCACTTTGCTCAGCATGACGAGTGTGGAAGACTGGGAAAGATGGAGGGAGAGTAGTCCTAGTGGCTGGAAGGTGGGGGTCAGGGTGGGGGAGAGTAGTCCTAGTGGCTGGAAGGTGGGGGTCAGGGTGGGGGAGAGTAGTCCTAGTGGCTGGAAGGTGGGGGTCAGGGTGGGGGAGGGGGAGAGTAGTCCTAGTGGCTGGAAGGTGGGGGTCAGGGTGGGGGAGGGGGAGAGTAGTCCTAGTGGCTGGAAGGTGGGGGTCAGGGTGGGGGAGAGTAGTCCTAGTGGCTGGAAGGTGGAGGTCAGGGTGGGGGAGAGTAGTCCTAGTGGCTGGAAGGTGGGGGTCAGGGTGGGGGAGGGGGAGAGTAGTCCTAGTGGCTGGAAGGTGGGGGTCAGAGTGGGGGAGGGGGAGAGTAGTCCTAGTGGTTGGAAGGTGGGGGTCAGGGTGGGGGAGAGTAGTCCTAGTGGTTGGAAGGTGGGGGTCAGGGAGGGGGAGAGTAGTCCTAGTGGCTGGAAGGTGGGGGTCAGAGTGGGGGAGGGGGAGAGTAGCCCTAGTGGCTGGAAGGTGGGGGTCAGGGTGGGGGAGAGTAGTCCTAGTGGTTGGAAGGTGGGGGTCAGGGTGGGGGAGAGTAGTCCTAGTGGTTGGAAGGTGGGGGTCAGGGTGGGGGAGAGTAGTCCTAGTGGTTGGAAGGTGGGGGTCAGGGAGGGGGAGAGTAGTCCTAGTGGCTGGAAGGTGGGGGTCAGGGTGGGGGAGGGGGAGAGTAGCCCTAGTGGCTGGAAGGTGGGGGTCAGGGTGGGGGAGAGTAGTCCTAGTGGTTGGAAGGTGGGGGTCAGGGTGGGGGAGAGTAGTCCTAGTGGTTGGAAGGTGGGGGTCAGGGTGGGGGAGAGTAGTCCTAGTGGCTGGAAGGTGGGGGTCAGGGTGGGGGAGAGACGGCCAGGGCTGAGGGTGGGGGTCAGGGTGGGGGATACCCCCCATACGCTTAGAGAGGGAGGGTTCTGAAGGAAATGGGGAGAAGATAGGATGGTGGGGAGGTAGAGAGAGAGGGGAGAGAGAGAAGTGAATGATGTGGGGAAGGGGGTGAGAAAAAGGGGTAAAGATTGTCGAGGTGAGAGAGATAGAAAGAGAGAGAGAATCAACAGGTTAGTTAGTTGTGACTATTTCTTTCCACTTTCAGAATGTGTGCTTATCAGCTGTCTGTATATAGGTTCACTGGGCTACTGTTTTTCTTAAGATAAGCAAGTAACATGATGCGTGGTTAAGGAAGCGTTAATCATTTAGACAGGAGAGTTCGGCACTCAAAGAACCTTAACTGGCCCCTGCAGTCCAAGAGATGGAAAAAGATCAAATCTGATCAGCCGTATTTGTTTACACGCACACACACGCACGCACGCACACACGCACGCACGCACGCACGCACGCACACACACACACACACACACACACACACACACACGCACGCACACTACAACAACAACAAAAGCGTGGCCTAGTTCTCTGCTGAAGCTGCATGTTTAATGAGCATCAGAAACGCCATGTCAAAGTTGAGGATGTTTCACTTTCAGACACACACACAGATACACACACAGATACACACACAGATACACACACAGATACACACACAAACCACAATGGCCGCCATAATACAAAATCAACTAGCTCTCAGTCTCACGTCAGAATTAGACGCTCATCCATGTTTCTCAAACATCAAATTATCAAGTTGTTCAAAACTTCACATTTCAAAGTGTTTAATGTTAGATTTAGACATTAACTCTGAATTCTTAAGTTTAGGCATTCATTCTGAGTGGTTAAGGTAAGGGTTAAGGTTTGGGATAGGTGTAATAGGCTTTGTTATGTTTACACTTAACACTTCAGGAATATGTTTTCGATGTTTATGTATTCCTATTGGTTGGATGAAGTTACATATCAATAAGGTGTTATGCCATTGGTCATGCTTGTAGATAGGGGGAGATCGCAAACGTAACTTCTTCCCAGTCTGATATTGAAATGCAAGCGGTAGGTCAAAGTGGTAGGTCACGTTTTGAAATAGTGTATTCTATTTTCAGATTTACAACCTGTAGGAGCTCTTTGTACAAGCCCTGATGTGTATAAGATGTGTGTGTACGTTACCTGGTAGATATAGGGGGAATCCTGGGATGTGCTTTTGTATGTTATTGCTGTAAGTGTGAGTTAGCTAGCATGCTCTATTTGTAATGGTCCCGTTAGCTCTCCCTGCTAATTCACAGTTATTTGTAATGGTCCCGTTAGCTCCCCCTGTTAATTCACAGTTATTTGTAATGGTCCCCTTAGCTCCCCCTGTTAATTCACAGTTATTTGTAATGGTCCTGTTAGCGCCCCCTGCTAATTCACAGTTATTTGTAATGGTCCCCTTAGCTCCCCCTGTTAATTCACAGTTATTTGTAATGGTCCCGTTAGCTCCCCCTGCTAATTCACAGTTATTTGTAATGGTCCCGTTAGCGCCCCCTGCTAATTCACAGTTATTTGTAATGGTCCCCTTAGCTCCCCCTGTTAATTCACAGTTATTTGTAATGGTCCCGTTAGCTCCCCCTGCTAATTCACAGTTATTTGTAATGGTCCCGTTAGCTCCCCCTGCTAATTCACAGTTATTTGTAATGGTCCCGTTAGCTCCCCCTGCTAATTCACAGTTATTTGTAATGGTCCCGTTAGCACCCCCTGCTAATTCACAGTTATTTGTAATGGTCCCCTTAGCTCCCCCTGTTAATTCACAGTTATTTGTAATGGTCCCGTTAGCTCCCCCTGCTAATTCACAGTTATTTGTAATGGTCCCGTTAGCTCCCCCTGCTAATTCACAGTTATTTGTAATGGTCCCGTTAGCGCCCCCTGCTAATTCACAGTTATTTGTAATGGTCCCGTTAGCGCCCCCTGCTAATTCACAGTTATTTCCATTCTAACAGACCAAGCAGGAATCTACAGCCATCAACATACTGTTATCCTGCACATCTAATGTGCATCATTGTGTCTATCGTCGTAGTAGAATAGTAGTAGAAGTTACGCTGGTGCTGAGACCAGTCTTCTCTGGACATCTGTTACACTGGTGCTGAGACCAGTCTTCTCTGGACATCTGTTACACTGGTGCTGAGACCAGTTTTCTCTGGACATCTGTTACACTGGTGCTGAGACCAGTCTTCTCTGGACATCTGTTACACTGGTGCTGAGACCAGTTTTCTCTGGACATCTGTTAGGCTGGTGCTGAGACCAGTCTTCTCTGGACATCTGTTAGGCTGGTGCTGAGACCAGTCTTCTCTGGACATCTGTTAGGCTGGTGCTGAGACCAGTCTTCTCTGGACATCTGTTAGGCTGGTGCTGAGACCAGCCTTCTCTGGACATCTGTTAGGCTGGTGCTGAGACCAGTCTTCTAGTCTTCGCTGGATATCTGTTACATAGGCTTACATTTATTTTATTTAAGATTTATTTAACTAGGTGTAACAGTATAACTTTAAACCGTCCCCTCGCCCCGACACGGGCGAGAACCAGGGACCCTCTGCACACATCAACAACGGTCGCCCACGAAGCATCGTTACCCATCGCTCCACAAAGGCCACGGCCCTTGCAGAGCAAGGGGAAACCCTACTTCAGGTCTCAGAGCAAGTGACGTAACTGATTGAAACGCTAGTAGCGCGTACCCGCTAACTAGCTAGCCATTTCACATCCGTTACATAGGCAAGTCAGTTAAGAACAAATTCTTATTTACAGTGACGGCCTACCGGGGATCAGTGGGTTAACTGCCTTGTTCAGGGGCAGAATGACAGATTTTTACCTTGTCAGCTCGGGGATTCGATCCAGCAACCTTTCGGTTACTGGTCCAACGCTCTAACCACTAGGCTACAAAACAAACAACAATCTGAAAAACAACTTTCTATTACTAGATTCGAACATGCAACCTTTGGCGCCCATCCATCATCCCTGTCCACAACACCCTAACAAAACTGTAACCTACTTGAAGCCAACAGTGCTCACTGTTGCCCCTAGTGGCAGGTTTCCACATCATCTCCTAACATCCTCAGACATGGATGGACATCAAATGCTGACTTGTATAATGGCTGTACAAAATACAGTTGTACTGTATCTGTAGGCTATCTTACTCCTACTCAAATCCTTCACAGGATGAGCTTCACAATTAACATATATGATGATATTAACGTTTGTTTTTTTTCTTCTAAGCTACAGAATAAATATTAAGACTGGACAATACATGAATTTGAGAGAATGTATATTTTTTAACTTTTAAAGCATTAAGTTTCAGAGTTTTAAACTCTCCACTCACCTGCTGCTCTCCATCTAGCGTCCGCCGCCACGTCGCATCCGAACCGTTGTTTCCACGCGGGCGTCATAGCCTACCTGTTCACTATACTAACACACTCATTCGGACTTTCCGTTGGACTTTCCGTTGACCATTTCTTTACCAACAGTGGAGGTCATTATTTCATGTAACAACTTCTGCCTCTGCCGTTTTTGGAAGAGAGATTAGGAATAGTTGACGGGATGTGCGTGTTGACCTCCTCTGACCACCACATGGAAGGAACACCAGAGTTGCTACTTGCAACATAAACTCTCTCTCGAAAGTTAAGCAAAAGGAAGGCGGATGGGATGTTGGTACCTTACATAACAACAACACTACCGCCAAAACGGCTCGGTAACAACAACACAGCGGCGATCATTGCAGGAATAACGGGAGAGATGCGTCACCGTTTTGGCACAGCTCGCTCCCGGTTCGCAACAGACCGGTGCCTCTCCTCACTCACACACGTCTCTGCGTAGACACACACACAAACACACACAAGTAGCCTCGCTATGCGATTGATAACAAAAACTAACTTTTCCCTTTGGTTTTGTTCAGGGCAAATGCATGCTTCGTGGAGAGACAGAAACAGACAGACCAGAGGAAAGAGAGGAGGTGAGAAAGAGAGAGAAACAGAGAGGCGGTATCTGGGATGGAATCCCACCTCTGTCCAGCCGGTGTCTTTGTCCCGCTCTCTCTAAGGGTCCGTCACCATGGTTACGGCTAACACCTGGTCTGTTACCAGGGTTACTGCTAACACTGCAGCCCCCAGCTTTGGGTCTCATTCAGGATACTCATCCTGGATCTCCCTTACAGGAAAAAAAACAGGCTTCTTGGCGAACAGTTGTGGTAAATCTTTAGCCATTTGCCAAAAACTACTATTTTCACATGCAAATTTGTTTTGTAGCAAACTGTTGCGCCAAATTTTACGGAGACTTGTGAACTTCTGACAAACAATTTTAGGAAACTTGCGTCGAACGTTCTACTGTTTGCTGCAAATTTATGAATATGAAAATTAGATCAAGTTTTGGGTTACTTTGTGTATTAACACACAAAACAAATTCAAACCATCAGCATGGTAATGAAGAAAAGAGCAAAGACAGGATATTTCCCAAATAAAATATTTATTTAATATTTTTATGAAGTTACAACATTTACCAACCGACATTTACAACATTTACATGAGAGAAATGTGAACACTATGTGGATGTAGACCTTGTGATGTTTAAAAAGGCAACTACAGAATTTACATGAGCCAAGAGATAACTGAGCTATAGCTTTCAACATTGGAATTTTAAAAGATAGTTAACAAAAGTGAAATATTTCAAACTAAAACTAAATCAAACCCAGTTCAGATCCATTTCCTTTTTGAGTGAACTTTGGAGATGGTGGCTCAGTGGAAGACCTTTGTCCAAAGCTTGTTGTGTGCATGTACTGAAACAATCAGAAAACACAAAACAAAAATAACATTAGGATACTGAAAATGAAATGTTATATTTTGGCATCTTAAAATGTATGCACTCACTACTGTAAGTCGCTCTGGACAAGAGTGTCTGCTAAGTGACTAAAATGTAACGTCCTGACCAGAGTTCTTATGTGTTGTGCTTGTTTTAGTGTTGGTCAGGACGTGAGCTGGGTGGGCATTCTATGTTGTGTGTCTAGTTTGTCTGTTTCTGTGTTCAGCCTAATATGGTTCTCAATCAGAGGCAGCTGTCAATCGTTGTCCCTGATTGAGAATCATATATAGGTGGCTTGTTTTCTGTTGGGGATTGTGGGTGGTTGTTTCCTGTCTCTGTGTTTTGTCTGCACCAGATAGGGCTGTCTCGGTTTTCACATTTGTTATTTTGTTACTTGTAGTAGTGTTACCGTTTATTTGTCTATTAAACATGTTGAACACTAGCCGCGCTGCATTTTGGTCCTCTCCTTCATCCCAGGAAGAAAACCGTGACATAAAATGTAAATGTAAAAGGTAGACTCAGAGGCTAATGGGTGGGCTTGGTTTTGGGAAAACAGGATCAATTGTTACAAAAGTTGCCTTGATGTTGCTATGCTTTTCACTGAAACTGTCATTCTATACATTTTTTTCAGCAAGATAACAATGTTTCTGCCTTGTATAAATGCTAAATAAACAAACGATGCAGCTAGCATAAACTGGGTCTTAGGCCAGGTTTTTCTCCAGCCAAGCCTCAACACAATTGATTCAAACTAATCAATTAATTATGATCTTCAAGCTAGACTGGGGACTTCATTATTAAGAGACAGTTGTCTACTAGTGGTCTCTTCTTCCTGACTCAGGTGTATACTGCTTGGGTGGAAGAAAAGCAACATAACATTGAGTCATGTCTAATATGTTTCCAAAATGAATTACTGTTAACTTACATCTCAAAGCCATGAATGCAAGACGCCCTGACCTGGTGCACACATATTTCTCTGTTTGATTGAAGGCCTCTATCTGTCTTTTTGCCTTGTAACGGATTGCTTCTAGAAAAAGATCAGGAACAACACATGATGGATATGAGCTAGCTGCTAGTTTAAAGCAATGGAAGATCTAATTGTTACAAATAATGAATGTATAGGTTACATTTATGAGAATAATGCATGCATTGCCTTATCAAGCTTGAAGACCATACACTCATTTATCACAGCAGTAAAAAGGGTTATGAGTGAGTGTAACAGTATAACTTTAGTACGTCCCCTCGCCCCGACCCGGGCGCGAACCAGGGACCTTCTGCACACATCAACAACTGACGCCCACGAAGCATCGTTACCCATCGCTCCACAAAAGCAGAGCAAGGGGAAACACTACTTCTAGGTTTCAGAGCAAGTGGCGTAACTGATTGAAACGCTATTAGCGCGTACCCGCTAACTAGCTAGCCATTTCACATCCGTTACATGAGTGCACGACAAACATCTTTCCAGGGTGCTGATGCAGCCTCCTCCTAGTACAGTCTATTCCAACACCACGGGTAGGGGAAGGGTATCCATCTGTAAAAGGGACGTTTTGTTTTGTTTTGCAATTCGCTACACCCACAATAACATCTGTTAAACATGTGTATGTGACCAATACAATTTGATTTGATGTCAAACCAGCTCATACTGTTTGTACCTTAGCTGTTGTGCTAGCTAGCATGCTACTGAACAGTGACACTAGCTTATTGACCTGCATATTGGTATTAAAAGACAGCAACGTATTCACCTAAAATATAAGTATTTAGGCAAATCATTAGTTAGCTAGCGATCACATTAATTGTGCAAAAATATGATAAATAACGTTAGCCAGCTAGCTAAACGCTAGCCAGTCAGTGGTGATGGCAGATTGAAACTGATGTCAACAAAATGTGATTCACCCTATCCCATAAAACATTGCTAACTAGGCATCAATTAGCTAACACAATTTTAAAGTGTATCGGGAAGTTTAATTATTAAGTTAGTCACTCACCGGACAACTTCAGTAGGTAGCTAACTAGATAGATAGCTTGGTTTCAATTTTCCAACAGAATTTTCTTATCCACCTGATTGGTCGTCAACACACACAAAGATACAGACATACACACACATTGTGATTTTGTTGTATGGTGGTATTGAACATTTTGTGTTGTGGACATGTGGTGGTGTAGGGATGTTATATGATGTACTGTTTTATATTTAGCTCATTCAGTACAAACATAGTTCACTGTTTTATCTTTTGTTTTATACAGTTGAAGTCAGAAGTTTACATACACCTCAGCCAAATACATTTAAACTCAAGTTTTTCACAACTCCTGACATTTAATCCTAGTAAAAATTCCCTGTCTTAGGTCAGCTAGGATCACCACTTTATTTTAAGAATGTGAAAGGTCAGAATAATAGTAGAGAGAAAGATTTATTTCAGCTTTTATTTTTTTCATCACATTCCCAGTGGGTCAGAAGTTTACATGCACTCAATTAGTATTTGGTAGCATTGCCTTTAAATTGTTTAACTTGGGTCAAACGTTTTGGGTAGCCTTCCACAAGCTTCCCACAATAAGTTGGGTGAATTTTGGCCCATTCCTCCTGACAGAGCTGGTGTAACTGAGTCAGGTTTGTAGACCTCCTTGTTCGCACATTCTTTTTCAGTTCTGCCCACAAATTTTCTATAGGATTGAGGTCAGGGCTTTGTGATGGCCACTCCAATACCTTGACTTTGTTGTCCTTAAGCCATTTTGCCACAACTTTGGAAGTATGCTTGGGGTCATTGTCCATTTGGAAGACCCATTTGCAACCAAGCTTTAACTTCCTGATTGAGGTCTTGAGATGTTGCTTCAATATATCCACATAATTTTCCTGTCTCATGATGCCATCTATTTTGTGAAGTGCACCAGTCCCTCCTGCAGCAAAGCACTCCCACAACATGATGCTGCCACCCCCGTGCCTCACGGTTGGGATGGTGTTCTTCGGCAAGCAAGATTCCCATTTTTCCTCCAAACATAACGATGGTCATTATGGCCAAACAGTTCTATTTTTGTTTCATCAGACCAGAAGACATTTCTCCAAAAAGTACGATATTTGTCCCCATGTGCAGTTGCAAACCGTACACTGGCTTTTTTATGGCGGTTTTGGAGCAGTGGCTTCTTCCTTGCTGAGCGGCTTTTCAGGTTATGTCGATATAGGACTCATTTTACTGTGGATGTAGATACTTTTGTACCTGTTTCCTCCAGCATCTTCACAAGGTCCTTTGCTGTTGTTCTGGGATTGATTTGCACTTTTCGCACCAAAGTACGTTCATCTCTAGGAGACAGAACGCGTCTCATCCCTGAGCGGTATGACGGCTGCGTGGTCCCATGGTGTTTATACTTGTGTACTATTGCTTGTACACATGAATGTAGTACCTTCAGCCATTTGGAAATTGCTCCCAAGGATGAACCAGACTTGTGGAGGTCTACAATTTTTTTCTGAGGTCTTTGCTGATTTCTTTTGAATTTCCCATGATGTCAAGCAAAGAGGCACTGAGTTTGAAGGTAGGCCTTGAAATACACCCACGGGAACACCTCCAATTGACTCAAATGTTGTCAATTAGCCTATCAGAAGCTTCTAAAGCCATGACATCATTTTCTGGAATTTTCCAAGCTGTTTAAAGGCACAGTCAACTTAGTGTATGTAAACTTCTGACCCACTGGAATTGTGATACAGTGAATTATAAGTGAAATAATCTGTCTGTATGTCACACCCTGGCCTTAGTTATCTTTGTTTTCATTATTATTTTAGTTAGGTCAGGGTGTGACATGGGGAAGTATGTGTTTTGGTTTGTCTAGGGGTTTGTAGGTTTAATGGGGTAATGTCTTGTCTAGGTGTTTGTATGTCGATGGCTGCCTGGATTGGTTCTCAATTAGAGACAGCTGTGGTTTATTGTCTCTAATTGGGAGCCATATTTAAGGCAGCCATGGGCATCATGTGTTTGTGGGTAATTGTCTATGTTGAACGTTTGTTGCTTGTCTGTGCACTTACGTTATTTAGCTTCACGGTCGTTTGTTAGTTTGTGTATAGTGTTCGTTTTCGTGTTTTTCTCTCTTCCACAATAAAGAGATGTATTTTGCACACGCTGCGCCTTGGTCCAATCTCTCACAAGAAGACGATCGTGACAGAATTACCCACCAATCCAGGACCAAGTGGCGTGTCAAGCGGCAACAGGACCCACCTACACAGGATTCATGGACATGGGAGGAGATACTGGATGGAAAGGGTCCTTGGGCACAACCGGGAGAATATCGCCTCCCTCGTGAAGAGCTGGAGGCAGCTAAAGCCGAGAGGAGGCGATATGAGGAGGCAGCACGGAGGCAAGGCTGGAAGCCCGTGAGTACTACCCAAAAATTTCTTGGGGGGGGCCTTAAAGGGAGTGTGGCGAAGTCAGGTAGGAGACCTGCGCCTACTCCCTGTACTTACCGTGGAGAGAGTACGGGCAGACACCGTGTTACGCAGTAGAGCGCATGGTGTCTCCTGTACGCGTGCATAGCCCGGTTCGGTACATTCCAGCTCCACGTATCGGCCGGGCTAGATTGAGCGTTGAGCCGGATGTCATGAAGCCGGCCCAACGCATCTGGCCACCAGTGCGTCTCCTCGGGCCGGCTTACATGGCACCAGCCTTACGCATGGTGTCCCCGGTTCGCCTACATAGCCCGGTGCGGGTTATTCCACCTCCCCGCACTGGTCGGGCGACGGGGAGCATACAACCAGGTAAGGTTGGGCAGGCTCAGTGCTCAAGGGAGCCAGTACGCCTGCACGGTCCGGTATTTCCGGCGCCACCTCCCCGCTCCAGCCCAGTACCACCAGTGCCTACACCACGCACCAGGCTTCCAGTGCGTCTCCAGAGCCCTGTTCCTCCTCCACGCACTAGCCCTATGGTGCGTGTCTCCAGCCCTTTACCACCAGTGCCTAAACCACGCACCAAGCCTCCTGTGTGTCCCCAGAGTCCTGTGCGTCCTGTTGCTGCTCCCCGCACTAGCCCTGAGATGCGTGTCCTCAGCCCGGTACCACCAGTTCCGGCACCACGCACTAGGCCTAATGTGCGTTTCCAGGGTCCAGCATGCCCTGTTCCTTCTCCTCGCACTAGCCCTGAGATGCGTGTCCTCAGCCCGGTACCTCCAGTTCCGGCACCACGCACCAGGCCTACAGTGCGTCTCAGCCGGCCAGAGTCTGCCGTCTGCCCAACGGCGCTTGAACTGCCCGTCTGCCCAACGGCGCTTGAACTGCCCGTCTGCCCAACGGCGCTTGAACTGCCCGTCTGCCCAACGGCGCCTGAACTGCCCGTCTGCCCAACGCCGTCTGAACTGTCCGTCTGCCAAGCGCCGCATGAACTGCCCGTCTGTACTGAGTATTCAAAGCCGCCCGTCTGTACTGAGCCTGCAAAGCCGCCCGTCTGCCATGAGCCTTCAGAGCCGTCCGCCAGACAGGAGCCGCTAGAGCCTTCCGCCAGACAGGAGCCGCTAGAGCCTTCCGCCAGACAGGAGCCGCTAGAGCCTTCCGCCAGACAGGATCAGCCAGAGCCTTCCGCCAGACAGGATCAGCCAGAGCCTTCCGCCAGACAGGAGCAGCCAAAGCCTTCCGCCAGACAGGAGCAGCCAAAGCCTTCCGCCAGACAGGAGCAGCCAAAGCCTTCCGCCAGACAGGATCAGCCAGAGCCTTCCGCCAGACAGGATCAGCCAGAGCCTTCCGCCAGACAGGATCAGCCAGAGCCTTCCGCCAGACAGGATCAGCCAGAGCCTTCCGCCAGCCATGAGCAGCCAGATCCGTCAGCCAGCCATGAGCAGCCAGATCCGTCAGCCAGCCATGAGCAGCCAGATCCGTCAGCCAGCCATGAGCAGCCAGATCCGTCAGCCAGCCATGAGCAGCCAGATCCGTCAGCCAGCCATGAGCAGCCAGATCCGTAAGCCAGCCATGAGCAGCCAGATCCGTCAGCCAGCCATGAGCCGTCCAGCCAGGATCCGCCAGAGCCAGCCAGCCAGGATCCGCCATTCAGTCCGGTGCTGCCCCTCAGTCCGGTGCTGCCCCTCAGTCCGGTGCTGTCCCTCAGTCCGGAGCTGCCGTCCCTCAGTCCGGAGCTGCCCCTTATCCTGGTGCTGCCCCTTATCCTGGTGCTGCCCCTTATCCTGGTACTGCCCCTTATCCTGGTACTGCCCCTTATCCTGGTGCTGCCCCTTATCCTGGTGCTGCCCCTTATCCTGGTGCTGCCCCTTATCCTGGTACTGCCCCTTATCCTGGTGCTGCCCCTTAGTCCGGTGCTGCCCCTTAGTCCGGTGCTGCCCCTTAGTCCGGTGCTGCCCCTTAGTCCGGTGCTGCCCCTTAGTCCGGTGCTGCCCCTTAGTCCGGTGCTGCCCCTTAGTCCGGTGCTGCCCCTTAGTCCGGTGCTGCCCCTTAATCCAGTGGGGTTAAGTTGGCGGGTGGTCATTTGGAGGAGGCTAAGAAAGCGGGTAGTGACTATGGTGGGGTGGGGACCACGACCAGTGCCAGAGCCGCCACCGTGGACAGACGCCCACCCAGACCCTCCCCTAGACTTTATGCTGGTGCGCCCGGAGTTCGCACCTTAAGGGGGGGGTTATGTCACACCCTGGCCTTAGTTATCTTTGTTTTCATTATTATTTTAGTTAGGTCAGGGTGTGACATGGGGAAGTATGTGTTTTGGTTTGTTTAGGGGTTTGTAGGTTTAATGGGGTAATGTCTTGTCTAGGTGTTTGTATGTCGATGGCTGCCTGGATTGGTTCTCAATTAGAGACAGCTGTGGTTTATTGTCTCTAATTGGGAGCCATATTTAAGGCAGCCATGGGCATCATGTGTTTGTGGGTAATTGTCTATGTTGAACGTTTGTTGCTTGTCTGTGCACTTACGTTATTTAGCTTCACGGTCGTTTGTTGTTTTGTTAGTTTGTGTATAGTGTTCGTTTTCGTGTTTTTCTCTCTTCCACAATAAAGAGATGTATTTTGCACACGCTGCGCCTTGGTCCAATCTCTCACAAGAAGACGATCGTGACACTGTAAACATTTGTTGGAAAGATTACTTGTGTCATGCACAAAGTAGATGTCCTAACCGACTTGCCAAAACTATAGTTTGTTAACAAGAAATTTGAGGAGTGGTTGAAAAACGAGTTTTAATGACTCCAACATAAGTGTATGTAAACTTCCGACTTCAAATGTAGCTAAATGAGATAGCAGCAGTGTGTTTCACATCAATGTGCTATGTAAATATCAATAATAAGTGATATCCGTATCGCCGTAGACTATACCACTGCTGTCATCCTTACCTTCAAGCGTTTATTTAAGTTGGATAATATTTGGATGCCGACAGCAGTCGCATCATTGGAAGACATAGCTTGGATTGTAGCCTACAAAAGCCTATTCCTGCTCTTTTCCCACGATCCATCAAACCCATTTGGTGTGTCATCATAGTGGTCTCTGACTTGTGGTCGGACTCGCTCAGGTGGAACAAACTTATATTTACGCATTTTTTCAGTGCTGCTTTGAATGTAATTGAGAAAACCGAGAAGTGTCAAATACTTTTTTCCCGCAAACCTCCTTTCTGAATTTAAAAGCAATGCTTGAAGTGATCATCTAGTTTTTAAAAAGTTTCTGTAATCTGATTCCAATATATTAGCTGGTAATGTAACGGATTACAGTTACTGTTTTTTTTGTAATCCCTTACATGTAACGGATTACATGTAATCCGCTACTCCCCAAACTTGATTGTTGTTGATCCATCCTTAGTATTCTCTTTTCACAGCCATTAAACTCTGTAACTGTTTTAAAATCACCATTGGCCTCATGGTGAAATCCCTGAGCAGTTTCCTTCCTCTCTGGCAACTGACTTAGAAAGGATGCCTGTATCTTTGTAGTGACTGGGTGTATTGATACACCATCCAAAGTGTAATTAATAACCTCACCATGTTGAAAGGGATATTCAGCATCTGCTTTTTTTTACCCATCTACCAATAGGTGCCCAGATGCACTGGAAAACCTCCCTGGTCTTTGTGGTTGAATCTGTGCTTGAAATTCACTACTCGATTGAGGGACCTTACAGATAATGGTATGTGTGAGGTACAGAGATGGAGTAGTCATTCAAAAAGCATCTTAAGCACTATTACTGAACACAGAATGAGTCCATACAACTTATTATGCAATTTGTTTAGCACATTCTTACTCCTGAACTTATTAAAGCTTGCCATAGCAAAGGGATTGAATACTTATTGACTTAACTTGTGTGTGTGTTACTTATTGACGTGTGTGTGTGTGTGTGTGTGTGTGTGTGTGTGTGCGTGTGTGTGTAAATTGTGCTAACAGTCCAAACACTGATTCTAAGGGCGTGCCCTCTGAGTCATGGGTGAGACATGATCTTTCTGCGTCTGAGTATAAAATGACACTAGAATGGATCCTTTGAAAGCACTCCTGTCCCACATCCAATTCAAAGTGGGACAGGGTATCCAAAATAATGTACATGTAAAAGGGTTGAACTGAATGGTTGCCAGTTCTAATCAAACTGAAGGGTTGCCAGTTCTAATCAAAGATCTGAAGAGAAAATCTAGCAGGAGTGAGAATCAATATCTCCTGTGTCACTTAGTGCTGCAGTGCTCCAGAGGCTCTGCTGCTGACCAGTCGTTTGTTGGGGGGTTGGGTAATACCGTGTCAGCAAAAACAAATGTTTCTGTTGTATAAGTAAGCAAGAAACAACGCCGCAAGATGCGGTGGGAGCTGTTTCTCCGGGAAGTATACAAATCATTGCTTTAAGTTTAGTAGCTGCCCGATAATGTTCAAGTCATTCAGAATCAAGAATCATGTTTGATCCTTTGTATAATTTATCTTTCTTTCTATTTCAACAAGAACCTTCAGATTTGGTTATTTGATTTCAAACCATCAATTACAATTGTATTTGTCACATGTATCGTAAACAACAGGTGTGCACTAACAGGGAAATGCTTACTTACGTGCCGTTCTCAACATTGCAGAGAGAAAGAAAATAGAGAAATAATAGAAAAGTAAAACTTGGAATAATAAAAGTAATAATAAATACACAATGAGTAATGATAACTTGGCTTTATACACGGGGTACGAGTACTGAGTCGATATGCAGGGGTACGAGGTAATTGAGGTAGATATGCAGGGATACGAGGTAATTGAGGTAGATATGCAGGGGTACGAGGTAATTGAGGTAGATATGCAGGGGTACGAGGTAATTGAGGTAGATATGCAGGGGTACGAGGTAATTGAGGTAGATATGTACATATAATTAGGAATAAAGTGACAGATAATAAACAGTAGTAAGAAAGGTGAGTGCAAAAAGGGTCAATGCAGATAGTCTGGGTACCGACACTATTTGGTTAACTATTTAACTAACTAGTTAGTAGTCTTATGGCTTGGGGGTAGAAGCTGTTCAGGGTCCTGTTGGTTCCAGACTTGGTGCATCGGTACTGCTAGCAGAGAGAACATTCTATGATTGGGTGGCAGGAGTCTTATTTTAGGGTCAGGCGGTGTCAGAGGAATAAATTTGATTGATTGAAATACATTTGATTGATATAGAGGTCCTGGATGGCAGGAAGCTTGGCCCCAGTGATTTACTGGGCCGTTCACACTACTCTCTGTAGTGCCTTGCGGTTGGAGGCAGAGCAGTTGCCATACCAGGCGGTGATGCAACCAGTCAGAATGCTTTCAATGGTGCAGCCGTATAACTTTTTGAGGATCTGAGGACCCATGCCAAATCTTTTCAGTTTCCTGATGGGGAAGAGTCGTTGTCGTGCCCTCTTCACGACTGTCTTGGTGTGTTTGGACCATGATAGATCCTTAGTGATGTGGACACCGAGGAACTTGAAGCTCGCGAACCCGCTCCACTACAGACCTGTTGATATGGATAGAGGCGTGCTCGGCCCTCAGTTTCCTGTAGTCCACGATCGGCTCCTTTATCGGGCTGACGTTGAGGTAGATGTTGTTGTCCTAGCACCGCACTGCCAGGTCTCTGACCTCCTCCCTATAGGCTGTCTCATCATCGTCGGTAATCAGGCCTACCACCGTCGTGTTGTCTGCAAACTTAATGATGGTTTTATGGCCGCAGTCGTGGGTGAACAGGGAGTACAGGACTAAGCATGTCCTCCTAAGGGGCTCCCGTGTTGAGGGCCACTTGGGGGCGGCCCGTAAAGAATTCCAGGATCCAGTTGCAGAAGGAGGTGTTCAGTCCCAGGGTCCTTAGCTTAGTGATAAGCTTGGAGGGCACTATGGTGCTGAACGCTGAGCTGTAGTCAATGAACAGCATTCTCACGTAGGTGTTCCTTTTGTCCAGGTGGGAAAGGGCAGTGTGGAGAGCACTAGATATTGCGTCATATGTGGACCTGTTGGGGCTGTATACAAATTGGAGTGTGTCCAGAGTGTCTGGGATGATGGCGTTGATGTGAGCCATGACCAGCCTGTGAAAGCATTTCATGGCTACAGATGTGAGTGCTGTGGCGCGATAATAATTTAGACAGGTTACCTTGGCTTTATTAAATATCTATTCTATAGAGGATCCCTCTGAAAGGAGCTGTTTACACCAAAGTGGTCAATATACCAATATACTGAACAATATATTATACACATATAATCAAATCAAAATCAAATCACATACACATATTTAGCAGATGTTATTGCAGGTGTAGCGAAATGCTTGTGTTCCTAGCTCCAGCGGTGCCATAGTATCTAACAATTCACAATAATACACACAAATCTAAAAGTAAAATCATTAAGAAATATATAAATATTATATAGAACAATCTCGGAGTCATTGACTAAAATAAAGTATAATAGAATACAGTATATACATATGAGATGAGTAAAGCAGTATGTAAACATTATTAAACATTATTCAAGTGACTAGTGTTCCATTATTAAGGTGGCTAGTGATTCCAAGTCTATGTAAACTCAGCAAAAAAAAGAAATGTCCTCTCACTGTCAACTGCGTTTATTTTCAGCAAACTTAACATGTGTAAGTATTTGTATGAACCTAACAACATTCAACAACTGAGACCTAAACTGAACAAGTTCCACAGACATGTGACTAACAGAAAAGGAACAAAGGGGGGGTCAAAATCAAAAGTAACAGTCAGTATCTGGTGTGGCCACCAGCTGCATTAAGTAGTGCAGTGCATCTCCTCCTCATGGACTGCACCAGATTTGCCAGTTCTTGCTGTGAGATGTTACCCCACTCTTCCACCAATGCACCTGCAAGTTCCCGGACATTTCTGCGGGGAATGGCCCTAGCCCTTACCCTCCGATCCAACAGGTCCCAGACATGCTCAATGGGATTGAGATCCGGGCTCTTCGCTGACCATGGCAGAATACTGACATTCCTGTCTTGCAGGAAATCACGCACAGAACGAGCAGTATGGATGGTGGCATTGTCATGCTGGAGGGTCATGTCAGGATATGTCTGCAGGAAGGGTACCACATGAGGGAGGAGGATGTCTTCCCTATAACGCACAGCGTTGAGATTGCCTGCAATGACAACAAGCTCAGTCTGATGATGCTGTGACACACTGCCCCAGACCATGACGGACCCTCCACCTCCAAATCGATTCCGCTCCAGAGTACAGGCCTCGGTGTAACGCTCATTCCTTCGATGATAAACGCAAATCCGACTGTCACCCACGGTGAGACAAAACTGCGACTCGTCAGTGAAGAGCACTTTTTTGCCAGTCCTGTCTGGTCCAGCAACGGTGGGTTTGTGCCCATAGGCGACGTTGTTGCCGGTGATGTCTGGTGAGGACCTGCCTTACAACAGGCCTACAAGCCCTCAGTCCAGCCTCTCTCAGCCTATTGCGGACAGTCTGAGCACTGATGGAGGGATTGTGCCTTCCTGGTGTAACTTGGGCAGTTGTTGTTGCCATCCTGTACCTGTCCCGCAGGTGTGATGTTCGGATGTACCGATCCTGTGTAGGTGTTGTTACATGTGGTCTGCCACTGTGAGGGCGATCAGCTGTCCGTCCTGTCTCCCTGTAGCGCTGTCTTAGGCGTCTCACACCACGGACATTGCAATTTATTGCCCTGGCCACATCTGCAGTCCTCATGCCTCCTTGCAGCATGCCTAAGGCACATTCACGCAGATGAGCAGGGACACTGGGCATCTTTCTTTTGGTGTTTTTCAGAGTCAGTAGAAAGGCCTCTTTAGTGTCCTAAGTTTTCATAACTGTGACCTTTTTTTTGCTGAGTTTATATAGGGCAGCAGCCTCGGTGCAGGGTTGCATAACCGAGTGGAAGCCGGCTAGTGATGGCTATTTAACAGTCTGATGGCCTTGAGATAGAAGATGTTTTTCAGGATCTTGGTCCCAGCTTTGATGCACCTGTACTAACAATTGTGTATCTGTAAAAGTTTGTGAGGGTTTTAGGGGCCAAACCAAATTTATTCAGCCTCCTGAGGTTGAAGAGGCGCTGTTGCGCCTTCTTCACCACACTGTCTGTGTGGGTGGACCATTTCAGATCATCAGTGATGTTTATGCCGAGGAAGCTTTCCACCTGCTACACTGCGGTACTGTCGATGTGGACAGGGGCGTGCTCCCTCTGCTGTTTCCTGAAGTCCATGATCATCTCCTTTGTTTGTTGATGTTGAGTGAGAGGTTATTTTCCTGCCACCACTCTCACAGGGCCCTCACCTCCTCCCTGTAGGCTGTCTCGTCATTGTTGGTAATCAGGCCTACTACTATTGTGTCGCCTGCAAACTTGAGGATTACGTTGGAGGCGTGCGTGACCACACAGTCATGGGTGAACAGGAAGTACAGGAGGGGGCTGAACACGTACCCTTGTGGGGCCCCTATGTTGAGTATCAGCGAAATGGAGGTGCTGTTTCCTACCTTCACCACCTGGAGGCGGACCGTCAGGAAGTCCAGGACTGAGTTGCACAGGGCGGGGTTCAGACCCAGGGCCCCAAACTAAATGATGAGCTGGGAGGGCACTATGGTGTTGAATGTTGAGCTATAGTCAATGAACAGTATTCTTACATAGATATTCCTCTTGTCCGGATGGGATAGGGCAGTGTGCAGTGCGAAGGCGATTGCATCCTCTGTGGATCTATTGGGGCGGTAAACAAATTGAAGTGGGTCTAGGGTGTCAGTTAAGGTAGAGGTGATATGATCCTTAGCTAGCCTCTCAAAGCACTTCATGATAACAGAAGTGAGTGCTACGGGGCGATAGTCATTTAGTTTAGTTACCTTTGCTTTCCTGGGTACAACAACAATGGTGGACGTCTTGAAGCAAGTGGGGACAGCAGACTGGGATAGGGAGAAATTGAATATGTCCGTAAATATTCCAGCCAGCTGGTGTGCGCATGCTCTGAGGACGCGGCTAGGGATGCCGTTTGGGCCGGCAGCCTTGTGAGGGGTTAACACGTTTAAATGTTTTACTCACGTCGGCCACTGAGAAGGAGAGCCCACAGTCCTTGGTAGCGGGCCGCGTAGGTGGCACTGTGTTGTCCTCAAAGTGTGTGAAGAACGTGTTCAGCTTGTCCAGAAGCAAGAGGTCGGTGTCCGCGACGTGAAGCAAGAGGTCGGTGTCCGCGACGTGGCTGGTTTTCCCTTTGTAGTCCGTGATTGTCTGTAGACCCTGCCACATACCTCTGGTGTGTGAGCCGTTGAATTGTGACTCCACTTTTTCTCTGTACTGACTTGTTTCCTGTTTGATTGCCATACGGAGGGAATAACTACACTGTTTGTATTCGACAATTTTCCCAGTCAACTTACCATGGTTAAATGCAATGGTTCGCACTTTCAGTTTTGCACGAATGCTGCCATCTATCCACGGTTTCTGGTTTGGGTATTACAGTCAATGTGTTGGTAGAACTTCGGTAGCGTTGTTCTCAAATTTGCTTTGTTAAAATCCCCAGCTACAATAAATGCAGCCTCAGGATATGTAGTTTCCAGTGTGCATAAAGTCCAGGGTAGTTCTTTGAGGGTCGTCGTGGTATTGGCTTGAGGGGGAATACACACGGATGTGACTATAACCGAAGATAATTATCTTGGGAGGTAATACGGTCGGATTTGATTGTGAGGTATTCTAGGTCGGGTGAAAAAAAGGACTTGAGTTTCTGTACATTATCACAATCACACCATGAGTAGTTAATCATGAAACATGCACCCCCGCCTTTCTTCTTCTCGGAGAGTTCTTTATACCTGTCTGCACGATGTACTGAGAACCCAGATGGCTGTATCGACGGGACACTATATCCCGAGAGAGCTATGTTTCCGTGAAACAGAATATGTTACAATCCCTGATGTCTCTCTGGAAGGACCTGAGCCCTAGGACCATGCCTCAGGACTACCTGGCCTGATGACTCCTTGCTGTCCCCAGTCCACCTGGCCGTGCTGCTCCAGTTTCAACTGCTCTGCCTGCGGATATGGAACCCTGATCTGTTCACCGGACGTGCTACCTGTCCCAGACCTGCTGTTTTCAACTCTCTAGAGACAGCAGGAGTGGTAGAGATACTCTGAATGATCAGCTATGAAAAGCCAACTGACATTTACTCCTGAGGTGCTGACCTGTTGCACCCTCGACAACCACTGTGATTATTATTATTTGACCCTGCTGGTCATCTATGAACATTTGAACATCTTGGCCATGTTCTGTTAAAATCTCCACCCGGCACAGCCAGAAGAGGCCTGGCCAGCCCTCATAGCCTGGTTCCTCTCTAGGTTTCTTCCTAGGTTCCTGCCTTTCTAGGGAGTTTTTCCTAGCCATCGTGCTTCTACACCTGCATTGCTTGCTGTTTGGGGTTTTAGACTGGGTTTCTGTACAGCACTTGTGACATCAGCTGATGTAAGAAGGGCTTTATAAATACATTTGATTTTATTTGGAAGGAGATCCTCGCCCTGAGCTTGTCTACTTTATTATCCAGAGACTGAACATTAGCTAGTAATATACTCAGAAGCGGTGGATGGTGTGCGCGCCTTCTGAGTCGGATTAGGATTCCACTCTGAATACCTCTTCTCCACCTGGGATATTTTGGAGCAGCCTCTGGAATAAGTTAAATTGCTCTGGGGGGTACGAACAAAGGATCCAATCAGGAAAATTTGTATTCCTGGTCATAATGCTTGTAAGTTACCGCCGCTCTGATGTCCAAAAGTTATTTCCGGATGTATGTAATAACACCAAAAACTTTCTGGGATAATAATGTAAGAAATAACACAAAAAAACGAAATACTGCAAAGTTGCTTAAGAGCTAGAAGCAGAGCTGCCATATCTATCGGCACCATCTTGTTTCTGCATGTTTGAACCTACACAGTAGCAAAACACTTCTGCAAGATAAGACTTGTTATCAGTACATGTGGATTAATTTACTGCACTTATCTTAACAGTGTCCGTGTCTGTTGACTTGTGTTTCCAGACTACATGTGGCATAGGTGTGTGTGTGTGTGTGTGTGTGTGTGTGTGTGTGTGTGTGTGTGTGTGTGTGTGTGTGTGTGTGTGTGTGTGTGTGTGTGTGTGTGTGTGTGTGTGTGTGTGTGTGTGTGTGTGTGTGTGTGTGTGTGTGTGTGTGTGTGTGTATGTGTTTTCTGAGCAGGTGTGAGTAAGCCTGAACAAGCCCTTTTTGTATTCAGTTTAAATTATTTATGACTACATGTGCTCAAAATTGTACTTTCTCATATTTATCAAAATATTTACCGGGAAAGATTCTTAAGCAAACAACCCAGGCATTAATTGGGAGTCAGGGGAACTTCTGCTCTGTGGTCTAGTGAAATTGTAAAATTAGGAGGCTGCAGATTGGACAGAACAAAGCAGCAAGGATTGTTTTATGGTGGAGATCTGGTTCTTCTGTTGCAGTCATGCTCAATGCTCTTTGTTGGTCATCAATCAACAAGATAATTGAAAAAAACAAGCTTATTTTATTTGACACTGTACACCATTTAAAACGGCCAAACTCCATTCACAACGGTATTCAGTTGGTAAGAGACAGACATTCAGTAAATAATAGGAATTGATTGTCCACATGTGCTATCCAGACAGAAAAGAGAAATAGGCAAAATAACATTTCGATTCAAAACAATAAAGAAATTGAATAATTTATCTGAGCAAACCGGAAACCGTTCAATATATAAATTCTTTAGATATAATAAATTGGAAGGTTGTGTAGGACTATGGTAGATGAAGGATCTATGTTTTCAGACTGTTATGAGTATTAATCTGGTCAATATGTTAGTTAATTATGCCTGTTTGTAATAGTGTGTTATATGCGAAAATGTGATGTTATTATAAATTGTATTTTAATGTTTAAGGACACTTGGAAGATTAGTCCAAATGAGACCTTAAAAGAGATCCTAATAAATTAAAATTTAATTTTACTGAACATTATACTGTATAACACACCTATAGATGTCTACTGAGAGACAAATACCTATCACCTCCTCTCTCCCCCTCCCCCCCCCCCCCCCCCCCTCTCTCTCTTTCAATTAAATTCAAGGGCTTTATTGGCATGGGAAACATATGTTAACATCGCCAAAGCAAGTGAAGTAGATAATAAACAAAAGTGAAATAAACAATAAACAAATGAACAGAAGTTCCATTTCGAAGGTCATATTTTCTATATACAGTGTTGTAACGATGTGCAAATAGTTAAAGTACAAACGGGAAACCAAATAAATCATACATATGGGTTGTATTTACAATGGTGTTTGTTCTTCACTGGTTGCCCTTTTCTTGTGGCAACAGTTCACAAATCTTGCTACTGTGATGGAACACTGTCGTATTTCACCCAGGTGATATGTAATCTGAGGGAAATATGTGTCTCTAATATGGTCATACATTGGGCAGGAGGTTAGGAAGTTCAGCTCAGTTTCCACCTCATTTTGTGGGCAGTGTGCACATAGCCTGTCTTCTCTTGAGAGCCAGGTCTGCCTACGGCGGCCTTTCCCAATAGCAAGGCTATGCTCACTGAGTCTGTACATAGTCAAAGCTTTCCTTAAGTTTGGGTCAGTCACAGTGGTCAGGTATTCTGCCACTGTGTACTCTCTGTTTAGGGCCAAATACCATTCTAGTTTGCTCTGTCTTTTTATGAATTCTTTCCAATGAGTCAAGTAATTATCTTTTTGTTTTCTCATGATTTGGTTGGGTCTAATTGTGTTGCTGTCCTGGGGCTCTGTGGGGTCTGTTTGTGTTTGTGAACAGAGCCCCAGGACCAGCTTGCTTAGGGGACTCTTCTCCAGGTTCATCTCTCTGTAGGTGATGGCTTTGTTGTGAAATGTTTGGGAAACGCTTCCTTTTAGGTGGTTGTAGAATTTAACGGCTCTTTTCTGGATTTTGATAATATCTCTCTCTCTCTCTCTCTCTCTGGGTCAATTCCATTTAAATTAAGTTAGTTTAAGGAATTAATTTAAATTCTAAAATTAAATTATTGGAATCTCCTGAATTGAAATGGAACTGACCCCAGTGTTACACCACTTACACATACACACCAACCCCCCCTCCCCTCCCCCTATCCTTCATCTCCCTCCCCTCCCCCTATCCTTCATCTCCCTCCCCTCCCCCTATTCCTTATGTCCCTCCCCTCCCCCTATTCCTTATCTCCCTCCCCTCCCCCTATCCTTCATCTCCCTCCCCTCCCCCTATCCTTCATCTCCCTCCCCTCCCCCTATCCTTCATCTCCCTCCCCTCCCCCTATTCCTTATGTCCCTCCCCTCCCCCTATCCTTCATCTCCCTCCCCTCCCCCTATCCTTCATCTCCCTCCCCTCCCCCTATCCTTCATCTCCCTCCCCTCCCCCTATCCTTCATCTCCCTCCCCTCCCCCTATCCTTCATCTCCCTCCCCTCCCCCTATCCTTCATCTCCCTCCCCTCCCCCTATCCTTCATCTCCCTCCCCTCCCCCTATTCCTTATCTCCCTCCCCTCCCCCTATCCTTCATCTCCTTCCCTCCCCCTATCCTTCATCTCCCTCCCCTCCCCCTATCCTTCATCTCCCTCCCCTCCCCCTATTCCTTATCTCCCTCCCCTCCCCCTATCCTTCATCTCCCTCCCCTCCCCCTATCCTTCATCTCCCTCCCCTCCCCCTATTCCTTATCTCCCTCCCCTCCCCCTATCCTTCATCTCCCTCCCCTCCCCCTATTCCTTATGTCCCTCCCCTCTCCCTATCCTTCATCTCCCTCCCCTCCCCCTATCCTTCATCTCCCTCCCCTCCCCCTATCCTTCATCTCCCTCCCCTCCCCCTATTCCTTATCTCCCTCCCCTCTCCCTATCCTTCATCTCCCTCCCCTCCCCCTATCCTTCATCTCCCTCCCCTCCCACTATCCTTCATCTCCCTCCCCTCCCCCTATTCCTTATGTCCCTCCCCTCCCCCTATCCTTCATCTCCCTCCCCTCCCCCTATTCCTTATCTCCCTCCCCTCCCCCTATTCCTTATGTCCCTCCCCTCCCCCTATCCTTATCTCCCTCCCCTCCCCCTATTCCTTATGTCCCTCCCCTCCCCCTATTCCTTATGTCCCTCCCCTCCCCCTATTCCTTATGTCCCTCCCCTCCCCCTATCCTTCATCTCCCTCCCCTCCCCCTATTCCTTATGTCCCTCCCCTCCCCCTATCCTTCATCTCCCTCCCCTCCCCCTATTCCTTATGTCCCTCCCCTCTCCCTATCCTTCATCTCCCTCCCCTCCCCCTATCCTTCATCTCCCTCCCCTCCCCCTATCCTTCATCTCCCTCCCCTCCCCCTATCCTTCATCTCCCTCCCCTCCCCCTATCCTTCATCTCCCTCCCCTCCCCCTATTCCTTATGTCCCTCCCCTCCCCCTATCCTTCATCTCCCTCCCCTCCCCCTATCCTTCATCTCCCTCCCCTCCCCCTATCCTTCATCTCCCTCCCCTCCCCCTATCCTTCATCTCCCTCCCCTCCCCCTATTCCTTATCTCCCTCCCCTCCCCCTATCCTTCATCTCCTTCCCTCCCCCTATCCTTCATCTCCCTCCCCTCCCCCTATCCTTCATCTCCCTCCCCTCCCCCTATTCCTTATCTCCCTCCCCTCCCCCTATCCTTCATCTCCCTCCCCTCCCCCTATCCTTCATCTCCCTCCCCTCCCCCTATTCCTTATCTCCCTCCCCTCCCCCTATCCTTCATCTCCCTCCCCTCCCCCTATTCCTTATGTCCCTCCCCTCTCCCTATCCTTCATCTCCCTCCCCTCCCCCTATCCTTCATCTCCCTCCCCTCCCCCTATCCTTCATCTCCCTCCCCTCCCCCTATTCCTTATCTCCCTCCCCTCTCCCTATCCTTCATCTCCCTCCCCTCCCCCTATCCTTCATCTCCCTCCCCTCCCCCTATCCTTCATCTCCCTCCCCTCCCCCTATTCCTTATGTCCCTCCCCTCCCCCTATCCTTCATCTCCCTCCCCTCCCCCTATTCCTTATGTCCCTCCCCTCCCCCTATTCCTTATGTCCCTCCCCTCCCCCTATCCTTATCTCCCTCCCCTCCCCCTATTCCTTATGTCCCTCCCCTCCCCCTATTCCTTATGTCCCTCCCCTCCCCCTATTCCTTATGTCCCTCCCCTCCCCCTATTCCTTATGTCCCTCCCCTCCCCCTATCCTTCATCTCCCTCCCCTCCCCCTATTCCTTATGTCCCTCCCCTCCCCCTATCCTTCATCTCCCTCCCCTCCCCCTATTCCTTATGTCCCTCCCCTCTCCCTATCCTTCATCTCCCTCCCCTCCCCCTATCCTTCATCTCCCTCCCCTCCCCCTATCCTTCATCTCCCTCCCCTCCCCCTATCCTTCATCTCCCTCCCCTCCCCCTATCCTTCATCTCCCTCCCCTCCCCCTATTCCTTATGTCCCTCCCCTCCCCCTATCCTTCATCTCCCTCCCCTCCCCCTATCCTTCATCTCCCTCCCCTCCCCCTATTCCTTATCTCCCTCCCCTCCCCTATCCTTCATCTCCCTCCCCTGCCCCTATTCCTTATCTCCCTCCCCTCCCCCTATCCTTCATCTCCCTCCCCTCCCCCTATCCTTCATCTCCCTCCCCTCCCCCTATTCCTTATGTCCCTCCCCTCCCCCTATCCTTATCTCCCTCCCCTCCCCTATTCCTTATTCCCCCTATTCCTTATGTCCCTCCCCTCCCCCTATTCCTTATGTCCCTCCCCTCCCCCTATTCCTTATGTCCCTCCCCTCCCCCTATTCCTTATGTCCCTCCCCTCCCCCTATCCTTCATGTCCCTCCCCTCCCCCTATTCCTTATCTCCCTCCCCTCCCCCTATCCTTCATCTCCCTCCCCTCCCCCTATTCCTTATGTCCCTCCCCTCCCCCTATCCTTCATCTCCCTCCCCTCCCCCTATTCCTTATCTCCCTCCACTCCCCCTATCCTTCATCTCCCTCCCCTCCCCCTATCCTTCATCTCCCTCCCCTCCCCCTATTCCTTATGTCCCTCCCCTCCCCCTATCCTTATCTCCCTCCCCTCCCCCTATTCCTTATGTCCCTCCCCTCCCCCTATTCCTTATGTCCCTCCCCTCCCCCTATTCCTTATGTCCCTCCCCTCCCCCTATTCCTTATGTCCCTCCCCTCCCCCTATTCCTTATGTCCCTCCCCTCCCCCTATCCTTCATCTCCCTCCCCTCCCCCTATTCCTTATGTCCCTCCCCTCCCCCTATTCCTTATGTCCCTCCCCTCCCCCTATCCTTCATCTCCCTCCCCTCCCCCTATTCCTTATGTCCCTCCCCTCCCCCTATTCCTTATGTCCCTCCCCTCCCCCTATTCCTCATGTCCCTCCCCTCCCCCTATCCTTCATCTCCCTCCCCTCCCCCTATTCCTTATGTCCCTCCCCTCCCCCTATCCTTCATCTCCCTCCCCTCCCCCTATTCCTTATGTCCCTCCCCTCCCCCTATTCCTTATGTCCCTCCCCTCCCCCTATTCCTTATGTCCCTCCCCTCCCCCTATCCTTCATCTCCCTCCCCTCCCCCTATTCCTTATGTCCCTCCCCTCCCCCTATCCTTCATCTCCCTCCCCTCCCCCTATCCTTCATCTCCCTCCCCTCCCCCTATCCTTCATCTCCCTCCCCTCCCCCTATTCCTTATGTCCCTCCCCTCCCCCTATCCTTCATCTCCCTCCCCTCCCCCTATCCTTCATCTCCCTCCCCTCCCCCTATTCCTTATCTCCCTCCCCTCCCCCTATTCCTTATCTCCCTCCCCTCCCCCTATCCTTCATCTCCCTCCCCTCCCCCTATCCTTCATCTCCCTCCCCTCCCCCTATTCCTTATCTCCCTCCCCTCCCCCTATCCTTCATCTCCCTCCCCTCCCCCTATCCTTCATCTCCCTCCCCTCCCCCTATTCCTTATCTCCCTCCCCTCCCCCTATCCTTCATCTCCCTCCCCTCCCCCTATCCTTCATCTCCCTCCCCTCCCCCTATCCTTCATCTCCCTCCCCTCCCCCTATTCCTTATCTCCCTCCCCTCCCCCTATCCTTCATCTCCCTCCCCTCCCCCTATCCTTCATCTCCCTCCCCTCCCCCTATTCCTTATCTCCCTCCCCTCCCCCTATCCTTCATCTCCCTCCCCTCCCCCTATTCCTTATCTCCCTCCCCTCCCCCTATTCCTTATGTCCCTCCCCTCCCCCTATCCTTCATCTCCCTCCCCTCCCCCTATCCTTCATCTCTATCCTTCATCTCCCTCCCCTCCCCCTATCCTTCATCTCCCTCCCCTCCCCCTATCCTTCATCTCCCTCCCCTCCCCCTATTCCTTATGTCCCTCCCCTCTCCCTCCCCTCCCCCTATCCTTCATCTCCCTCCCCTCCCCCTATCCTTCATCTCCCTCCCCTCCCCCTATTCCTTATCTCCCTCCCCTCCCCCTATTCCTTATGTCCCTCCCCTCCCCCTATCCTTCATCTCCCTCCCCTCCCCCTATCCTTCATCTCCCTCCCCTCCCCCTATCCTTCATCTCCCTCCCCTCCCCCTATCCTTCATCTCCCTCCCCTCCCCCTATCCTTCATCTCCCTCCCCTCCCCCTATTCCTTATGTCCCTCCCCTCTCCCTCCCCTCCCCCTATCCTTCATCTCCCTCCCCTCCCCCTATTCCTTATCTCCCTCCCCTCCCCCTATCCTTATCTCCCTCCCCCCCCCTATTCCTTATGTCCCTCCCCTCCCCCTATTCCTTATGTCCCTCCCCTCCCCCTATTCCTTATGTCCCTCCCCTCCCCCTATTCCTTATGTCCCTCCCCTCCCCCTATTCCTTATGTCCCTCCCCTCCCCCTATTCCTTATGTCCCTCCCCTCCCCCTATTCCTTATGTCCCTCCCCTCCCCCTATCCTTCATCTCCCTCCCCTCCCCCTATTCCTTATGTCCCTCCCCTCTCCCTATCCTTCATCTCCCTTCCCTCCCCCTATCCTTCATCTCCCTCCCCTCCCCCTATCCTTCATCTCCCTCCCCTCCCCCTATCCTTCATCTCCCTCCCCTCCCCCTATCCTTCATCTCCCTCCCCTCCCCCTATTCCTTATGTCCCTCCCCTCCCCCTATTCCTTATGTCCCTCCCCTCCCCCTATTCCTTATGTCCCTCCCCTCCCCCTATCCTTCATCTCCCTCCCCTCCCCCTATTCCTTATCTCCCTCCCCTCCCCCTATCCTTCATCTCCCTCCCCTCCCCCTATTCCTTATGTCCCTCCCCTCCCCCTATCCTTCATCTCCCTCCCCTCCCCCTATTCCTTATCTCCCTCCCCTCCCCCTATCCTTCATCTCCCTCCCCTCCCCCTATCCTTCATCTCCCTCCCCTCCCCCTATTCCTTATGTTCCTCCCCTCCCCCTATCCTTATCTCCCTCCGCTCCCCCTATTCCTTATGTCCCTCCCCTCCCCCAATTCCTTATGTCCCTCCCCTCCCCCTATTCCTTATGTCCCTCCCCTCCCCCTATTCCTTATGTCCCTCCCCTCCCCCTATCCTTATCTCCCTCCCCTCCCCCTATTCCTTATGTCCCTCCCCTCCCCCTATTCCTTATGTCCCTCCCCTCCCCCTATTCCTTATGTCCCTCCCCTCCCCCTATTCCTTATGTCCCTCCCCTCCCCCTATTCCTTATGTCCCTCCCCTCCCCCTATTCCTTATGTCCCTCCCCTCCCCCTATTCCTTATGTCCCTCCCCTCCCCCTATCCTTCATCTCCCTCCCCTCCCCCTATTCCTTATGTCCCTCCCCTCTCCCTATCCTTCATCTCCCTTCCCTCCCCCTATCCTTCATCTCCCTCCCCTCCCCCTATCCTTCATCTCCCTCCCCTACCCCTATCCTTCATCTCCCTCCCCTCCCCTATCCTTCATCTCCCTCCCCTCCCCCTATTCCTTATGTCCCTCCCCTCCCCCTATTCCTTATGTCCCTCCCCTCCCCCTATTCCTTATGTCCCTCCCCTCCCCCTATCCTTCATCTCCCTCCCCTCCCCCTATTCCTTATCTCCCTCCCCTCCCCCTATCCTTCATCTCCCTCCCCTCCCCCTATTCCTTATGTCCCTCCCCTCCCCCTATCCTTCATCTCCCTCCCCTCCCCCTATTCCTTATCTCCCTCCCCTCCCCCTATCCTTCATCTCCCTCCCCTCCCCCTATCCTTCATCTCCCTCCCCTCCCCCTATTCCTTATGTCCCTCCCCTCCCCCTATCCTTATCTCCCTCCGCTCCCCCTATTCCTTATGTCCCTCCCCTCCCCCTATTCCTTATGTCCCTCCCCTCCCCCTATTCCTTATGTCCCTCCCCTCCCCCTATTCCTTATGTCCCTCCCCTCCCCCTATTCCTTATGTCCCTCCCCTCCCCCTATCCTTCATCTCCCTCCCTCCCCCTATCCTTCATCTCCCTCCCCTCCCCCTATTCCTTATGTCCCTCCCCTCCCCCTATCCTTCATCTCCCTCCCCTCCCCTCCCCCTATTCCTTATGTCCCTCCCCTCCCCCTATTCCTTATGTCCCTCCCCTCCCCCTATTCCTTATGTCCCTCCCCTCCCCCTATTCCTCATGTCCCTCCCCTCCCCCTATCCTTCATCTCCCTCCCCTCCCCCTATTCCTTATGTCCCTCCCCTCCCCCTATCCTTCATCTCCCTCCCCTCCCCCTATTCCTTATGTCCCTCCCCTCCCCCTATTCCTTATGTCCCTCCCCTCCCCCTATTCCTTATGTCCCTCCCCTCCCCCTATCCTTCATCTCCCTCCCTCCCCCTATTCCTTATGTCCCTCCCCTCCCCCTATCCTTCATCTCCCTCCCCTCTCCCTATTCCTTATGTCCCTCCCCTCCCCCTATTCCTTATGTCCCTCCCCTCTCCCTATCCCTCATGTCCCTCCCCTCTCACTCCCCCCCCCCCCCCCCCCCCAATCTCCCACCTGCTCACCCCACCCCTCTCCTCTCCCCCTCCACTGTGTGCGTGTGTGAGAGTGTGTGAGTCTGTCTGTTTGTCTGTCCCTGACACAACTAGTGGCCTCATCATTGGCTAAAGAAAATATTTCACAAGACACACAGACTGTTGGAGAGACGTGTGTGTGTGTGTGTGTGTGTGTGTGTGTGTGTGTGTGTGTGTGTGTGTGTGTGTGTGTGTGTGTGTGTGTGTGTGTGTGTGTGTGTGTGTGTGTGTGATAGAGTGAGAGAGACACGGTGAAGGGGCTGGCAACATTACACAAAATTACACAACATTACACAACATTACACAACATTACACAGTGTCAGGGCGCTTAGTCCTGACTCCTGGTCAGTGTCACTCTGTCGCTGGTAACCACACACACACACACACACACACACACACACACACACACACACACACACACACACACACACACACCAGACCTGGGTTAATATATTATTTTAAATATCACAATTACTTTCAGATACTGTACATTTGTAAGGAAGTATTCAGCTATATATTAAGTAGTTTAATATGAATGGAAATACACTTATATTGGCATGTATTTGAAAATACTCAAATAAACTGACTCAAATACACTCCCATGCATTTAAACAAGGTATTTGAAAATACTTTCAAAAAGTAGGCTATTTATATGAAATTATTTGAAAATATTTTAAATGCTTCCAGCACCAGTCAAAAGTTTTGACACACCTACTCATTCCAGGGTTTTTCTTTATTTGTACTATTTTCTACATCGTAGAATAATATTGAAGACATCAAAACTATGAAATAACACATATGGAATCATGTAGTAACCCAAAAAAGTGATAAACAAATCAAAAATATATTTTATAATTTATATTCTTCAATGTAGCCACCCTGTGTTGATGACAGCTTTGCACACTCTTCGTACACTCTTTGTACACTCTTTGTACACTCTTTGCATACTCATTGTACACTCTTTGCACACTCTTTGTACACTATTTGCACACTCTTTGCACACTCTTTGCATACTCTTTGCACACACTGTACACTCTTTGTACACTCTTTGTGTAACAGTATTGCTTCCGTCCCTCTCCTCGCCCCTACCTGGGCTCGAACCAGGGACCCTCTGCACACATCAACAACTAACACCCTCGAAGCATCGCTGCCTATCTCTCCATAAAAGCCACGGACCTTGCAGAGCAAGGGAAACAACTACTTCAAGGTCTCAGAGCGAGTGATGTCATCAATTGAAACGCTATTAGCGCGCACCACCGCTAACTAGCTTGCCATTTCACACTGGTTATATTCACCCCCCTTTTAACCTCCTCCTTTTCCACAGCAACCAGTGATCCGGGTCAACAGCATCAATGTAACAGCGTTGCTTCCGTCCCTCTCCTCGCCCCTACTGTACCTGGGCTTGAACCAGGGACTCTCTGCACACATCAACAACAGTCACCCTCGAAGCACCGTTACCCATCGCTCCACAAAAGCCGCGGCCCTTGCAGAGCAAGGGGAACAACTACTTCAAGGTCTCAGAGCAAGTGACGTCAACGATTGAAACGCTATTAGCGCGCAACCCGCTAACTAGCTAGCCATTTCACACTGGTTACATTTGCACATCAGCAAACAGTACACATTTGACTTCAGATTCTAGTAGGGTGAGGCTGGGTGCTGCAGACTGTTCTAGTGCCCTCCCCAATTCGTTGATATATATGTTGAAGAGAGTGGGGTTTAAGCTGCACCCCTGTCTCACCCCATGGCCTTGTGGAAAGAAATGTGTGTGTTTTTTGCCAATTTTAACCGCACACTTGTTGTTTATGTACATGGATTTTATAATGTTGTATGTTTTTCCCCCAACACCACTTTCCATCAATGTGTATAGCAGACCCTCATGCCAAACTGAGTCAAAGGCTTTTTTGAAATCAACAAAGCATGAGAAGACTTTGCCTTTGTTTTGGTTTGTTTGTTTGTCAATTAGGGTGTGCAGGGTGAATACGTGGTCTGTTGTACGGTAATTTGGTAAAAAGGTAATTTGACATTTGCTCAGTACATTGTTTTCACTGAGGAAATGTACGAGTCTGCTGTTAAGGATAATGCAGAGGATTTTCCCAAGGTTGCCGTTGACGCATATCCCACGGTAATTATTGGGGTCAAATTTGTCTCCACTTTTGTGGATTGGGGTGATCAGTCATTGGTTCCAAATATTGAGGAAGTTGCCAGAGCTAAGGATGATGTTACAGAGTCTTAGTATAGCCAATTGGAATTTGTGGTCTGTATATTTAATAATTTCATTGAGGATAAAATCAACACCACAGGCCTTTTTGGGTTGGAGGGTTTGTATTTTGTCCTGTAGTTCATTCAATGTAATTGGAGAATACAGTGGGTTCTGGTCATCTTTAATAGTTGATTCTAAGATTTGTGTTTGATCATGTATATGCTTTTTCTGTTTGTTCTTTGTTATAGAGTCAAAAAGTTTGTAGAAGTGGTTTATCCACACATCTCCGTTTTAGATAGATAACTCTTCATGTTGTTGTTTGTTTAGTGTTTTCCAATTTTCCCAGAAGTGGTTAGAGTCTATGGAATCTTCAATTACATTGAGCTGATTTCTGACGTGCTGTTCCTTCTTTTTCCGTAGTGTATTTCTGTATTGTTTTAGTGATTCACCATAATGAAGGCGTAGACTCAGGTTTTCTGGGTCTCTATGTTTTTGGTTGGACAGGTTTCTCAATTTCTTTCTTAGGTTTTTGCATTCTTCATCAAACCATTTGTCATTGTTGTCAATTTTCTTTGGTTTTCTGTTTGAAATGTTTAGATTTGATAGGGAAGTTTCTACTGCCAAGTTTACACCTTCACTATTACAGTGGAACGTTTTGTTCAGGAAGTTGTCTAAAAGGGATTACATTTGTTGTTGCCTAATTGCTTTTTGGTAGGTTTCCACACTAATTTCCTTCCATCTATGGCATTTCTTAATATTATTCAGTTCCTTTGGCTTTGATGCCTTATGGTTGAGTATTGCTCTGTCCAAGTAGACTTTGATGTGATCTGATAGGGGTGTCGGTGGGCTGACTGTGAATGCTCTACAGTACTACTGCCAAGAGATGAGCTATAAGTGTTTGCCAACTTGTTGATATATATGTTGAAGAGGGTGGGGCTTAAGCTGGTTGTGTACATGGTTTTCCAATTTTCCCAGAAGTGGTTAGAGTCTATGGATTCTTCAATTACATTGAGCTGATTTCTGACGTGCTGTTCCTTCTTTTTCCGTGGTGTATTTCTGTATTGTTTAGTGATTCACCATAATGAAGGCTTAGAGTCATGTTTTCTGAGTCTCTATGTTTTGGTTGGATAGGTTTCTCAATTTCTTTCTTAGGTTTTTGCATTCTTCATCAAACCATTTGTCATTGTTATTCATTTTCAGATTTGATAGGGAAGTTCAGAGGTCAAATATACTGTTGAGATTTTCTACTGCCAAGTTTACACCTTCACTATTACAGTGGAAAGTTTTGTCCAGGAAGTTGTCTAAAAGGGATTGAATTGTTTTTTGGTAGGTTTCAACACCACATTCCTTCCATCTATATCATTTCTTAATATAACTGAGTTCCTTTGGCTTTGTTGCCTCATGATTGAGTATTGCTTTCTTTCAAGTAGACTGTGATTTTGCTGTGATCTCATAGGGGTGTCAGTGGGCTGACTGTGAACGCTCTGAGAGACTCTGGGTTGAGGTCAGTGATAAAGTAGTCTACAGTGCTACTGCCAAGAGATGAGCTATAGGTGTACCTACAATAGGAACCCCCTCAAAGCCAACCATTGACTATGTACATACCCAGCGTGCGACAAAGCTGCAGGAGTTGTGACCCGTTTATGTTGGTTACGTTGTCGTAGTTTTGCCTAGGGGGGCATATGGGGGAGGGAATGCTGTCACCTCCAGGTAGGTGTTAGTCCTCCTGTGTGCTGTCACCTCCAGGCAGGTGTTAGTCCTCCTGTGTGCTGTTAGTCCTCCTGTGTGCTGTCACCTCCAGGCAGGTGTTAGTCCCCCTGTGTGCTGTCACCTCCAGGCAGGTGTTAGTCCCCCTGTGTGCTGTTAGTCCCCCTGTGTGCTGTTAGTCCTCCTGTGTGCTGTCACCTCCAGGCAGGTGTTAGTCCCCCTGTGTGCTGTCACCTCCAGGCAGGTGTTAGTCCCCCTGTGTGCTGTTAGTCCTCCTGTGTGCTGTCACCTCCAGGCAGGTGTTAGTCCCCCTGTGTGCTGTTTGTCCCCTTGTGTGCTGTTAGTCCCCCTGTGTGCTATTTGTCCCCCTGTGTGCTATTTGTCCCCCTGTGTGCTGTTTGTCCCCCTGTGTGCTATTTGTCCCCCTGTGTGCTGTTTGTCCCCCTGTGTGCTATTTGTCCCCCTGTGTGCTGTTTGTCCCCCTGTGTGCTGTTCGTCCCCCTGTGTGCTGTTTGTCCCCCTGTGTGCTGTTTGTCCCCCTGTGTGCTGTCCGTCCCCCTGTGTGCTGTTTGTCCCCCTGTGTGCTGTTTGTCCCCCTGTGTGCTGTTTGTCCCCCTGTGTGCTGTTCGTCCCCCTGTGTGCTGTTTGTCCCCCTGTGTGCTGTTTGTCCCCCTGTGTGCTGTTTGTCCCCCTGTGTGCTGTTTGTCCCCCTGTGTGCTGTTTGTCCCCCTGTGTGCTGTTCGTCCCCCTGTGTGCTGTTCGTCCCCCTGTGTGCTGTTTGTCCCCCTGTGTGCTGTTTGTCCCCCTGTGTGCTGTTTGTCCCCCTGTGTGCTGTTTGTCCCCCTGTGTGCTGTTTGTCCCCCTGTGTGCTGTTCGTCCCCCTGTGTGCTGTTCGTCCCCCTGTGTGCTATTTGTCCCCCTGTGTGCTGTTTGTCCCCCTGTGTGCTGAGGGTATCAGGTTCTTGTAATGTTTTTTAAATTGTATTTAACTGCCTTAATGTTGCTGGACCCCAGGAAGAGTAGCTGCTGCCTTGGCAGAAACTAATGGGGATCCATAATAAATACAAATTGTCCGGTTCTGGTATTTAGGTCGCTTGGAAATGATTGATTTCCCGCTCCAGGATGGAGAAGCTGTCTTCATTAAAGTATGGGGATTCTAGTGGGGGGATATAGGTAGCACACAGGAGGACATTTTTCTCTGTTAAGATAATTTCCTTTTGAATTTCTAGCCAAATGTAAAATGTTCCTGTTTTGATTAATTTAATAGAGTGAGTTAGGTTTGCTCTATACCAAATTAGCATACCCCCTGAGTCCCTTCCCTGTTTCACACCTGGTAGTTTGATGGATGGGACTACCAGCTCTCTGTAATCTAGAGGGCAATCAGTGGGTCCGTCTCCTCTATACCATGTTTCTTGTAGGATGACAATGTCTGTATTTCCGATTTATTGGTGAAGTCCAGGTTACTGCTCTTTAGGCCAAAGGCAGATGACCTCAGGCCTTGGCTATTCCAGGAAGATAGTGAAGGCTTTGTGTTCCATAAAGTGTCCAATGTTGTTGGTCGTGTGGTTTGTGTGAGCAGAGCCTATCTCTCTCTCTCTCTCTCTCTCTCTCTCTCTCTCTCTCTCTCTCTCTCTCTCTCTCTCTCTCTCTCTCTCTCTCAACCTCCCTCCCTCCCTCCTCCCCTTTCCCTCCCTCCCTCCCTCCCTCCCTCCCTCCCTCCCTCCCTCCCTGAGCAGTGTTCTTCTCCTCCCTCCTCCCCTTTCCATCCCTCCCACTCTCTCTGAGCAGGGTTCTTCTCCTCCCTCCCTCCCTCCCTCCCTCCCTCCCTCCCTCCCTCCCTCCCTCCCTCCCTCCCTCTCTGAGCAGTGTTCTTCTCCTCCCTCCCTCCCTCCCTCCCTCCCTCCCTCCCTCCCTCCCTCCCTCCCTCCCTCCCTCCCTCCCCTTCCCTCCCTCCCTCCCTCCCTCCCTCCCTCCCTCCCTCCCTGAGCAGTGTTCTTCTCCTCCCTCCTCCCCTTTCCATCCCTCCCACTCTCTCTGAGCAGGGTTCTTCTCCTCCCTCCCTCCCTCCCTCCCTCCCTCCCTCTCTGAGCAGTGTTCTTCTCCTCCCTCCCTCCCTCCCTCCCTCCCTCCCTCCCTCCCTCCCTCTCTGAGCAGTGTTCTTCTCCTCCCTCCCTCCCTCCCTCTCTGAGCAGGGTTCTTCTCCTCCCTCCCTCCCTCCCTCCCTCCCTCCCTCCCTCCCTGAGCAGTGTTCTTTTCCTCCCTCCTCCCCTTTCCATCCCTCCCACTCTCTCTGAGCAGTGTTCTTCCCCTCCCTCCCTCCCTCCCTCCCTCCCTCCCTCCCTCCCTCCCTCTCTGAGCAGTGTTCTTCTCCTCCTCCTCCCCGTTCCATCCCTCCCACTCTCTCTGAGCAGTGTTCTTCTCCTCCCTCCTCCCTCCTCCCCTTTCCATCCCTCCCACTCTCTCTGAGCAGTGTTCTTCTCCTCCTCCTCCCCTTTCCATCCCTCCCACTCTCTCTGAGCAGTGTTCTTCCCCTCCCTCCCTCCCTCCTTCCTTCCTTCCCTCCCTCCCTCCCTCCCTCCCTCCCTCCCTCCCTCCCTCCCTCCCTCCCTCCCTCTCTGAGCAGTGTTCTTCTCCTCCATCCTCCCCCAATCCTCAGTTCTCTTCTTCTTCCTATTTTATATTTTTATTATTTGATTCTACCCGCTGGACTCCTTACTATCCCTCTACCCCTCCCCCTGCCCCTGCCCCTCCCCCTGCCCCTGCCCCTCCCCCTGCCTCTCCCCGCCTCTCTCCCTCCCTCTATTCAATTCAAAGGGGCTTTATTGGCATGGGAAACATAGACTATATATACAAAAGTATATGTACACCCCATCAAATTAGTGGATTCGGCTATTTCAGCCACACCCGTTGCTGACAGGTGTATAAAATCGAGCACACAGCCATGAGATCTCCATAGACAAACATCGGCAGTAGAATGACCGGTACTGAAGAGCTCAGTGAGTTTCAACGTGGCACCGTCACAGAATGTCACCTTTCCAACAAGTCAGTTCGTCAACTTTCTGCCCTGCTAGAGCTGCCCCGGTCAACTGTAAGTGCTGTTATTGTGAAGTGGAAATGTATAGGAGCAACAACGGCTCAGCCGGTGAAGTGGTAGGCCACACAAACTCACAGAACGGGACCGTTCGTCTGTCCTCTGTTGCAACACTCAATACCGAGTTCCAAACTGCACCTGGAAGCAACGTCAGCACAAGAACTGTTCGTCGGGAGCTTCATGAAATGGGTTTCCATGGCCGAGCAGCCGGATACAAGCCTAAGATCACCATGCGCAATGCCAAGTGTCGGCTGGAGTGGTGTAAAGCTCACCGCCATTGGACTCTGGAGCAGTGGAAACGCATTCTCTGGAGTGATGTTTTTTAATGGTTCAGGCCCCTTAGTTCCAGTGAAGGGAAATCTCAACGCTACAGCATTCAATGGCATTCTAGATGCCTTCAATGGCATTCTAGATGCCTTCAATGGCATTCTAGATGCATTCAATGGCATTTGGGATGAATTGGAACGCCGACTGCGAGCCAGACCTAATCGCCCAACCTCACTAATGCTCTTGTGGCTGAATGGAAGCAAGTCCCCGCAGCAATGTTCCAACATCTGGTGGAAATCCTTCTCTGAAGAGTGGAGGCTGTTATATATAGCAGCGAAAGGGGGAGACCAACTCCATATTAATCTTCATGATTTGGAATGAGATGTTCAATGAGCAGGTGTCTACATACTTTTAGTCATATAGTGTATGTTTACATTGCCAAAGCAAGTGAAATAAACAATATAAACAAAACTGAGAAAAAACTCAGTAAACAACATCATCAAAAAAACTCTTAGAAACGAACAGTAAAGATTGAACTCAAAAAGGTTTCAAAATGATAGACATTTCACGTGTTATATTATCAGCTATGTACAGTGTTTTAGTCATGTCCAATAGTTGTAATACGAATAGAGAACGAAGACAAAATAATCTGAAAAGTGGTGATATTTACAATGTTGTTTGCACTCCACAGGTTGCTCTTTTTCCATGACAACGGTCCACAAATCTCACTGCTGTGATTGCACTTAGTGACATTTCACCTAACATACAGGAGTTCATCACTGTTGGAGCTGTTTACTGTGTCCTCTCTGTTAAGAGCCAGATAGCGTTCCAATTTGCTCTGGTTTTTTAGTTGATTCTTTCCACTGTGTCACATAGTTATATATTTGCTTTCTCATAATTTGGTTGGGTCTAATTGTGTTTCTGGCCTGGGGCTCTGTGGGGTCTGTTTGTGAACTGAGCCCGGGAACCAGCTGGCTGAGGGGACGTCTGTCTGTCTGTCTGTCTGTCTGTCTGTCTGTCTGTCTGTCTGTCTGTCTGTCTGTCTGTCTGTCTGTCTGTCTTCTCCCCTCCTCTCTCCCTCTCAGAGTGATGACATCACGAACAGCCGGTCTTAAGCCGACCAGTAGGATTGCAGCATAGCAGTGGTGCTGACTCCATTCTCTCTGCCCCTCTCCCTCCTCTCCCTCCTCTCTCTCTCTCTCTTGCTGGCCTCTCATTTCTCCACACTACTGCTAACATGGCTGATGCATTCGCAGGCACATGGAACCTGAAGGAGAGCAAGAACTTTGATGAATACATGAAGGCCCTGGGTGAGCAGTGTGTGTGTGTGTGTATGTGTGTGTGTGTGTGTGTGTGTGTGTGTGTGTGTGTGTGTGTGTGTGTGTGTGTGTGTGTGTGTGTGTGTGTGTGTGTGTTTTATACATGCGGGTGTGTGTCGAGTAACAGTAAAGTGGTAAAGCATGGGGTGTGCGTCCCTCCCTTCCTCCCTCCCTTCCTCCCTGCCTGCCTGCTGGTGTATGTGTACACTTGTGAGAAGGGTGTGACTGTTCATCAATACTTAAAGGTGTTTGTGTGCAGCCTCTTTTGTGTATTTTTGTGCAGATGTGTTTGTGAACACATACACACACACACACACACACGCAGGTGTGTGTATTTATGCATGCCCACCATATGTGTGTGTGGTCGCCCGCATGTGTGTGTGTGTAAGTAGCAGAGCATGTGTGTGTGTGTGTGTAAGTAGCAGAGCATGTGTGTTTAAGGATAAAGCAGGATTTTGACATTTTTTTAACCTTATTTAACTAGGCAAGTCAGTTAAGAACAAATTCCTATTTACAATGACGGCCTACCCCGACCAAACCCTAACCCGGGCCAATTATGCGCCGCCCTACGGGGCTCCCAATCACGGGCCGGTTGTGATACAGCCTGGAATCAAACCAGGGTCTGTAGTGACGCCTCTAGCACTGAGATGCAGGGCCTTAGACCGCTGCGCCACTCGGGAGCCAATGAGGCCCTTCATCTACTTCACCAGAGTCAGAGGAACTCATGGATAACAGTTGTATGTCTCTGTGTGCAGTTTGAAGGAAATCGCTAACTAGCATTAGCGTAATTGCAAACTAGTGTTAGTGCAATAACTAGAGGTCTATGGTAACTGCTAGCATGCTAGTATATACCATAGACCTCCAGTTATTGTGCTAACGCTAGTTAGCATTGGCTCGCCAAAACTACCTTCATACTGGACACAGAGACATAAAAACTACCTCTAACTACCTTCACACTGGACACAGAGAGTTCATATTAAGTAGATAAAGGGCTTCATTGCCACAAACCCAAAGTGTCTCTTTAAAGGGACAATGCAGACGTTAATGTCAGGCATGGGGAGACTGGGTGTGGTCGGGACAATTGCAAAAAGAGAGAGAAGGAAGAGGGAAGAGAGGGAAAGGGACAGAAGGAGAGAGAGAGAAGTAGGAACAGAACAGCGGAGGCTGGTGGGAGAAGCTATAGAAGGACGTCCTCATTGTATTGGCTGGAATAGAATCAATGGCACGGAGCCGAACATGTGGTTTGATAGCGTTCCATTTATTTAATTCCAGCCATTACAATGAGCTCATCCTTCTATAGCCCCTCCCACCAGCCTCCACTGGAACAGAAAAAGATGGAGATAGAAAATCAGGAGGGAGAGAGAGAGGGAGGGGGGAGGAGAAGAAAGAGAGAGAGAGAGGGAGGGGGGAGGAGAAGAAGAAAGAGAGAGAGAGGAAGGGGGGAGGAGAAGAAAGAGAGAGAGAGAGGGAGGGGGGAGGAGAAGAAAGAGAGAGAGAGAGAGAGAAGGAGAGGAGAAGAAAGAGAGAGAGAGAGAGGGAGGGGGGAGGAGAAGAAAGAGAGAGAGAGAGGGAGGGGAGAAGAAAGAGAGACTTTAAATGGGGGAGGGGGATATGCCTCCACTGTGAGAAGCTCTTTATGGTCTGCACCATAAACACACACACACACACACACACACACACACACACACACACACACACACACACACACACACACACACACACACACACACACAAAGGGGTGAAATTCTCTGAAAGAGCGTTCCTTGTCTGAAGCTAGCATTGTGAGGAGGGGTTGAATATTAACATAGTGTGTGTGTGTGTGTGTGTGTGTGTGTGTGTGTGTGTGTGTGTGTGTGTGTGTGTGTGTGTGTGTGTGTGTGTGTGTGTGTGCGACCCCTGTTTGGTGACCGATGGGCGTTATTAGCATCGACGTGTCTGCGCTTGTCACCATGGTAATGACCCCCAACCCCAGACCCAACTCTCCTGATCACAGGCAACACACACACACACACACACACACACACACACACACACACACACACACACACACACACACACACACACACACACACACACACACACACACACACACACACACACAGGCTGTTTGTTGTATGAGTGTGTCACGGTTTAGCCTTGGGAGATAAACTCGGCTGTGACAGAAACGTTACTTCAGTTGAGGGCAGAAGGACTGTACTCTAGACCGTACCCCTCCACACTCAACCCGGTCAACTCTGATGACTTTGGCTGAATATTTAAAGAAAAACACACAAACTAGAGATTAGTGTGTGTGTGTGTGTGTGTGTGTGTCTGTGTGTGTGTGTGTGTGTGTCTGTGTGTCTGTGTGTCTGTGTGTCTGTGTGTGTGTGTGTGTGTGTGTGTGTGTGTCTGTGTGTCTGTGTGTCTGTGTGTCTGTGTGTGTGTGTGTCTGTGTGTGTGTGTCTGTGTGTGTGTGTGTGTCTGTGTGTGTGTCTGTGTGTGTGTGTGTGTGTGTGTGTGTCGTGCGTGCGTGCGTGCGTGCGTGCGTGCGTGCGTGAGATGGAGTGAGAACAGTCAGCGGTGCATTGTCTGGTCACAAGTCTGTTCCCTTTAGTACGGTTTGTTCTCTTTTTGACCTATAGTCACCATAGTTACAATACGTTGTTATGGCCTTGTGAAACAGTCAGTTACACATCATGAATCCCAAAAGTGTTGGTGATTTTGTTCATTGAATTTGGGTTTTTCCTCAGAAATGAATGTCAACGTTAAGGGTGGGGCCGTATTGGCAGCAGCAGCAGCAGTATATAACTATACATCCAGATTAAATCTAAAGTGTATTTCTTATCAAGATGAGATAGCTAGGCTATAATAGTCTTATCCCGAATCTGAAGTCTGATGTGTTTTTTGATTGACAGGTGTGGGCTTTGCAACCCGCCAGGTTGGCGGTATGACTAAACCCACCACCGTCATCGAGGTAGCGGGAGACACGGTCACCCTGAAGACACAGAGCACCTTCAAGAACACCGAGATCTCCTTCAAACTGGGAGAGGAGTTCGACGAGACCACCGCCGACGACAGGAAGGTCAAGGTAAGAGGTCACGAGCGCTAAGAGACTGACCTAAGTCCTAGATGGCTAGCTGCTGATTATAGTCATACATTATGGTGGTGGTAGCAACGATATGTTTTTATAATTTTTATGGCTAACGCGTTAAACTTAACAGCTAATACGCATTATGAGGCCGTTATAACGCATCGTAAGAGTTGTCACGAGTGTGTATCCTTATAATGGGGTGAAAGGTTAGAGGTCAGGGGTTAGGGGCCGAGAGGTTAAGTATGATGGATTATAGCAAAATGGTTGTATCTGCCATGATATCCATCAGAGGTCTCAGTAGGAGAGCCAAGGATTTGAAAACAGACCTACTACCTGGATCAAACAGACAGACAGAGACAGAGGCTTTGCATTGTTGGGTGGGTCAGTTAGGGTTGAGGGGGTCGAAGATAAGAGGTGAGAGGTCAAGGATAATGAGTTGTAGCTGTGTGACAAGAGACAAATGCTACATCGATGAGAGAGAGAGAGAGAGAGAGAGAGAGAGAGAGAGAGCGACAGAGAGAGAGAGAGACACAGAGAGAGAGAGAGACACAGAGAGAGAGAGAGAGAGAGAGAGAGAGAGGGGAGAGAGAGAGAGGGGAGGGGGGAGAAAGGCAACTGAGCATGATCTGAGTGAACAGAAAGACACACAATGTCTTATTGTTGAGGAATGGTTACTCGTGATAGGGTGAGTGTGTAATATATAGAGTGTGTGTGTATCTAGCGACTTTAACTCTTGATAGGTGGGCACACATGCTACATACACTCTTAGAAAAAAGGGTTCCAAAAGGGTTCTTCGGAATAGAATAACCATTTTTGGTTCCAGGTAAAACCCTTTTTAGTTCCAGGTAAAACCCCTTTTTTTCTCCTTCTGCAGAAAGGGTTTTACATGGAACTAAAAAGGGTTCTTCAAAGGGTTCTCCCATGGGGACAGCTGAAGAACCATATTAGGTTTTAGATAGCACCTTTTTTTCTAAGAGTGTGCAGTAGGCATTCTTTATCTGGCAATTACATCCACGTTAACCTCAGTCTCAAACCCACTGAGACTTCTCCTTTATCAGCAGTGGATTGTACCTTCAGTGGGAGATGACGTGTGTGTTCATAATGTCTCGTTCTCTCTCTAGTCCCTAATAACGGTAGACGGTGGTAAGATGATTCACGTGCAGAAGTGGGACGGCAAGGAGACCACTCTGGTCCGTGAAGTCAGTGGCAACGCCCTCGAACTGGTCAGTACCTGTCACGTTCCTGACCTGTTTTCCTTTGTCATGTATTTGTTTTAGTTGGTCAGGGCGTGAGTTGGGTGGGTTGGTCTAGGTTTGATTTTCTATGTTGGGATTTTGTGTTCGGCCTGGTATGATTCTCAATCAGAGACAGCTGTGAATCGTTGTCCCTGATTGAGAATCATACTAAGGCAGCCAGGGTTTCACTTGTGTTTTGTGGGTGTTTGTTCCTGTGTCAGTGTTTGGGCCACACAGGACTGTTTCAGGTTAGTCACGTTTGTTGGTTGGTGTATTTTGTAGTGTTTGTTGTTTTCCCATTAAAATATGAATACTTACCAATCCGCATCTTGGTCCGATCCATGCTCCTCCTCGTCTGAGGAGGAGAACGACTACGACAGCCGTTACAGAAACACCCACCAAAACAGGATCAAGCGGAATGGAGAAGGAAGGCAAGAACAACAGCAATGGGGAAAAGAGGAATGGACTTGGGAGGAAATCCTAGACGGGAAAGGACCCTGGGCAGAGCCAGAGGAGTGTCGCCGCCCCAAAGCGGAGCTGGAGGCAGCGAAAGCGGAGAGGAGGTTTTATGAGGCGAAAGCAAGGCAGAGCGGCTGGAAGCCCGAGAGGCTCACCCAAAAATTTCTTGGGGGGGGGCTAAAGGGGAGTGTGGCGAAGCCGGGTTGGATACCCGAGCCAACTCCCCGGGCTTACCGTGGAGTGAGAGGGCGTCATACTGGTCAGACACCGTGTTATGCGGTGGAGCGCACGGTGTCCCCAGTACGCGTGCTTAGCCCAGTGCGGGCTATTCCACCTTGCCGCACTGGGAGGGCTAGGTTGGGCATCGAGCCGGGTGCCATGAAGCCGGCCCAACATATCTGGCCTCCAGTACGTCTCCTCGGGCCGGCGTACATGGCACCAGCCTTACAGGTGGTGTCCCCGGTTCGCCTGCATAGCCCAGTGCGGGCTATTCCACCTCGCCGCACTGGCAGGACTACGGGGACCATTCAACCTGGTAGGGTTGGGGAGGCTCGGTGCTCAAGAGCGCGGGTCCTCCTTCACGGTCCGGTATATCCGGCGCCACCTTCCCACCCCAGCCCAGTACCATCAGTGCCAACACCACGCACCAGGCTTCCAGTGCGTTTCCAGAGCCCTGTTCCTCCTCCACGCACTCTCCCTGTGGTGCGTGTCTCCAGCCCAGTGCCTCCAGTTCCGGCACCACGCACCAGGCCTACTGTGCGCCTCAGCAGGTCAGAGTCGGCTGTCTGTCCAACGCCGCCTGCGCTGCTTGCCTGCTCAGCGCTGCCTGAACTGTCTGCCTGCCCAGCGTGGTCTGAACTGTCTGCCTGCCCAGCGCTGCCCGTCTGTCCCGAGCCGTCAGAGCTGCCCGTCTGTTCAGAGCTGCCTGTCTGTCCCGAGCCTTCAGAGCCGTCCAGCCAGGACCAGCCAGAGCCGTCCAGCCAGGACCAGCCAGAGCCGTCCAGCCAGGACCAGCCAGAGCCGTCCAGCCAGGACCAGCCAGAGCCGTCCAGCCAGGACCAGCCAGAGCCTTCCGCCAGCCAGGATCCGCCAGAGCCTTCCGCCAGCCAGGATCCGCCAGAGCCTTCCGCCAGCCAGGATCCGCCAGAGCCTTCCGCCAGCCAGGATCCGCCAGAGCCTTCCGCCAGCCAGGATCCGCCAGAGCCTTCCGCCAGCCAGGATCCGCCAGAGCCTTCCGCCAGCCAGGATCCGCCAGAGCCTTCCGCCAGCCAGGATCCGCCAGAGCCTTCCGCCAGCCAGGATCCGCCAGAGCCTTCCGCCAGCCAGGATCCGCCAGAGTCATCCAGCCAGGATCCGTCCCTCAGTCCGGAGCTGCCGTCCCTCAGTCCGGAGCTGCCCCTTATCCTGGTGCTGCCCCTTATCCTGGTGCTGCCCCTTATCCTGGTGCTGCCCCTTATCCTGGTGCTGCCCCTTATCCTGGTGCTGCCCCTTATCCTGGTGCTGCCCCTTAGTCCGGTGCTGCCCCTTAGTCAGGTGCTACCCCTCAGTCAGGTGCTACCCCTCAGTCTGTTACTGCCCTTTGGAATAGTGGGATTGACATGGAGGGTGAATATTGGGAGGAGGCCACGGAAGCGGGGGTTGACTATGGTGGGGTGGGGACCACGACCAGCGCCAGAGCCGCCACCGTGGACAGACGCCCACCCAGACCCTCCCCTAGACTTTGTGCTGGTGCGCCCGGAGTTCGCACCTTAAGGGGGGGGTTATGTCACGTTCCTGACCTGTTTTCCTTTGTCATGTATTTGTTTTAGTTGGTCAGGGCGTGAGTTGGGTGGGTTGGTCTAGGTTTGATTTTCTATGTTGGGATTTTGTGTTCGGCCTGGTATGATTCTCAATCAGAGACAGCTGTGAATCGTTGTCCCTGATTGAGAATCATACTAAGGCAGCCAGGGTTTCACTTGTGTTTTGTGGGTGTTTGTTCCTGTGTCAGTGTTTGGGCCACACAGGACTGTTTCAGGTTAGTCACGTTTGTTGGTTGGTGTATTTTGTAGTGTTTGTTGTTTTCCCATTAAAATATGAATACTTACCAATCCGCATCTTGGTCCGATCCATGCTCCTCCTCGTCTGAGGAGGAGAACGACTACGACAGCCGTTACAGTACCGTGTGTGTGTGTGTGTGTGTGTATTGGTGTTAACTCTTACATGTAAGAATGTGTCTGTTGTATATCTAACTCTCCTCTCCTCTCCTCTCCTCTCCACAGACACTGACTCTTGGTGATGTCATCTGCACACGCTCTTACATCAAGGCCGAGTAACAACGTCCACCAAAAAACTCTCCTTTACCACAACAACCCTTCACCCTTAACCCCGATCCCCACTGTAACGACCTCTAACCCCTGTCTGACCTCTAACCCCCGACCCCTTCTATGTTGTCCCGTCCTTCTCTTTGTAGTGCTTCTCCTTTGTATGAAACTGAATAAATTCCACTGACGTTTATTTTCTTCTCTAAAGCCTTCCTGAGTTCTTCTCTGTCAGTCACCTCACAATCCCCATGACAACAGTCACCACACCTACACCAGAGGCTCTACTTTCATCGAACCACAGGGATTTTGCCACTGGCCTGGAGGAAACTCAGTGAATCTACTAACTGTGTGTAGCAACCATTTTGTGCCAAATGGCTCATCACGTGTTACAGTTGTAGCAGCCATCTGGGTGGGTTATGTCAGCCATTTTGTGCCGGAGTTGAGATGTGAGGCTGCTGTAGGGGAAGCAGCACTTGGCTCCTCAGACGGATCAAAGCTGCTCTATATTCTGCTGTCAGAGATGGATTCTGGGTAAACTTTGAACATTGAGATGTTAAAGACATGATAGATCAGATGCATAGTTTATAAAGGACTGACAAGTTCGTGGTCCTCTGTAGTAAGACAACTAAGGTTGGAATGTGTTGAGTGCAGGGAAAACAGAATTGCATGTGACAGTACTTATAAGGGGAGAAACCGTTGAAGGCTCATATCGCTTAGTTCCCTGCTTAGCAAGAAGGATGAAATGTTTAGAGATACGGAGGAGACTCCACCCAAAGTGGGGTATGAATACCACCACGGGGGGTAAGCCATGTCGGTGTCTGAATTACAGCTGTAACGACCCTTTGGGAAGAATTAAACTTAGATAAGGTCGTCTAGTGTCCGTGAGTTATTTACTCTGAACTAATAAGAACCTAACAGTATGTTGTAAAATCCTTTCCACTTTGACACATTTCTGTGTTAGGCTCATACCAAGCGTCCTGATCTCTTACATCCGTGTAGCGAAACAGAATGTAAGTTTGCGAGTTCAGGATGGTTAATATTGAGGCTAGCCGTGTGTGTGGCTCAGGGCAGGGGAGTTGACCTGCGGTACTATTATAGCAGAGATCAGAGAAGTTCCAAACCAGCGAACACAGTTTACGTCTTTACAGAGCATCACAGGGAGAATAATTATAGGACAACGTCTGTGTGTGTGTGTGTGTGTGTGTGTGTGTGTGTGTGTGTGTGTGTGTGTGTGTTGGACAGCGTGTATGTGTGTTTTGCCTCGTTCACGTCATGTCGGGAAAACTCGGAACCTCCGAGTTAAAAGTTATTTGTGTAAAGCTTGCTATTGATTCATTCTGATACATCCCAAGTGGGAAACTCGGGGTATCATCTTTCTACAACGAGAAAGCAAGTCGGAAATGTCCAAGTTTCCGAAGTGACTTGAAAGCGGCATTAGAGTGTGTACCACTATTGACTCCTACTAGGTGAACGGAAATGTTGGTTGGTGCCTGGCTGCCGGCGTAGAAGTGTGTGTTTCCTGGGCTGTGATTCTGTGTGTGTGTTCTAATTCCGGCACATTCCCGGCTTGTATAGATTGGTGTCGTGTGTTGCAGACAGGCTACCAACTAGGTTCAAGGTGAGAGAACCCTACAGCACAGGACACCTCATATTTCTATGTGAATCTGGTCGGGTCACCCAAAAAAGTTACACGTTACAGCTTTAAAGTAATGTTCTCAAATGATTCAGAGAACGTTAAGAAACAACTTTGTTCTGTGGGAATTTCGATCCTTCAGCATAATGTTTTCTGCAGGTTTGTCCATGGTTTTATTTAAAGTCATATTCTCATAAGAAAACATTAGTAACGTTTAAAGAGCTCCAGCCACCCCAGTCATAGTCTGTTCTCTCTGCTACCGCACGGCAAGCGGTACCGGAGCGCCAAGTCTAGGTCCAAGAGGCTTCTAAACAGCTTCTACCCCCAAGCCATGAGAATATCTACTTCTGCTATCTAGGAAAACCAAAGTTCCAAAGTCTGGGCCTAATATAGTGTATAAGAGGTCATACAAAAAGTTTTGTAGTGATTCCTATGTTGTTGATGTAAAGAATATTTGCTGGTCTGTGGTGTGTAATGAGGAGCAGCCAGATGCTGCACTTGACACATTTTTGAAATTGCTTATTCCAGTTACTAGTTACATTTAAGAAAATGACTGTAAAAACTGTTAAATAGCAGTGGATTGATGAGGAATTTAAAAATGTATGGTTGAGAGGAATGATGCAAAATGAACGGCAAATAAGTCTGACTGCACAACTGATTGGCAAACGTGCTGCAAACTGAGAAATCATGCGACTAAACTGAATAAAAAGAAGAAGAAACTACACTATGAAACAAAGATAAATGACACAAAGAATGATAGTAAAAAGCTTTGGAGCTCCTTCAATGAAATGTTAGGAAAAAAGGCAAACTCAGCTCCATCATTCATTGAATCAGATGGCTCATTCATCAGAAAACCCACTGATATTACCAACTACTTTAATGATTTTTTTCATTGACAAGATCAGCAAACGTAGGGATGACATGCCAGCAACAAACGCTGACACTACACATCCAAGTATATCGGACCAAATTATGAAAGACAAGAATTGTAATTTTGAATTCCGTAAAGTGAGTGTGGAAGAGGTGAAAAAATTATTGTTGTCTATCAACAATGGCAAGCCACTGGGGTCTGACGACTTGGATGGAAAATGACTGAGGATAATAGCGGATAATATTACCACTCCTGTTTGCTATATCTTCAATCTAAGCCTACTAGAGAGTGTGTGCCATCAGGCCTGGAGGAAGGCAAAAGTCATTCTGCTACCCAAGAATAGTAAAGCCCCCTTTACTGGCTGAAATAGCCGACCAATCAGCCTGTTACCAACCCTTAGTAAAGATTCGAAGAAATGTGTGTTTGACCTTCTACAATGATATTTTACAGTAAAGACATTTCAGCACGCTTATAGGGAAGGACATTCAACAAGCACAGCACTTACACAAATGATTGGCTGAGAGAAATTGATGATAAAAAGATTGTGGGGGGGCTGTTTTGTTAGACATCAGTGTGGCTTTTGACATTATCGATCATAGTCTGCTGCTGGAAAGAACTGAAGTGTTATGGCTTTACACCCCCTTCTATATTGTGGATAAAGAGTTACCTGTCTAACAGAACACAGAGGGTGTTCTAGAATGTTCTTACGCTTTTCAATCTTTACTAACGACATGCCAATTGCTTTGAGTGTGTCTATGTATGCGGATGACTCAACACTATACACGTCAGCTACTACAGTAAAACATGATCTTTTAAAGCTTGACAATTAATAACCAAAAAACAAAACATGATCTTTCTGGCCCTCCCTTGTTCCTAAATATTTCAAAAACTTAAAAGCATTGTATTTGGGACAAATCATTCCCTAAACCTCAACTAAATCTTGTAATAAATAATGTGGAAATTGATCAAGTTGAGGTGACTAAACTGCTTGGAGTAACCCTGGATTGTAAACTGAGATGGGGAGAAGGCTTTTGAAGATGTTAAACACTTCTCCAGATGTTGTGAGATCTGGATACACCAATACGGTAGGTCTGGTCTATAAACAACACTACTCTCCTCAGATTTAATAATAGATCTGAGGAAACTGGATATAAAGTTTAGACACCCCTACTCATTCAAGGGTTTTTGTTGATTCTTACTACTTTCTACATTCTAGAATAAGATTGAAGATGTCAACACTATGGAATAACACATATGGAATCATGTAGTAACCAAAAAAGTGTTAAACAAATAAAAATATATTTATATTTTAGATTCTTCAAAATAGCCACCCGTTTGCCTAAATGACAACTTTGCACACTCTTGGCATTCTCTCAACCAGCTTCACCTGGAATGCTTTTCCAACAGTCTTTAAGAAGTTCCCACATATGCTGAGCACTTGTTGGCTGCTTTTCCTTCACTCTGTGGTCCAACACATCCCAAACCATCTCAAATGGGTTGAAGTCAGGAGATTGTGGAGGCCAGGTCATCTGATGCAGCACTCCATCACTCTCCTTCTTGGTCATATAGCCCTTACACAGCCTGGAGGTGTGTTGGGTCATTGTCCTGTTGAAAAACAAATGATAGTCCCACTAAGCGCAAACCAGGTGGGATGGCATATCGCTGCAGAATGCTGTGGTAGCCATGCTGGTTAAGTGTGCCTTAAATTTTAAATAAATCACTGACAGTGTCACCAGCAAAGCACCCCCACACCATCATACCTCCTCCTCTACGCTTCACAGTGCGAACCACACATCCGGAGATAATCCGTTCACCTACTCTGTGTCTCACAAAGACACGGCGGGTGGAACCAAAAATCTCAAATTTGGACAGATTTCCACCGATCTAATGTCCATTGTTTGTGTTTCTTGGCCCAAGCAAGTCTCTTCTTATTATTGGTGTCCTTTAGTAGTTAGACAAAGATTTTTTTCTTCAACAAGCACAGGATATACTGCTAACACCCGACAAGGCCAACATCCCCATTATTGGCAAGAGAAAGAGACGCAGGTACAGAGGACACAGAGCAGGGTGCCTTGTAAGGATCCACAGAAGGCGAGTGAGAAAGCTGCCGTTACCGTCAATATTACTCGCCAACGTGCGATCATTGGACAATAAATTAGATGAGATATAATCACGAATATCCTACCAACGGGACATCAAAAACTGTAACATCTTATGTTTCACGGAATCGTGGCTGAATGATGACATGGATATTCAGCTAGCGGGATATATGCTGCACCGGCTAGATAGAACAGCACACTCCGGTAAGACGAGGGAAGGTGGGGGGTGGGGGGGGGGGTCAGTGCATATTTGTAAACAACAGCTGGTGCACGAAATATAAGGAAGTCTCTAGATTTTGCTCGCCTGAAGTAGAGTATCTTATGATAAACTGTAGACCACACTATTTGCCAAGAGAGTTTTCATCTAAACTTTTCGTGGCTGTTTATTTACCACCACAGACGGATGCACTAAGACCGCACTCAGTCAGCTGTATAAGGAAATAAGCAAACAGGAAACCGCTCACCCAGAGGCGGCGCTCATAGCGGCCGGAGACTTTAATGCAGGGAAACTTAAATCAGTTTTACCTAATCTCTATCAACATCTTAAATGCGCAACCAGAGGGGAAGAAATCTAGATCACCTGTACTCCACACTCAAAGCTCTCCCTTGCCCTACATTTGGGGAAGCTGACCACAATTCTATCCTCCTGATTCCTGATTACAAGCAAAAATTAAAGCAGGAAGCACCAGTGACTCGGTCTATAAAAAAGTGGTCAGATGAAGCAGATGCTAAACTACAGAACTGTTTTGCATTCACAGACTGGACATGTTCCAGGATTCTTCCAATGACATTGAGGAGTACACCTCATCAGTCACTGGCTTTATCAATAAGTGCATCGAGGACGTCGTTCCCACAGTGACTTACAAACCCCAACCAGAAGCCATGGATTACAGGCAACATTCGCACTGAGCTAAAGGGTGGAGCTGCCGCTTTCAAGGTGCGGGACGCTAACCCGGAAGCTTATAAGAAATCCTGCTATGCCCTCCGACGAACCATCAAACAGGCAAAGCGCCAATACAGGGCTAAGATTGAATCATACTACACCGGCTCCGACGCTCATCTTATGTGGCAGGGCTTGCAAACTATTACAGACTACAAAGGGAAACACAGCCACGAGCTGCCCAGTGACACGAGCCTACCAGACGAGCTAAATCTAAATCTCTTCTATGCTCGCTTCGAGGCAAGCAACACTGAGGCATGCATGAGAGCATCAGCTGTTCCGGACGACTGTGTGATCCCGCTCTCCGTAGCCGACGTGAGTAAGACCTTCAAACAGGTCCATATACACAAGGCTGCGGGGCCAGACGGATTACCAGGACATGTGCTCCGGGCATGTGCTGACCAACTGGCAGGTGTCTTCACTGACATTTTCAACATATCCCTGATTGAGTCTGTAATACCCTGTGCCCAAGAACACAAAGGCAACCTGCCTAAATGACTACAGACCCGTAGCACTCACGTCGGTAGCCATGAAGTGCTTTGAAAGGCTGGTAATGGCTCACATCAACACCATTATCCCAGAAACCCTAGACCCACTCCAGTTTGCATACTGCCCAAACAGATCCACAGATGATGCAATCTCTATTGCACCCCACACTGCCCTTTCCCACCTGGACAAAAGGAACACCTATGTGAGAATGCTATTCATTGACTACAGCTCAGCATTCAACACCATAGTACCCTCATTGCTAATCACTAAGCTAAGAATCCTCGGACTAGACACCTCCCTCTGCAACTGGATCCTGGACTTCCTGACGGGCCGCCCCCAGGTGGTGAGGGTAGGTAGCAACACATCCGCCACGCTCATCCTCAATACTGGAGCTCTCCAGGGGTGCGTACTCAGTCCATCGCTGTACTCCCTGTTCACGCACGACTGCGTGGCCAGGCACGACTCCAACACCATCATTAAGTTTGCAGACGACACAACAGTGGTAGGCCTGATCACATTGTGTTCTATCTATCCTTACCATAGAGATAGCAATATAAAACATTGTGTTCTATCTATCAATACCATAGAGATAGCAATATAAAACATTGTGTTCTATCTATCATTACCATAGAGATAGCAATATAAAACATTGTGTTCTATCTATCCTTACCATAGAGATAGCAACATAAAACATTGTGTTCTATCTATCCTTACCATAGAGATAGCAACATAAAACATTGTGTTCTATCTATCCTTACCATAGAGATAGCAACATAAAACATTGTGTTCTATCTATCCTTACCATAGAGATAGCAATATAAAACATTGTGTTCTATTTCACTCTGTGGTCCTTACTTTTTTTCTTCTTCTTGTGTGAGTCCTGCAGAGGTTAACTGGCTCCTTCTGTAGCTGCTGCAGCTGCTGCTCATCGCCCTCCTCAGGTATCAGATTGTACTGCAGCCAGGGACCGAAAACAGTCGAGAGAGAGAGAGAGAGAGAGAGAGAGAATTTGGTCCCAACTTTTGTGAGTATAATGTTTACTGTTTACTGTTCAATTTTTGATTGTTTATTTCACTTTTGTTTATCTATTTCACTTGCTTTGACAATGTAAATATATGTTTCCCATGTCAATAAAGCCCTTTGAATTGAATTGAATTGTGAGAGAGAGACTACATTAGGGTGGACAACATGGGGTCACAGTGTGTGTAGGTGAAGTAGGTGTCTGTGCTGCTAACAGTATAGCTTGAATGAATTGTGAATAATAATTAGTGAGAAAGTTAGAAGCACAAATATCATACCGCCAAGGCGTCGCACCATTACCCCCAAGACATGCTAACCTCTCACCATTACAATAACAGGGGAGGTTAGCATTTTTGGGGGGTAGGATATTTGTGCGTCTAACTTTCTGACTCATCATTATTCACGATTAATTCAGGACTATCCGTAATCATAGTAGCATCCACTTTAATGTAGAAGTGTTTAGAAACATATTCTACTCTTATTTACAATAAAAATGACTCCAAAATGACACAATATATTATTTAGCGTTAATTTCTATTGGGCACAAAATAATCTGAAACACAACCAAAACAAACAGCAAATACATCCAACAAGTTGGTAGAGCCACAAGCTTGATGTAGTCATTGTGTGCTGGGAATATGGGAAAAAAATACTAAAGTTTTGATTACTTTAATACACATATAAGTGAATTGTCCCAATACTTTTGGTCCCCTTAAATGTGCTGTGGTTTCTAAACGGTTCACCCGATATGGATGAAATTACCCTGAAATGAAAGATGACATTCTGCACTTTAACCTCATAGTCATTCTGCACTTTAACCTCATAGTCATTCTGCACTTTAACCTCATAGTCATTCTGCACTTTAACCTCATAGTCATTCTGCACTTTAACCTTATAGTCATTCTGCACTTTAACCTTATAGTCATTCTGCACTTTAACCTCATAGTCATTCTGCACTTTAACCTTATAGTCATTCTGCACTTTAACCTCATAGTCATTCTGCACTTTAACCTCATAGTCATTGTATCATTTCAAGGTGCTGGAGTACAGAGCCAAAACAACAACAAATGTGTCAATACTGTCAAAAATCTATGTTTATATGTCACATTCACAGGATACAGCACGTTACAGAGAAGAGAGGGAGAGAGATAGAGAGACAGTGAGGGAGAGAGATAGAGAGATAGTGAGGGAGAGAGATAGTGAGGGAGAGAGATAGAGAGACAGTGAGGGAGAGAGATAGAGAGATAGTGAGGGAGAGAAAAAAAGAGGGAGAAAAGGTGAGGAGAAAGAGCAGTAGTGCCTCAGCTGAGTCAGCATTAACCATAATATCTAAAACAGAAAGCATTAACCATAATATCTAAAACAGAAAGCATTAACCATAATATCTAAAACAGAAAGCATTAACCATAATATCTAAAACAGAAAGCATTAACCATAATATCTAAAACAGAAAGCATTAACCATAATATCTAAAACAGAAAGCATTAACCATAATATCTAAAACAGAAAGCATTAACCATAATATCTAAAACAGAAAGCATTAACCATAATATCTAAAACAGAAAGCATTAACCATAATATCTAAAACAAACAGAGATATTATAAACAGAAAGCATTAACCATAATATGTAAAACAGACAGAGATATAAACAGAAAGCATTAACCATAATATGTAAAACAGACAGAGATATTATAAACAGAAAGACATAAAGCAACACGGTTAGGGTATGGTTAGGGTATGGAGGCTTAGGGTATGGAGGGTTAGGGTATGTATGGTTAAAGTATGGAGGGTTAGGGTATAAAGGGTTAGGGTTAGGGTATGGATGGTAAAAGTATGTAGGGTTAGGGTATGGAAGGTTAGGGTATGCAGGGTTAGGGTATGTATGGTTAGGGTATGTATGGTTAGGGTATGGAGGGTTAGGGTATGAAGGGTTAGGGTATGGAGGGTTAGGGTATGTAGGGTAAGAGTATGTAGGGTTAGAGTATGGAGGGTTAGGGTATGCAGAGTTAGGGTATGTAGGATTAGGGTATGCAAAGTTAGGGTATGTAGGGTTAGAGTATGGAGGGTTAGGGTATGCAAGGTTAGGGTAATGAGGGTTAGAGTATGGAGGGTTAGGGTATGCAGAGTTAGGGTATGGAGGGTTAGGGTATGAAGGGTTAGGGTATGGAGGGTTAGGGTATGTAGGGTAAGAGTATGTCGGGTTAGAATATGGAGGGTTAGGGTATGCAGAGTTAGGGTATGGAGGATTAGGGTATGTAGGGTTAGGGTAATGAGGGTTAGGGTATGTAGGGTTAGGTTAATGAGGGTTAGGGTATGTAGGGTTAGGGTAATGAGGGTTAGGGTATGTAGGGTTAGGGTAATGAGTGTTAGGGTATGCAGAGTTAGTGTATGGACCGGTGAAGAAGCCGGATGGGCTGTGGTTGTGAGGCCGGTTGTATGTACTACCAAATTCTCTAAAACGACGTTGGCTTATGGTAGAGAAATTAACATTAAATACCCTGGCAACAGCTCTGGTGGGCATTCCTGCAGTCAGCATGCCAATTGCACACTCCCTCAAAACATGAGACATCTGTGGCATTATCTTGTGTGACAAAACTGCACATTTTAGACTGGCCTTTTATTGTCCCCAGCACAAGGTGCTCCTGTGTAATGATCATGCTGTTTAATAAGCTTCTTGACACTTGTCAGGTGGATGGATTATTTTGTCAAATGAGAAATGCTCACCAACATGGATGTAAACAAATGCATTCACAAAATTTGAGAGAAATAAGCTTTTTGTGCATATGGAACATTTATGGGATCTTTTATTTCAGCTCATGAAACATGAGACCAACACTTTACGACCTGCGTTTATATTTTTGTTCAGCCTATGGCTAGTTAGCCAGCCTTGGCGTTGCTATCTTGCCCTACTTTAGATAAGGGTCAATAGATATATACTTATACATTTTAAACCGCATATTACACACATTATTATAAATTCTAGCTATCTACCTTCTGCGGCGATCATTTATTTTTGTAGTCAGATGTTTCAGATGTTTTCTTCCGGTTCAAGGGCCATGCGCTACAACCGTGATAACCAATCATTGTTAACAGCGGAGCGGCTAACCAATTGATCGCCCTGCGAACAGGAAGTACTCGTCGAGAGAAACGTCCATTCACCTAGGACGACTTAGTTATATTCTACTAAATCGTTTTTTATTGATTTGCTTAGCCATGATTGAGCCAAAGAAGAGACCGGCGGACATGGCTGTGGTTCCTGCCGGTGGAGTCAAGAGGCCCAGGGCCGAGCTGATCGCTGCGGCACAGTCGCAACAACTCGTGGCCATGGTTAGAAAAGAGGGGGGACATCAAAATACAAGGGGAACGTTCCTTTCGCTATCTAGTTTCAGAAAGTTGTTAGCTAGTTATGTTTTCAGTCTTTCGACCAATGGAAAATTCTCTCAAATGCAGCTACGATAAGCTGTGACTGATATGTTGACTGTTTGCTAGCTAAAGGAAGGATATCCAATGTAAATACTGCTAGCAGGAAGCTAATTTAGTTACTGTTGACAAGGATACCGGATAGCATGGACCAGATTGCTAGTGATTCATGCACATACAGGTAACGTGCGAGCCAGTGACTGTGTAATATGACAACATGATGTCCTCCTCCCTTCTCCAGGGCCCTCCCCGCAGCTCCAGCCTGCAGGCTCCTATCATGTTGATGTGTGGCCATGAGGGAGAGGTCTACTGCTGCAAGTTCCATCCTAACGGGGCCACACTGGCCTCGTCTGGCTATGACAGGCTCATCTGTAAGTTATACACTTACTTTATATATACAGTACCAGTCAAAAGATTGGACACACCTACTTCTACATCAAAACGATGAAATAACATATGGAATCATGTAGTAACCAGAAAAGTGTTAAACAAATCAAAATATATGAGATTCTGAAGATCTCGTACAACGCTGTGTACTACTCACTTCACAGAACAGTGCAAACTGGCTCTAATCAGAATAGAAAGAGTGGGAGGCCCCGGTGCACAACTGAGCAAGAGGATAAGTACATTCGTGTCTAGTTTGAGAAACAGACGCCTCACAAGTCTTCATTAAATAGTACCCACAAAACACCAGTCTCAACGTCAACAGTGAAGAGGCGACTCCAGGATGCTGGCCTTCTAGACAGAGTTGCAAAGAAAAAGCCATATCACAGACTGGCCAATAAAAATAAAAGTTTAAGATAGGCCTCTACGCCTATGTAGATATTCCATAAAAAATCTGCCGTTTCCAGCTACAATAGTCATTTACAACATTAACAATGTCTACACTGTATTTCTGATAAATTTGATGTTATTTTAATGGGGGGGGGGGGAAACATGCTTTTCTTTCAAAAACAAGGACATTTCTAAGTGACCCCAAACTTTTGAACGTTTGTGTACACACACACACCATGCTCCCGCTCACTTTACTAGTTGGCAACAACACTCATCCATGTCTCTTGTCTATCTACAGTGATGTGGAATGTGTACGGGGACTGTGGTAACTTATCCCCCTCTCTCTCTACAGTGATGTGGAATGTGTACGGGGACTGTGGTAACTTATCCCCCTCTCTCTCTACAGTGATGTGGAATGTGTACGGGGACTGTGATAACTTATCCCCCTCTCTCTCTACAGTGATGTGGAATGTGTACGGGGACTGTGGTAACTTATCCCCCTCTCTCTACAGTGATGTGGAATGTGTACGGGGACTGTGGTAACTTATCCCCCTCTCTCTCTACAGTGATGTGGAATGTGTACGGGGACTGTGGTAACTTATCCCCCTCTCTCTCTACAGTGATGTGGAATGTGTACGGGGACTGTGATAACTTATCCCCCTCTCTCTCTACAGTGATGTGGAATGTGTACGGGGACTGTGGTAACTTATCCCCCTCTCTCTCTACAGTGATGTGGAATGTGTACGGGGACTGTGGTAACTTATCCCCCTCTCTCTCTACAGTGATGTGGAATGTGTACGGGGACTGTGGTAACTTATCCCCCTCTCTCTCTACAGTGATGTGGAATGTGTACGGGGACTGTGGTAACTTATCCCCCTCTCTCTCTACAGTGATGTGGAATGTGTACGGGGACTGTGGTAACTTATCCCCCTCTCTCTCTACAGTGATGTGGAATGTGTACGGGCACTGTGATAACTTATCCCCCTCTCTCTCTACAGTGATGTGGAATGTGTACGGGGACTGTGGTAACTTATCCCCCTCTCTCTCTACAGTGATGTGGAATGTGTACGGGCACTGTGATAACTTATCCCCCTCTCTCTCTACAGTGATGTGGAATGTGTACGGGGACTGTGGTAACTTATCCCCCTCTCTCTCTACAGTGATGTGGAATGTGTACGGGGACTGTGATAACTTATCCCCCTCTCTCTCTACAGTGATGTGGAATGTGTACGGGGACTGTGGTAACTTATCCCCCTCTCTCTCTACAGTGATGTGGAATGTGTACGGGGACTGTGGTAACTTATCCCCCTCTCTCTCTACAGTGATGTGGAATGTGTACGGGGACTGTGGTAACTTATCCCCCTCTCTCTCTACAGTGATGTGGAATGTGTACGGGGACTGTGGTAACTTATCCCCCTCTCTCTCTACAGTGATGTGGAATGTGTACGGGGACTGTGGTAACTTATCCCCCTCTCTCTCTACAGTGATGTGGAATGTGTACGGGGACTGTGGTAACTTATCCCCCTCTCTCTCTACAGTGATGTGGAATGTGTACGGGGACTGTGGTAACTTATCCCCCTCTCTCTCTACAGTGATGTGGAATGTGTACGGGGACTGTGGTAACTTATCCCCCTCTCTCTACAGTGATGTGGAATGTGTACGGGGACTGTGGTAACTTATCCCCCTCTCTCTCTCTACAGTGATGTGGAATGTGTACGGGGACTGTGGTAACTTATCCCCCTCTCTCTCTACAGTGATGTGGAATGTGTACGGGGACTGTGGTAACTTATCCCCCTCTCTCTCTACAGTGATGTGGAATGTGTACGGGGACTGTGGTAACTTATCCCCCTCTCTCTCTACAGTGATGTGGAATGTGTACGGGGACTGTGGTAACTTATCCCCCTCTCTCTCTACAGTGATGTGGAATGTGTACGGGGACTGTGGTAACTTATCCCCCTCTCTCTCTACAGTGATGTGGAATGTGTACGGGGACTGTGGTAACTTATCCCCCTCTCTCTCTACAGTGATGTGGAATGTGTACGGGGACTGTGGTAACTTATCCCCCTCTCTCTCTACAGTGATGTGGAATGTGTACGGGGACTGTGGTAACTTATCCCCCTCTCTCTCTACAGTGATGTGGAATGTGTACGGGGACTGTGGTAACTTATCCCCCTCTCTCTCTACAGTGATGTGGAATGTGTACGGGGACTGTGATAACTTTGCCACCCTGAAGGGACACAGTGGTGCTGTGATGGAGCTTCACTACAACACAGACGGCAGGTAGGATACACGACACAACATACGACTCACACACAACACACACTCACACACAACACACACACACAACACACACTCACACACACAAAACACACTCACACACAAAACACACTCACACACACTCACACACAACACACTCACACACAACACAACACACACAACACACACAACACACTCACACACAACACACACACACACAACACACTCGCTCAGGTCAGGAAAAACGTGATGTTGTGTGCCGGTTCTTGTTCTAGTCGTTGACAACACGTTGGGAGAATATGACGTGTGTTTTCTGACCCTATCCCTGAGTGCAGCCTGCTGTTCAGTGCCAGCACAGACAAGACTGTGGGAGTGTGGGACAGTGAGACGGGCGAGAGGATCAAGCGTCTGAAAGGTCACACCTCCTTCGTTAACTCCTGCTACCCTGCTCGCCGCGGGCCTCAGCTCGTCTGTACCGGCAGCGACGACGGAACCGTCAAGGTAACCATGGCGACCAATGTTCTTCAACCCTGGTCCCAGACAGCTACCTGTGTGTGCAGGCTTTAGTTCCAGCTTGGTACTAACACACCTGTTTACCTGATCTTTTAATTGAAAAGTGCTTTATCGAGGAACAGTAAAGAATTGACCTACTGTGATATCATCTCAACTAGCTATCTGAAGATGAATGCACTTAACTGTAAGTCGCTCTGGATAAGAGCCTCTGCTAAATAACTAACATGTAAATGTGTTCATGTTGGGCTGGAACTAAAGCCCACCACGCAGATCCTGGGGAGTGTTGGCTAACTGCTGTTCTAGCTGTGGGGCGTCAGTCAGGTGTGTGTTGTAGCTGTGGGGCGTCAGTCAGGTGTGTGTTGTAGCTGTGGGGCGTCAGTCAGGTGTGTGTGTTCTAGCTGTGGGGCGTCAGTCAGGTGTGTGTGTTGTAGCTGTGGGGCGTCAGTCAGGTGTGTGTGTTGTAGCTGTGGGGCGTCAGTCAGGTGTGTGTGTTGTAGCTGTGGGGCGTCAGTCAGTTGTGTGTGTGTGTGTGTTGTAGCTGTGGGGCGTCAGTCAGGTGTGTGTTGTAGCTGTGGGGCGTCAGTCAGGTGTGTGTTGTAGCTGTGGGGCGTCAGTCAGGTGTGTGTTGTAGCTGTGGGGCGTCAGTCAGGTGTGTGTGTTGTAGCTGTGGGGCGTCAGTCAGGTGTGTGTGTGTTGTAGCTGTGGGGCGTCAGTCAGGTGTGTGTGTTGCAGCTGTAGGTCATCAGTCTGGTGTGTGTGTGTGTGTGTGTGTTGTAGCTGTGGGACATCCGTAAGAAGGGGGCGGTCCATACGTTCCAGAACACCTACCAGGTGTTGGCCGTCACATTCAACGACACCAGCGACCAGATCCTGTCTGGAGGCATCGACAACGACATCAAGGTACGTGTGTGTGTGTGTGTGTGTGTGGGGGGCATGGCTACTGTGTCATACGCCGTGACATCATTCGTCACATTGAAAGATCCAATCTAGCTAGTCCAGAGGTGTGAGGAATGAATCACGGAATGGCATGCTCCATCAGAACTCAATCCAAACTAATAAAAAGGCCATTAATAATTATACTGGGATTATTGATCAGGTGGTGGCTGTGTAGTGGAGACATAGTGAGCAACACAGTGCAGAGCTCCCGAGTGGCGCAGCGGTCTAAGGCATTGCATCGCAATGCTAGAGGCGTCACTACAGACCCTGGTTCGATTCCGGGCTGTATCACAACTGGCCGTGATTGGGAGTCCCATAGGGACCGACCGTCAGAGGATCTGGAGAGAGGGAGGGAGGGAGGGAAATGAAACCGACCGTCAGAGGATCTGGAGGGAGGGAGGGAGGGAGGGAGGGAGGGAAATGAAACCGACCGTCAGAGGATCTGGAGAGAGGGAGGGAGGGAGGGAAATGAAACCGACCGTCAGAGGATCTGGAGGGAGGGAGACTGGATGATCAAAATGACCTGAAATAGATTAATGAAGTGAAAGGATCAGGGAGATGGATGCCAGACTCACCCAACATCTCTTTTCGGTGCTTGAGGGAGCGATAGGTCTGACAGCATGCAAGCAGTCGGGGGCTCCTGGTTGGCTGGTGCATGTGGGCCTGAAGCAGGGCAACTGTCTCCTGCTGACAGGTTTTCTGAGGCTTACTGTGGTCGCCTGGGTAGCTGAGCAGAAGATATTCACAATCAAAGATGTGATGATGACAGTGGCCTGTCATAATGCATTCTTCCAACCACAGACATTCAAAGTAAATGGTAATGGGGAAAGGTGGTTAAAAATTACTCGTCATTTACATATATGCTGAATCATCAGATATAATCACATTTTATTTGTCACGTTCGCCGAATACAACAGGTGTAGTGTAGACCTTACCGTGAAACGCTTACTTACAAGCCCTTAACCAACAATGCAGTTTTTAGAAAAATAAGATTTAAGACGAAAAATATTTACTAAATTAACTAAAGTAAAAAATAACAATAACGAGGCTATATACAGGGGGTATCGAGTCAGTGTGTGGGGGTACAGGTTAGTTGAGGTAATTTGTACATGTAGGTAGGGGTAAAGTGACTCTGCATAGATAATAAACAGCAAGTAGCAGCAGTGTAAAAACAAAGGGGGGGTCGATGTAAATAGTCCTGGTAGCCATTCGATTAGCTGTTCAGCAGTCTTATGGCTTGGGGTTAGAAGCTGTTCAGAACCCTTTTGGACCTAGACTTGGCGCTCTGGTACCGCTTACTGTGCGGTAGTAGAGAGAACAGTCTATGACTAGGGTGACTGGAGTCTTTGGCAATTTTTAGGGCGTTTCTCTGACTAGCACTACCCTCTGTAGCGCCTTGCGGTCGGAGGCCGAGCAGTTGCCATAACAGGCGGTGATGCAACCAGTCAGGATGCTCTCGATGGTGCAGATGTATAACTTTTTGAGGATCTGAGGACCCATTCCAAATCTTTTCAGTCTCCTGAGGGGGAATGGGTTTTGTCGTGCCCTCTTCACGACTGTCTTGGTGTGTTTGGACCATGATAGTTTGTTGGTGATGTGGACACCAAGGAACTTGAAGCTCCCAACCTACTCCACTACAGCCCTGTCAATGAGAATGGGGTCGTGCTCGGTCCTCCTTTTCCTATAGTCCACAATCATCTCCTTTGTCTTGATCACGTTGCGGGAGAGGTTGTTGTCCTGGCACCACATTCCCAGGTCTCCGACCTCCCTATAGGCTGTCTTGTCGGTGATCAGGCCTACCACTGTTGTCATCTGCAAACTTAATGATGGTGTTGGAGTCGTGCCTGGCCATGCAGTCATGGGTGAACAGGGAGTACAGGAGGGGACTAAGCATGTACCCCTGAGGGGCCCCCGTGTTGAGGATCAGCAGGGCAGATGTGTTGTTACCTACCCTTACCAGCTTGGGGGGGCCCGTCAGGAAGTCCAGGATCCAGTTGCAGAGGGAGGTGTTTAGTCCCAGGATCCTTAGCTTAGTGATGAGCTTTGTGGGCACTATGGTGTTGAACGCCTAGCTGTAGTCAATTAATAGCATTCTCACATAGGTGTTCCTTTTGTCCAGGTGGGAAAGGGAAGTGTGGAGTGCAATAGATTGCATCATCTGTTGGGGCGGTATTCAAATTGGAGTGGGTTTAGGGTTTCCGGGATGATGGTGTTGATGTGAGCCGTGACCAGCCTTTCAAAGCATTTCATGGCTACAGATGTGAGTGCTACGGGTCGGTAGTCAGTTAGGCAGGTTACCTTGGTGTTCTTGGGCACAAGGACTATGGTGGGCTGCTTGAAACATGTAGGTATTACTGAGTCGGCCAGGGACAGGTTGAACATGTCAGTGAAGACACTTGCCAGTTGGTCAGTGCGTGCTCGGAGTAACCGTCCTGGTAATCCTTATGGCCCTGCGAATGTTGACCTGTTTAAAGGGCTTACACTCGTATTCTACGGCGAGCGTGATCACACAGTCGTCCGGAACAGCTGGTGCTCTCATGCATGCTTCGGTGTTGCTTACCTCGACGCGCACATTGTCATTTAGCTCGTCTGGTAGACTTGTCACTGGGCAGCTCGTGGCTGTACTTCCCTTTTTGTAGTCTGTAATAGTTTGCAAGCCCTGCCACATCCCGAGTGGCGCAGCGGTTTAAGGCACTGCATCTCAGTGCTAGAGTAGTCACTACAGATCCTGGTTCGATCACGGGCTGTATCACATCCGGCCGTGATCAGGAGTCCTATAGGGCGGCGCTGAATTTGCACAGCGTCGTCCTGGTTAGGGGAGGGTTTGGCCGGGGTAGTCCGTCATTGTAAATAAGAATTTGTTCTTAACTGACTTGCCTAGTTAAATATAGCGTCATCGATGCACTTATTGATGAAGCCGGTGACTGATGTGGTGTACTCCTCAATGCCATCGGATGAACATTTTCCAGTCTGTGCTAGAAAAACAGTCCTGTAGCTTAGCATCTGCGTCATCTGACCACTTCCGTCTGGAGCGAGTCACTGGTACTTCCTGCTTTAGTTTTTGCGTGTAAGCAGGAATCAGGAGGATAGAATTAAGGTCGGATTTGCCAAATGGAGGGCGAGGGAGAGCTTTGTATGCGTCTCTGTGTGTGGAGTAAAGGTCTTTTTTTTTTTCTCTCTTGTTGCACATGTAACGTGCTAGTAGAAGTTAGGTAAAACGGATTTAAGTTTCCCTTCATTGAAGTCCCGGCCACTAGGAGTGCCACCTCCTGGATGAGCATTTTCTTGTTTGCTTATGGCCTTATACAGCTTGTTGAGTGCGGTCTTAGCCTCAGTATCGGTTTCTGATGGTAAATGGACAGCTACGGAAAATATAGATGAGCTGTAGACCACACTAGTTATCATGAAATCCACTACCTCAAGCGAGCAAAACCTCGAGACGTCTTTAATATTAGATTTTTTATTGACAAATAGACAGACAGCCACCCCTTATCTTACAGATGCATGGAAAAACCAGCCAACTGTATATTATCCATGTCGTCGTTCAGCCACGACTTGGTGACACAAGATATTACAGTTTTTAATGTCCCGTTGGTAGGATAATTTTGAACGGAATTCATCCAGCTTTTTCTCGAATGATTGCACATTGGCCATTAGGACGAACAGTAGAGGCGGGTTACCCACTCGCTGACAAATTCTCACAAGGTACCCGGACCTGCGTCCCCTGTATCTGCGTCTTCTCTTCACTCGAATGACGGGGATTCGGGCCTTGTCGGGTATCTGGAGTAAATCCTTTGCGTTCGACTCGTTTAAGAAAAAAATCTTTGTCCAGTTCGAGGTGACTAATCGCTATTCTGATGTCCAGAAGCTCTTTTCGGTCATGAGACGATGGCAGAAACATTAAGTACAAAATAAGTTACAAATAACGTGCAAAAACACACAAAATACCACAATTTGTTAGGAGCCTGTAAAACGGCAGCCATCTCCTCCGGTGCCACATTTTATATTGAGTCGGGGTCATGGTTGATCACAGGGTCATATTGAGTCGGGGTCATGGTTGATCACAGGGTCATATTGAGTCGGGGTCATGGTTGATCACAGGGTCATATTGAGTCAGGGTCATGGTTGATCACAGGGTCATATTGAGTCAGGGTCATGGTTGATCACAGGGTCATATTGAGTCGGGGTCATGGTTGATCACAGGGTCATATTGAGTTAGGGTCATGGTTGATCACAGGGTCATATTGAGTCAGGGTCATGGTTGATCACAGGGTCATATTGAGTCAGGGTCATGGTTGATCACAGGGTCATATTGAGTCAGGGTCATGGTTGATCACAGGGTCATATTGAGTCAGGGTCATGGTTGATCACAGGGTCATGGTTGATCACAGGGTCATATTGAGTCAGGGTCATGGTTGATCACAGGGTCATATTGAGTCGGGGTCATGGTTGATCACAGGGTCATATTGAGTCGGGGTCATGGTTGATCACAGGGTCATATTGAGTCGGGGTCATGGTTGATCACAGGGTCATATTGAGTCGGGGTCATGGTTGATCACAGGGTCATATTGAGTTAGGGTCATGGTTGATCACAGGGTCATATTGAGTCAGGGTCATGGTTGATCACAGGGTCATATTGAGTCAGGGTCATATTGAGTCAGGGTCATGGTTGATCACAGGGTCATATTGAGTCAGGGTCATGGTTGATCACAGGGTCATATTGAGTCAGGGTCATGGTTGATCACAGGGTCATATTGAGTCAGGGTCATGGTTGATCACAGGGTCATGGTTGATCACAGGGTCATATTGAGTCAGGGTCATGGTTGATCACAGGGTCATATTGAGTCGGGGTCATGGTTGATCACAGGGTCATATTGAGTCGGGGTCATGGTTGATCACAGGGTCATATTGAGTCGGGGTCATGGTTGATCACAGGGTCATATTGAGTCGGGGTCATGGTTGATCACAGGGTCATATTGAGTCGGGGTCATGGTTGATCACAGGGTCATATTGAGTCGGGGTCATGGTTGATCACAGGGTCATATTGAGTCGGGGTCATGGTTGATCACAGGGTCATATTGAGTCGGGGTCATGGTTGATCACAGGGTCATATTGAGTCGGGGTCATGGTTGATCACAGGGTCATATTGAGTCAGGGTCATGGTTGATCACAGGGTCATATTGAGTCAGGGTCATGGTTGATCACAGGGTCATGGTTGATCACAGGGTCATATTGAGTCAGGGTCATGGTTGATCACAGGGTCATATTGAGTCGGGGTCATGGTTGATCACAGGGTCATATTGAGTCGGGGCCATGGTTGATCACAGGGTCATATTGGGTCAGGGTCATGGTTGATCACAGGGTCATATTGAGTCGGGGCCATGGTTGATCACAGGGTCATATTGAGTCAGGGTCATGGTTGATCACAGGGTCATATTGAGTCAGGGTCATGGTTGATCACAGGGTCATATTGAGTCGGGGTCATGGTTGATCACAGGGTCATATTGAGTCGGGGTCATGGTTGATCACAGGGTCATATTGAGTCGGGGTCATGGTTGATCACAGGGTCATATTGAGTCGTAGGTCATGGTTGATCACAGGGTCATATTGAGTCAGGGTCATGGTTGATCACAGGGTCATATTGGGTCGGGGTCATGGTTGATCACAGGGTCATATTGAGTCAGGGTCATGGTTGATCACAGGGTCATATTGAGTCGGGGTCATGGTTGATCACAGGGTCATATTGAGTCGGGGTCATGGTTGATCACAGGGTCATATTGAGTCGGGGTCATGGTTGATCACAGGGTCATATTGAGTCGTAGGTCATGGTTGATCACAGGGTCATATTGAGTCAGGGTCATGGTTGATCACAGTGTCATATTGGGTCAGGGTCATGGTTGATCACAGGGTCATATTGAGTCGGGGTCATGGTTGATCACAGGGTCATATTGAGTCGGGGTCATGGTTGATCACAGGGTCATATTGAGTCGGGGTCATGGTTGATCACAGGGTCATATTGAGTCGGGGTCATGGTTGATCACAGGGTCATATTGAGTCGGGGTCATGGTTGATCACAGGGTCATATTGAGTCGGGGTCATGGTTGATCACAGGGTCATATTGAGTCGGGGTCATGGTTGATCACAGGGTCATATTGAGTCGGGGTCATGGTTGATCACAGGGTCATATTGAGTCGGGGTCATGGTTGATCACAGGGTCATATTGAGTCGTAGGTCATGGTTGATCACAGGGTCATATTGAGTCAGGGTCATGGTTGATCACAGGGTCATATTGGGTCAGGGTCATGGTTGATCACAGGGTCATATTGAGTCGGGGTCATGGTTGATCACAGGGTCATATTGGGTCGGGGTCATGGTTGATCACAGGGTCATATTGAGTCGGGGTCATGGTTGATCACAGGGTCATATTGAGTCAGGGTCATGGTTGATCACAGGGTCATATTGAGTCAGGGTCATGGTTGATCACAGGGTCATATTGGGTCAGGGTCATGGTTGATCACAGGGTCATATTGAGTCGGGGTCGTGGTTGATTACAGCGGGACGGACTGAGTTTACGGCTTCTTCTGAGGGGTCATCCCATGAGGACGAGGTGCTCATGGTCCATGGATGCATGACTGGTATATTCTGGACCAGTCAGCTGGTGGGTGTTGAGCACAGGAGAGTTCAAGGCTTGTTGAATGGTAGGTGCAGGCTGGTTGAGGTTAAACTGGGTTGGATGAGGTCATGACGCTAGCAATCTGCTGCAGGTGGCTGTTTGTCAGAAACTCCTGCTGTTGGAGCCACGAATAGCGGCTTATTGTTCAGAATGTGGACGTTCATATCCCTCAAAGCCCTGGTGGTGTCCTCAGCGGAGGAGAAGGCCACAAATCCAAAAACCTTTGTTTCGGCGGCACTCCGTCATCACCTTGGCGATTAATGATGGTTCCCGACGCGGCAAGTCTTTCTGGAGACGACGATCGTCCCGGCTGTCATCCAGTTTCTAAACGTACAGGATGACTCTGGTAATGTGGACCTGTGTTTCAACACCGTCTGGCGCTCGCGTTTCGTCTGGACGTTGCCCACATAGATCCACAGCCTGTTCACCTCCTTCCCATTCATCTGATCCACAGCCTGTTCACCTCCTTCCCATTCATCTGATCCACAGCCTGTTCACCTCCTTCCCATTCATCTGATCCACAGGCTGTTCACCTCCTTCCCATTCATCTGATCCACAGCCTGTTCACCTCCTTCCCATTCATCTGATCCACAGCCTGTTCACCTCCTTCCCATTCATCTGATCCACAGCCTGTTCACCTCCTTCCCATTCATCTGATCCACAGCCTGTTCACCTCCTTCCCATTCATCTGATCCACAGCCCGAGGAGGTCAGATGCACTCTAATGAGACACTGGACTCCTAGACACTGAGCTCTGTAACACATCAATAATGGATGGGATCTCTCTCACCTTCTGTGCATCTTCATGCCAGTTGAAACTGAGGAAACTGAATCTTCTGGCAGTCCCGCTGTGATTGACCATGACCCTGACTCTCTGGACCTGAAGTTGACAGAATCCTCAACTCAATAATAAGGCCAACTAAACAGTCAGGACATCTGGCAAAAATATTTTTGAAAAAATGTCTTCCAAGTTGATGCAAATGTTCTTGATGTACATATTGAACTCCTATTTTTGTTTTGTTGTCCTGGATCCAAATTCAGCCGCTTGCTGTTGACGAGATTTGAAGGGTTCGATACTCTCTCTAACCAACTTCTTACCATTCAATATCTTGGCTCGTTCGGCAGCGTCCTGGGTTTTGTGTAGTGACCATAACTATACCCTTTTGTATCACAGTCTTGGAGGACAGAATATCTCCGAACACATAAAACATGTCCTCAAGATTCCCAACGATAGTATTTCCAATGCCGCACTTCCTCAGTGAAGGATCTCGTTGATTCCACGTGATTCGCGTTGGTCTTCCGTTGATTCTTTCCCATTTCAGATTGTCCAAGACAGACTCTCCGTGCTTTTGATGGTAAAAGTTTGTAGGAATATCCCAATGATAGTTTGGTTTTCTGGTCCCTGCAGACCTTAATTGAGTGGATTGACCCTCGTGGACTTAATTTCTGGAACATCATATGCTCGTTGGTGTGCATGTGTAAATCACCTACAAGGAGGCCATAGGTGTCCTCGGATCCATGTCTGAACACAAGGGGTTAACACATTTGACCCGCTGATATCTTCTCGGTAGAGGAGTTTTGATAGAAGGTATCTATCAGAACAGTATCAATTCGTTGATGCATTGGACTCTACAATGTTTTAAATGTTCCACAGGGATGTTGGCCCATGTTGACTCCAATGCTTACCACAGTTGTCAAGTTGACTGGATGTCCTTTGGGTGGGTGGGACCGTTCTTAATACACACAGGAAACTGTTGAGCGTGAAAAACCCAGCAGCGTTGCAGTTCTTGACACAAACCGGTGCGCCTGGCACCTACTACCATACCCCGTTCAAAGGAACTTAATATTTTTGTCTGGCCCATTCACCCTCAGAATGGCACACATTCCCAGTTGTCTCACGGCTTAAAGATCCTTCTTTAACCGGTCTCCTCCCCTTCATCTACACTGATTTGAAGTGGATTTAACAAGTGTCATTAATAAGGGATCACAGCTTTCACCTGGATTCACCTGGTCAGTCTGTCATGGAAAAAGCAGATGTTCCTAATGTTCTGTATATCTAAAAAATATATATATATATATATATATATTGTTAGCAATATGTGCTACATTTTTTATTTATTTTATTAGTCTGCTTGCTTGTAATAGTAGAATGTACAAGGTGACATTACTAAACTGGGTTGTAATAGTAGAATGTACAAGGTGACATTACTAAACTGAGTTGTAATAGTAGAATACACAAGGTGACATTACTAAACTGAGTTGTAATAGTAGAATACACAAGGTGACATTACTAAACTGAGTTGTAATAGTAGAATACACAAGGTGACATTACTAAACTGAGTTGTAATAGTAGAATACACAAGGTGACATTACTAAACTGGGTTGTAATAGTATAATGTACAAGGTGACATTACTAAACTGAGTTGTAATAGTAGAATACACAAGGTGACATTACTAAACTGGGTTGTAATAGTAGAATACACAAGGTGACATTACTAAACTGGGTTGTAATAGTAGAATACACAAGGTGACATTACTAAACTGGGTTGTAATAGTAGAATACACAAGGTGACATTACTAAACTGAGTTGTAATAGTAGAATACACAAGGTGACATTACTAAACTGGGTTGTAATAGTAGAATACACAAGGTGACATTACTAAACTGAGTTGTAATAGTAGAATGCACAAGGTGACATTACTAAACTGAGTTGTAATAGTAGACTGCACAAGGTGACATTACTAAACTGAGTTGTAATAGTAGACTGCACAAGGTGACATTACTAAACTGAGTTGTAATAGTAGACTACACAAGGTGACATTACTAAACTGAGTTGTAGTAGTAGACTACACAAGGTGACATTACTAAACTGAGTTGTAATAGTAGACTACACAAGGTGACATTACTAAACTGAGTTGTAGTAGTAGACTACACAAGGTGACATTACTAAACTGAGTTGTAATAGTAGACTACACAAGGTGACATTACTAAACTGAGTTGTAATAGTAGACTACACAAGGTGACATTACTAAACTGAGTTGTAATAGTAGACTACACAAGGTGACATTACTAAACTGAGTTGTAATAGACTACACAAGGTGACATTACTAAACTGAGTTGTAATAGTAGACTACACAAGGTGACATTACTAAACTGAGTTGTAATAGTAGAATACACAAGGTGACATTACTAAACTGGGTTGTAATAGTAGAATGTACGAGGTGACATTACTAAACTGGGTTGTAATAGTAGAATGTACGAGGTGACATTACTAAACTGGGTTGTAATAGTAGAATGTACGAGGTGACATTACTAAATGGGTTGTAATAGTAGAATACACGAGGTGACATTACTAAACTGAGTTGTAATAGTAGAATACACGAGGTGACATTACTAAACTGGGTTGTAATAGTAGAATACACAAGGTGACATTACTAAACTGGGTTGTAATAGTAGAATACACAAGGTGACATTACTAAACTGGGTTGTAATAGTAGAATACACAAGGTGACATTACTAAACTGGGTTGTAATAGTAGAATACACAAGGTGACATTACTAAACTGGGTTGTAATAGTAGAATACACAAGGTGACATTACTAAACTGAGTTGTAATAGTAGAATACACAAGGTGACATTACTAAACTGGGTTGTAATAGTAGAATGTACAAGGTGACATTACTAAACTGGGTTGTAATAGTAGAATGTACAAGGTGACATTACTAAACTGAGTTGTAATAGTAGAATACACACGGTGACATTACTAAACTGGGTTGTAATAGTAGAATGTACAAGGTGACATTACTAAACTGAGTTGTAATAGTAGACTACACAAGGTGACATTACTAAACTGAGTTGTAATAGTAGAATACACAAGGTGACATTATTAAACTGGGTTGTAATAGTAGAATACACAAGGTGACATTACTAAACTGGGTTGTAATAGTAGAATACACAAGGTGACATTACTAAACTGGGTTGTAATAGTAGAATACACAAGGTGACATTACTAAACTGAGTTGTAATAGTAGAATACACAAGGTGACATTATTAAACTGGGTTGTAATAGTAGAATACACAAGGTGACATTACTAAACTGGGTTGTAATAGTAGAATACACAAGGTGACATTACTAAACTGAGTTGTAATAGTAGAATACACAAGGTGACATTATTAAACTGGGTTGTAATAGTAGAATACACAAGGTGACATTACTAAACTGGGTTGTAATAGTAGAATACACAAGGTGACATTACTAAACTGGGTTGTAATAGTAGAATACACAAGGTGACATTACTAAACTGAGTTGTAATAGTAGAATGTACAAGGTGACATTACTAAACTGAGTTGTAATAGTAGAATACACAAGGTGACATTACTAAACTGAGTTGTAATAGTAGAATGTACAAGGTGACATTACTAAACTGAGTTGTAATAGTAGAATACACAGTGACATTACTAAACTGAGTTGTAATAGTAGAATACACAAGGTGACATTACTAAACTGAGTTGTAATAGTAGAATACACAAGGTGACATTACTAAACTGAGTTGTAATAGTAGAATGTACAAGGTGACATTACTAAACTGGGTTGTAATAGTAGAATACACAAGGTGACATTACTAAACTGGGTTGTAATAGTAGAATACACAAGGTGACATTACTAAACTGGGTTGTAATAGTAGAATACACAAGGTGACATTACTAAACTGGGTTGTAATAGTAGAATACACAAGGTGACATTACTAAACTGGGTTGTAATAGTAGAATACACAAGGTGACATTACTAAACTGGGTTGTAATAGTAGAATACACAAGGTGACATTACTAAACTGAGTTGTAATAGTAGAATACACAAGGTGACATTACTAAACTGGGTTGTAATAGTAGAATACACAAGGTGACATTACTAAACTGGGTTGTAATAGTAGAATACACAAGGTGACATTACTAAACTGGGTTGTAATAGTAGAATACACAAGGTGACATTACTAAACTGAGTTGTAATAGTAGAATACACAAGGTGACATTACTAAACTGAGTTGTAATAGTAGAATACACAAGGTGACATTACTAAACTGAGTTGTAATAGTAGAATACACAAGGTGACATTACTAAACTGGGTTGTAATAGTAGAATACACAAGGTGACATTACTAAACTGGGTTGTAATAGTAGAATACACAAGGTGACATTACTAAACTGGGTTGTAATAGTAGAATACACAAGGTGACATTACTAAACTGGGTTGTAATAGTAGAATACACAAGGTGACATTACTAAACTGAGTTGTAATAGTAGAATACACAAGGTGACATTACTAAACTGAGTTGTAATAGTAGAATACACAAGGTGACATTACTAAACTGAGTTGTAATAGTAGAATACACAAGGTGACATTACTAAACTGAGTTGTAATAGTAGAATACACAAGGTGACATTACTAAACTGAGTTGTAATAGTAGAATACACAAGGTGACATTACTAAACTGAGTTGTAATAGTAGAATGTACAAGGTGACATTACTAAACTGAGTTGTAATAGTAGAATACACAAGGTGACATTACTAAACTGAGTTGTAATAGTAGAATACACAAGGTGACATTACTAAACTGAGTTGTAATAATAGAATACACAAGGTGACATTACTAAACTGAGTTGTAATAGTAGAATACACAAGGTGACATTACTAAACTGGGTTGTAATAGTAGAATGTACAAGGTGACATTACTAAACTGAGTTGTAATAGTAGAATGTAGAAGCTTTAAAACTGCATCACTTTCTGTTGTCGGCATGTTTCAAAAGTGTTGCATAAAGATTTGTTGCCATTTTATTGCTTTGAAATGACAAAATGTGTAGAATTGCAGGAAATAAGGTTTAAACCTGTAAAATGTTCTCTCCGCCAACAAGAGGGGTGTGAACAGTTTGTGTCATGAACAGTGCTTGTGCCCATAGAAATAGATGCGATATGTTACCCAATGCTGGAAGGAGTGAAGAAGTTTGGGAACCCCTGACTTAGATCATATATTGTCAAGTAGAGATGCCTCATGAAGCAACTGCTCTCTCTCTCTCTCTTGCGTTTTTCTGTTTTTTTCTGTCTCTGTGTCTGCCCCCACACTGACCAGACAAGTAGGCCACGCAATGGATTGTGGTCATTGTAGTTAATTACCATGTTTTCTGTGCTAAACTAGGCAGAATATTAGCCTACTATTAACTCCCTAGTACATCGCACAGTTCAGGATTTATCTCTAGAATAATTGCGCATCACAAAAAAAAACAACTAAATGGAATTAAAATAATTGAACCGACGTCGTGAATTAGTTGTTTTAAACAAATAACAAAAATGTTGGTTATTCACTCTGCACTTCATTCTAGACTCAGATGGTGACCCTTAGTTTATTTACAGGAAGGAGAGGTGGAGGGAGGGAGAGGGGTGAGTGGTAGAGTTGTCAATGTCTCATCTCTCCGCTCCCACTAGTCTGAGAACACATTAGTCTCAACAGCTATGTAACTTTAACCATGTGCAGAAGGAGAAATGGAGCATGGGGCCTGTATACATGCAGAACCAAGCAGTCTTTCCCTTGTTACAGGCATATCTCCTCTCCCCCTCCATCTGTCACTGATCCCTTACTCCCTTTCCTCTCTTCCTCCCGCCATCTGTCACCTATCTATCGATCTCTCTCGCCTATTTAATTACTCTCTCTCTCTTTCTCTCTCTCTGTGTCAGTGTGTCTCAATTCAATTTAAGGTCTTTATTGACATGGGAAACACATTTCCATTTCCAAATCAAGTGAAATGGATAATAAACAAAAGTTAAATAAACAATAAAAAGTGAACCGTAAACATTACACTCACAAAAGCTCCAAAAGAATAAAGACATTACAAATGTCATAATGTATATATGCAGTGTTGTAACGATGTGCAAATAATGATGTGCAAATACTTTAAAGTACAAAAGAGAAAATAAATAAACATAAATATGGGTTGTATTTACAATGGTGTTTGTTCTTCACTGGTTGTCCTTTTCTTGTGGTAACAGGTCACAAATCTTGCTGCTGTGATGGTACACTGGTTTTTCACCCAATAGATATGGGAGTTTATCAAAATTGGGTTTGTTTTTGAATTCTTTGTGGATCTGTGTAATCTGAGGGAAATATGTGTCTCTAATATGGTCATACATTTGGCAGGAGGTTAGGAAGTGCAGCTCAGTTTCCACCTCATTTTGTGGCCAGTGTGCACATAGCCTGTCTTCTCTTGAGAGCCAGGTCTGCCTACTGTGGCCTTTCTCAATAGCAAGGATATGCTCACGGAGTCTGTACATAGTCAAAGCTTTCCTTAAGTTTGGGTCAGTCACAGAGGTCAGGTATTCTGCCACTGTGTACTCTCTGTTTAGGACCAAATAGCATTCTAGTTTGCTCTGTTTTTTAGTAAATTCTTTCCAATGTGTCAAGCAATTATCTTTTGATTTCTCATGATTTAGTTGGGTCTAATTGTGTTGCTGTCCTGGGGTTCTGTGGGGTCTGTTTGTGAACAGAGCCCCAGGACCAGCTTGCTTAGGGGCCTCTTCTCCAGGTTAATATCTCTGTATGTGACGGCTTTATGGAAGGTTTGGGAGTTTCTTCCTCTCTCTCTGCAATTAACAGGTGTGCCTTGTTAAAAGTTAATTTGTGGAATTTCTTTCCTTGATGCATTTGAGCCAATCAGTTGTGTTGTGACAAGGTAGAGGCGGTATACAGAAGATAGCCCTATTTGGTAAAAGACCAAGTCCATATTATGACAAGAACAGCTCAAATAAGCAAAGAGAAACAACAGTCCATCATTACTTTAAGACATGAAGGTCAGTCAATACGGAACATTTCAAGAACTTTGATCATTTCTTCAAGTGCTGTCGCAAAAACCATCAAGCACTATGATGAAACTGGCTCTCATGAGGACCACCACAGGAAAGGAAGACTCGGAGTTATCTCTACTGCAGAGGATAAGTTCGTTAGAGTTACCAGCCTCAAATTGTAGCCCAAATAAATGCTTCACAGAGTTCAAATTGCCCTTACACAAATAGCCCTTTTTTTAACAGACACATCTCAACATCAACTGTTCAGAGGAGACTGTGTGAATCAAGCCTTCATAGGCGAATTGCTTCAAAGAAACCACTACTAAAGGACACCAATAAGAAGAAGAGACTTGCTTGGGCCAAGAAACACGAGCAATAGACATTACACTGGTGGAAATCTGTCCTTTGGTCTGACGAGTCCAAATTGGAGATTTTTGGTTCAAACCGCTGTGTCTTTGTGAGACGCGGTATGGGTGAACGGATGATCTCTGCATGGTGGTTCCCACCGTGAAGCATGGAGGAGGTGTGGGGGTGCTTTGCTGGTGACACTGTCTGATTTATTTATAATTCAAGGCACACTTAACCAGCATGGCTACCACAGCATTCTGCAGCGATACGCCATCCTATCTGGTTTGGGCTTAGTGGGACTATAATTAGTTTTTCAACAGGACAATGACCCAACACACCTCCAGGCTGTGTAAGGGCTATTTGACCAAGAAGGAGAGTGATGGAGTGCTGCATCAGATGACCTGGCCTCAATCCCCCGACATCAAACAAATTGAGATGGTTTGGGATGAGTTAGACTTGTGAAGGAAAAGCAGCCAACAAGTGCTCAGCATACTTGGGAACTCGTTCAAGACTGCTGGAAAAGCATTCCAGGTGACGCTGGTTGAGAGAATGCCAAGAGTGTGCAAAGCTGTCAAAGCAAAGGGTGGCTATTTTGAAGGATCTCAAATCTCAAATCTATTTTTATTTGTTTAACACTTTTTTTGGTTACTACATGATTCCATATGTGTTATTTCATCGTTTTGATGTCTTCACTAATATTCTACAATGTAGAAAATAGTAAAAATCAAGAAAAACCCTTGAATGAGTAGGTGTTCTAAAACTTTTGACCGGTTGTGTATGTCTGTGTGCCTGGGAGCTCTTGTCTGTTACTTCCTTTCACATTAGGTTACATCCCATATGTACCTTCAGAAAGATGAGAGAGAGAGAGACCAGATCTTACCAGGAGACTACCTGTGTCGCGTCGTCAGACAGTGAATAACTTACTTCCTGTCTCTATATGAGTGCAGGTGTGGGACCTGAGGCAGAATAAGATGATCTATGGTATGCATGGTCATGGTGATTCTCTGACTGGCCTCTGTCTAAGCTCAGAGGGATCCTACCTCCTCTCCAACTCCATGGACAACACAGGTCAGTGCGTGTGTGATTTTGTGTGTGTGGTTACAATACTTGAGTGTTGTCCTATGTGGCTCAGTTGCTAGAGCATGGCGTTCGTAACGCCAAGGGTCGTGGGTTCGATTCCTGCTGAGGCCACCCATGACTAAGTCGTTTTGGATAAAAATCGCCGCTATCGGCCACCGGCCCAAGCTCCTAACCTCCAGGCCACCAAGAGCTGCCCCTCAACCATCCGAGACCCCCCCACCCCAACTATACACGTAGAATATATGATATTGTTATATTATGTACTAATGTGTGTGTGTGTGTTGTCCCGTAGTACGTATTTGGGACGTCCGTCCGTTCGCTCCCAAGGAGAGGTGTGTGAAAATATTCCAGGGGAACATTCATAACTTTGAGAAGGTAAATTAAGACTTTTGATCAGAGTGAGAGATTCAAGTGTTTTTTTTATTTTGGACCTGAAGAGACTTTCAGTGCGAGTGTGTTTTAATATTCGTGCTCCTGCCATGTGTGTAAGTCTAGTGGCCTGCTATAGCCTGGTTATATCATGGTAATAAACTTGTTTATAATACATTGCTGTGTCCACAGAACCTTCTGAGGTGTTCCTGGTCTGCTGACGGCAGCAGGATTGCAGCAGGCTCAGCTGACAGGTGAACACACACACACACACACACACACACACACACACACACACACACACACACACACACACACACACACACACACACACACACACACACACAGCAATACAAACCTTCCCCCCCAAAAATGCACCAAACACCTCTTGTATGATCCTTTTATAAGCTGTTTGTGTGTGTCCAGGTTTGTGTATGTGTGGGACACCACCTCTCGTAGGATCCTGTACAAGCTGCCAGGCCACGCTGGGTCAGTCAACGAGGTTGCCTTCCATCCCGAGGAGCCTATTGGTGAGAGGACTCTGTTTATATCCGTGTATCTGGCGAATCACACCCTGTCTCTTTCTATAGCTTTTTTCCATTGCGGGTTTAATCTTTGTCTAGTTAATTTTTTTTATTTGGTCTGTCCTCTCTCTCGTTCTCTAATAGTGTCTATTTTATTTTTTCCCCCACAGTCCTCTCTGGCGCCAGTGACAAGAGACTCTACATGGGAGAGATTCAGTAGGACTGTCGTGTGTGTGTGAGTGTGTTGTGAATGTTCTGCCCCGGAGCCTTGTGTGTATGGATCCAGACCCCAACTGTGTGTATGGATCCAGACCCCAACTGTGTGTATGGATCCAGCGCCCAACTGTGTGTATGGATCCAGCGCCCAACTGTGTGTATGGATCCAGCCCCCGACTGTGTGTATGGATCCAGACCCCAACTGTGTGTATGGATCCAGACCCCAACTGTGTGTATGGATCCAGACCCCGACTGTGTGTATGGATCCAGACCCCGACTGTGTGTATGGATCCAGACCCCGACTGTGTGTATGGATCCAGCCCCCGACTGTGTGTATGGATCCAGACCCCAACTGTGTGTATGGATCCAGACCCCAACTGTGTGTATGGATCCAGACCCCAACTGTGTGTATGGATCCAGACCCCAACTGTGTGTATGGATCCAGACCCCAACTGTGTGTATGGATCCAGACCCCAACTGTGTGTATGGATCCAGACCCCAACTGTGTGTATGGATCCAGACCCCAACTGTGTGTATGGATCCAGACCCCAACTGTGTGTATGGATCCAGCCCCCAACTGTGTGTATGGATCCAGCCCCCGACTGTGTGTATGGATCCAGCCCCCGACTGTGTGTATGGATCCAGCCCCCGACTGTGTGTATGGATCCAGCCCCCGACTGTGTGTATGGATCCAGCCCCCGACTGTGTGTATGGATCCAGCCCCCGACTGTGTGTGTGGATCCAGACCCCAACTGTGTGTATGGATCCAGCCCCCAACTGTGTGTATGGATCCAGCCCCCAACTGTGTGTGTGGATCCAGACCCCAACTGTGTGTATGGATCCAGCCCCCGACTGTGTTTGTGGATCCAGACCCCAACTGTGTGAATGAAAGGTACTTTTATATACTGTTTTATTTAGTAACATCCTCAGAGACTGTCATTTACTTTAGAATGTCCAGTCACAACAACCAACACATGTGTTTTTTTATTTCTCTTAATAAACTACGTCTGGGAAAAATATTGTTCTGCCATATCCTTTTTTAAAATTGTTTTATTTAAAGAGTCGTTCCAGAAGTGTAACTTGGTCAAAAAAACATTTAATTTGCACATGTTTTACTTCGCAAAAAAACAAATTTCCCATCTCCAGAGATTAGATAAATGGGATGACTATAGTAAGTGCCTATTAAACGTGCTGCACATATGATTTTTGTAATTTCAGAAAATGTCCATAATCTGCCGTAATAGTGGAATGATGGTGTTTCACAGTATTACTTACCCGCCAGTGTTCTGATTGGCTGTGAAATTGGCCTATTGATTTCTCCCGTCGGAGCAGCATCTGTTGTCAAAATGGAAAAGCTGTTCTGACTTCTGGCTGTGTTATCTAGTGGAAATCGCAGTCATTTCCGGCTGTGTTATCTAGTGGAAATCGCAGTCATTTCCTGGTTGAAAAAATTGAACACTTCAAATCAAAATCAAACGTTATTTGTCACATGACCTTACCGTGAAATGCTTACTTATGAGCCCTTAACCAACAGTGCAGTTCAAGAAGAGCTTATTAGTTAAATATTTTCATAAGTAAAAAAATTAACACAATAAGTAACACAATAAAATAACAATAACGATGCTATATACAGGGGGTACCGGTACCGAGTCAGTGTATGGGGGTACAGGTTAGTTGAGGTAATTTGTACATGTAGGTAGGGGTGAAGTGACCATGCATAGATAATAAACAGCGAGTAGCAGCAGTGTACAAAACAAATGGAGGGGGGGTCAATGTAAATAGTCTGGTGACCATTTTGATTAATTGTTCAGTAGTCTTAGACTTCGTGCTCTGACACCGCTTGCTGTGCGGTAGCAGAGAAAACAGTCTATGACTTGGGTGACTGGAGTCTTACAATTTTATGAAATTTCCTCTGACACTGCCTATTATATAGGTCCTGGATGGCAGGAAGCTTGGCCCCAGTGATGTACTGGGCCATACACACTACCCTCTGTAGCGCCTTACAGTCAGATGCCGAGCAGTTGCCATACCAGGCGGTGATGCAACTGGTCAGAATGCTCTCGATGGTGCAGCTGTAGAACTTTTTGAGGATCTGAGGACCCATGCCAAATCTTTTCAGTCTCCTGAGGGGGAAACGGTGTTGTCGTGCCCTCTTCACGACTGTCTTGGTGTGTTTAGACCATGATAGTTCGTTGATGTGGACACCAAGGAACTTAACTCTCGACCCGCTCCACTACAGCCCCGTCGATGTGAATGGGGGGTCTGTTCGGCCCTCCTTTTCCTGTAGTCCACGATCAGCTCCTTTGTCTTGCTCACATTGAGGGAGAGGTTGTTATCCTGGCACCACACTGCCAGTTCTCTGACCACCTCGCTATAGGCTGTCTCATCGTTGTCGGTGATCAGGCCTACCACAGATGTGTCGTCAGCAAACTTAATTATGGTGTTGGAGTCATGTTTGGCCACACAATCGTGGGTGAACAGTGAGTAAAGGAGGGACTAAGTACACACCCCTGAGGGGCCCCAGTGTTGAGGATCAGCGTGGCAGACGTGTTGCCTACCCTTACCACCTGGGGGCGGCCCGTCAGGATGTCCAGGATCCAGTTTCAGAGCGAGGTGTTGAGTCCTAGAGTCCTTAGCTTAGTGATGAGCTTCGTGGGCACTATGGTGTTGAACGCTGAACTGTAGTCAATGAACAGCAATCTCACATTTTTTCCCCTTTTGTCCAGGTGGGAAAGGGCAGTGTAGAGTGCGATTGAGATTGCGTCATCTGTTGAGGCGATTTGGAGTTGGGTCTCAGGTATCTGGGAGGATGCTGTTGGTGTGAGCCATGACCAGCCTTTCAAAGCACTTCATGGCTACCGACGTGAGTGCTACGGGGCGGTAATCATTCAGGCAGGTTACCTTCGCTTTCTTGGGCACAGGGTCTATGGTGGTCTGCTTGAAACATGTAGGTATTACAGACTCAGTCAGGGAGAGGTTGAAAATGTCAGTGAAGACACTTGCCAGTTGGCCCGCGCATGCTTTGAGTACATGTCCTGGTAATCCGTCTTGCCCCGCGGCTTTGTGAATGTTGACGTGTTTAAAGGTCTTGCTCACATTGGCTACCACGAGTGTTATCACAGAGTCATCCAGAACAGCTGGTGCTCTTGTGCATGCTTCAGTGTTGCTGGCCTCGAAGCGAGCATAAAAGGTTTTTAGCCCGACTTGTAGGCTCGCGTCACTGGGCAGCTCGCGTCTGGGTTTCCTTTTGTAGTCTGTAATAGTTTTCAAGCCCTGCCACATCCAACCAGCGTCACAGCCGGTGTAGTAGGATTCAATCTTAGTCCTGTATTGACCCTTTGCCTCTTTGATGGTTCATCAGAGGTTGTAGCGGGATTTCATATAAGCGTCCAGATTAGTGTCCCGCTCCTTGAAAGCGGCAGCTCTAGCCTTTAGCTCGATGCGGATGTTGCCTGTAATCCATGGCTTCTGGTTGGGATATGTACGTACGGTCACTGTGGGGACGACGTTGTCGATGCACTTATTGATGAAGCCGTTGACTGAGGTGGTATACTCCTCAATGCCATTGGATGAATCCTGGAACATATTCCAGTCTGTGCTAGCAAAACATTCCTGTAGTGTAGCATCCGCGTCATCTGACCACTTCCGTATTGAGCGAGTCACTGGTACTTCCTGCTTTAGTTTTTGCTTGTAAGCAGGAATCGTTAGGATAGAATTATGGTCAGATTTGCCAAATGGAGGGAGAGCTTTGTATGCATCTCTGTGTGTGGAGTAAAGGTGGTCTAGAGTTTTTTACCCCTCTGGTTGCACATGTGACATTCTGGTAAATATGGTAAAACTGATTTAAGTTTGCCTGCATTAAAGTCCCTGGCCACTAGGAGCGCCACTTCTGGATGAGCATTTTCTTCTTTGCTTATGGCGGTATACAGCTCATTGAGAGCGGTCTTAGTGCCAGCATCGGTCTCTGGTGGTAAATAGACGGCTATGAATAATACAGATGAGAACTCTCTTGGTAGATAGTGTGGTCTACAGCTTATCATAAGGTACTCTTCCTCAGGCGAGCAATACCTCAAGACTTCTTCAATATTAGACATCGCGCACTAGCTGTTATTGACAAATAGACACACACCCCCCCACCCCTGGTCTTAGCAGATGTAGCTTCTCTGTTCTGAAAATCCCGCCAGCTCTATCTTATCCGTGTCGTCTTTCAGCTGTGACTCTGTGAAACATAAGATATTACAGTTTTTAATGTCCCGTTGGTACGATAATCTTAATCGTAGGTCATCAATTTTATTTTCAAATGATTGCACGTTAGCCAGTAGAACGGATGGCAGTGGGAGTTTACTCGCTCACCTACGGATTCTCAGAAGGCAGCCTGACCTGCGCTCCCTTTTCCTCCGTCTTTTCTTCATTCAAATGACGGGGATTTGGGCCTGTTCCCGGGAAAGCAGTATATCCTTCTCGTCGGACTCGTTAAAGGAAAAAAGCTTCTTCCAGTTCATTGTGAGTAATCGCTGTTCTGATGTCCAGAAGTTATTTTTGGTCATAAGTGACGGTAGCAGCAACATTATGCACAAAATAAGTAACAAACAATGCAAAAAAACTAACAAAATAGCACAGTTGGAGCATGTAAAACATCTGCCGTCCTCTTCGGGACCGTCTTGTTTGCTCAATTTTAGTTTGTGAGAAAAGCACTGAGTAGTAGTGTAGGTGTGTAGGGACTCATTGTACCATCTAAATCACTGAAATATCTTTTCAATAACAAAACGATATTGTTTTTACTGCTGTTTGAAGCTGGTGGACCAGTTACTTTCAGTTTTAGTTCAACCCAGGGGGTCAAAATCAAAAGTAACAGTCAGTATCTGGTGTGGCCACCAGCTGCATTAAGTACTGCAGTGCATCTCCTCTTCATGGACTGCACCAGATTTGCCAGTTCTTGCTGTGAGATGTTACCCCACTCTTCCACCAAGGCACCTGCAAGTTCCCAGATTTTTTTTTGAGGGAATGGCCCTAGCCCTCAACCTCTGATCCAACAGGTCCCAGACGTGCTCAATGGGATTGAGATCCGGGCTCTTCGCTGGCCATGGCAGAACACTGACATTCCTGTCTTGCAGGAAATCACGCACAGAACGAGCAATATGGCTGGTGGCATTGTCATGCTGGAGGGTCATGTCAGGATGAGCCTGCAGGAAGGGTACCACATGAGGGAGGAGGATGTCTTCCCTGTAACGCACAGTGTTGAGATTGCCTGCAATGACAACAAGCTCAGTACGATGATGCTGTGACACCGCCCCAGAACATGACGGACCCTCCACCTCCAAATCGATCCGGCTCCAGAGTACAGGCCTCGGTGTAACGCTAATTCCTTTGCTGATAAACGTGAACCCGACCATCCCCCCTGGTGAGACAAAACCGCGACTCGTCAGTGAAGAGCACTTTTCCCCAGTCCTGTCTGGTCCAGCAACGGTGGGTTTGTGCCCATAGGCGATGTTGTTGCCGGTGATGTCTGGTGAGGACCTGCCTTACAACAGGCCTACAAGCACTCAGTCCAGCCTCTCTCAGCCTTTTGCGGACAGACTAAGCACTAATGGAGGGATTGTGCGTTCCTGGTGTAACTCGAGCAGTTGTTGTTGCCATCCTGTACCTGTCTCGCAGGTGTGATGATCAGATGTACCGATCCTGTGCAGGTGTTGTTACACGTGGTCTGCCACTGCGAGGACGATCAGCTGTCCGTCCTGTCTCCCTGTAGCGCTGTCTTAGGCGTCTCACAGTACGGACATTGCAATTTATTGCTCTGGCCACCTTTGCAGTCCTCATGCCTCCTTGCAGCATGCCTAAGGCATGTTCAGACAGATGAGCAGGGACCCTGGGCATCTTTCTTTTGATGTTTTTCAGAGTCCGTAGAAAGGCCTCTTTTAGTGTCCTAAGTTTTCATAACTGTGACCTTAATTGCCTACCGTCTGTAAGCTGTTAGTGTTAACCTCTGCGAGTAAGGCTAGTTTCCTGAATTTCCGCCTGTCTGATGTGCCCAAAGTAAACTGCCTGTTACTCAGGCCCAGAAGCTAGGATATGCATGTAGAATTGGATAGAAAACACTCTGAAGTTTCTAAAACTGTTAAAATAATGTCTGAGTGTAACAGAACTGATAAAACCCGAGGAAAATCGATCCGGAAAATGTATTTTGGAGCTCAGAATGACTTCCAATGCAAAGCTATTGAAAGATCTAATTTCCACCTCCCAGATTGCAGTTCCTATGGCTTCCACTAGATGTCAACAGTCTTTATACAAGGTTTTAGGCTTGTTTTTTTTTAAATGAAGAAGTATTTGTAGTCGTTCCAAGTTGAGCGCCAGGGCAAAAGTAGTCTTTTTGCGCGTGTGAACGTGGGCGCGCTTTTCGTTCTTTTCCTTTGCTATTGAACATAGTAATCTCCGTCTGAAATATGATCGTTTATTTAGATATAAGACAACCTGAGGATTAATAAAAAACATTGTTTGACTCGTTTGGAAGAACTTTGCTGGTAACTTTTTGGAATCCTTTGTATGCATGTTGAAGGACTGGATTATTGAATTCAATGGCGCCAACTAAACAGCATTTTTGGGATATAAAGGACTTTATCGAACACAACGACCATTCATTGTGTAGCTGGGAACCTTGAGATTGCAAACAGAGGAAGATCTTCAAAAGTAAGGGATTTATTTTATCGCTATTTAGTGATTTTGTCGCCTGTGCTGGTTTGAAAGGATGTTGTTGTGGAGCGCTGTCCTCAGACAATCGAATGCTATGCTTTCGCCGTAAAGCCTTTTTGAAATCTGACAAAGCAGTTAGATTACCAAGATTCTAAGCTAAAGAATCATGTATGACACTTTTGTATTTTGAATTTGGCCCGCTCCGATTTCACTGGATGTTGTCGAATTTTATCCAGCTAGCGGGATCTCCTCTCTAATTAACGACCATTCCACAGGTGCATGTTCATTAAATGTTTATGGTTCATTGAACAAGCATGGGAAACAGTGTTTAAACCCTTTACAATTAAGATCTGTTAAGTTATTTGGATTTTTACAAATTATCTTTGAAAGACGGGGTTCTGATAAAGGGACGTTTCTTTTTCTGCTGAGTTTTTATTGACGCTTTCTGAAATTATAATGCAAAAATAAAATCCTATTTCTACAACCTTTTTAAGTGCCAAATACAGTAACAGGGTTGACAATTTCTTCTGAAATCAGCCGTAAATCCCCTTGTGACAGCGGGAATTGAAGATTGCTGGGTGCAACGGTGAGTGGCAAATAAATGCAAGCTTCACACAAAATGGTATTGTTAAATAATTTCTGGCTTGCTTATTTATGGATAACAGGGTTGATTGCCTTATGCTAAACCCACTCAGTTTTCCACAACATAAGACCAGAAAATGTGCCTGACTACCCAAACTCATTGCTCAGCCACGCCCACAAACGTTTCTTCCCTGCAATCAAATCAAAGTTTATTTGTCACATGTGCTGAATACAACAGGTGTAGTAGACCTTACAGTGAAATGCTTACTTACAAGCCCTTAACCAACAGTGCAATTTTTAAGTAAAAAAAAATGGTATTAGGTGAACAATTAGATAAGTAAGGAAATAAAAAAACAACAGCCATTGATGTGGTGTACTCCAAAGAGTCTAGATTTGAGTCTTCCCCAACGATTTCAACAACAAACACATTGTACGCGTTCTGATTTGTCCAGAAACCGATGGGTTGGGCCAGAGCCAGAACCCCATTGGTAAAGCGTTGGTTTGAAAGTTCGTCGTTGGCTTTGATACATTGATTGGTTAGAGATGAGCCAATGGTTGATTACTTTGTTTTGTACAACATCCCTCATTATGATGTCACCACAAACGACTTCGATGATGACGGAGACTGAAGTATGTAGCGAACATAGAGCAGTGGAAGAATTCAGTTTGAGTCATCGGGCATCCAGAAAATGGCCAAAGAGTAAAACCAGCTCGCCTGCTTTTACACCGTAATTTGACTATTAGATGTTCAATGTTTATTTAAAACATATATATATATATTTACATCGCAGTGCTAGCTGTGCCACCAGAGATTCTGGGTTCGCGCCTAGGCTCTGTCGCAGCCGGCCGCGACCGGGAGGTCCGTGGGGCGACGCACAATTGGCCTAGCGTCGTCCGGGTTAGGGAGGGTTTGGCCGGTAGGGATATCCTTGTCCCATCGCGCACCAGCGACTCCTGTGGTGGGCCGGGCGCAGTGCACGCTAACCAAGGTCGCCAGGTGCACGGTGTTTCCTCGACACATTGGTGCGGCTGGCTTCCGGGTTGGATGCGCGCTGTGTTAAGAAGCAGTGCGGCTTGGTTGGGTTGTGTTTCGGAGGACGCATGGCTTTCGACCTTCGTCTCTCCCGAGCCCGTACGGGAGTTGTAGCGATGAGACAAGATAGTAATTACTAGCGATTGGATACCACGAAATTGGGGAGAAAAAGGGGATAATTTTTTTTAAATAAAATAAAAATATATATTTAAAAAGGAATAACTGGATTAAAAAGAGCTCAGTTCACGTAACAGGGTTGACCTTAAAATGAGGGACACGTAACAGGGTTGACCTTAAAATGAGGGACATACTTCAATGAATCACTAATCACATTAAAATAAATCTTCAGAAATTACTTTGTCAAAGCAACAAAATAACTAGGGCTTTACAATGACGGTGAAAACTTGGAGAAATGTTGACGTTAAGTGGGCTAGAATCTTAGAAGTCACAGAGGGACATGTCGAAATGCTGGATTTTTTAAATTCTCCACGTGGTCTATATTAAAGAACACTTCATTTAATGTAACAGGCTTTAAAAAAAACTATATTTCTGTCTACAATTTCTACTTAATATATCAAAGGGATGCACACAAAAGGTACTCTGTGGAAAGACCATAAACCTTGAATGAGTGTGTTTTGTTATACCTGTCTTTACTCAATGTATTAGTACTTTGTATCCTTAAAAAAAAACTGTGACACTTAAACACAGCCATACAACCAAATAGGTATTTCAATAGCTATAAGGTTTTTGAGTTTTAGATTGTGCAATTTGGATTTAACAATCTAAGTAATACATTCTTTAGAATGGTTTATGCAACAAAAAAAAACAAAAAAAATGTTTAAACACTAGCTGCCTACCATTATAGAGCATGGACCTAGATATTGTATTTGCTGTAACCTTTTTCTGTCTGGTATTATTCACAAACTTTTATTAGATTCGCTGCGAGCCCTGTTTCTTTTGTCTATCTGCTGAACCCCTCGCGCTCCTCTGTTCCATTCTCCATGCGGTCGCGCGCACGCGGTCGTTAGGATTCCGGGGGCCGTGTTCGACTACTTTGAAATTACATTCTTCCTTCCTCCTACGCTCTTCTCCTTGGGGTTATAATTGATTTGACAAAGTTTGAAAGGTAAAATTAATCTAGTGGCATCACTTACTCTCACATATCTAATCATGTAAGATCAGTGATCGCCACAAGGAAGGAAAGAAGGATTTTGATAGTTCAATCTCGAACACGGTCCAGTTCCTCTGAAACGAAGGGGATTTGCGCTGCCGCGTGCTCGCGCCCGCCCCAGCAGGCACCACCGATTGTTGACAAAGACGCCGCGAGACGGAGAAGAGAGCCCGAGCCTTGGTTTTAAGCCACGGGAGGACTACGGTTGAAGACACCGTCCGTTTACGGAGAACGAGGAAGGAGCGCGAGTGTCTTGAAAATCAACCGTGAGTCACAATGATCCGCTTCGGTGTGTGTCAATTTCGTTTAATCAGCCCGGGCAGCTAGCTAGCTAGCTACCTCCATCGGGTCATTTCATTCCTCATCCCCCCTCCCTCCCCGTGTGATCCGTTATCATATGCTGCTCATTTCTACCAGTTAACCCGCGAGACCTGCCCGGTTATAATAGTTTTCCGTCTTTCTTTGTGTCTTGTCTCTGTGTCTGTCTCCCCCCTCCTTTTGCCACCAACCTGAAGGTGTGGCCGGCTCGAGGCGATTCGCTAATACTGTCTTTGCTTTAAACAGTTATCGGACTGGCGCGTGAAGAAGAGTACTACCCCCCGGCTAACCACATGCACCTTTACATACTCACACCGACAGAATGATCACAGTGGGCCGGGATGGGTTGGTGTCGGTGTGATTAACGTCAGTCTCAAGGAGTCTTCCATACCTAGAAGAACCAGGAGGACGGGGTCCAGGCGAGGTCTGGCCGGGCATGGTGTGATCTGAGTCGGGCAGTCAGTCTGGGTCTGACCGGTGACCACCCGTCCGTTCCCCGGAGCCTGCGTGGCCCCAAGCCGCGTCCAGAGCCTTCCAAGATGGGGAAGTGTGACGGGAGAGTTACACTGGTGGCGATATGTTCACTGCAGCTGGTGAGTGTTTGTTGCAGTGAGGTGTGAATGGGAAAAGGTGTGTGACGCTTATCCACAATGACCATATTTTAACACTCTGTCCCTGTTCCCATCCCTCTCCCACTCACTGAATCTTACATGTGTGTCTAAGAGAGAGAGAGAAAGCCTGACAAACGTTTTAACTATTAACAGTGTGTCACATTATTGGCAACCACAGGACAAGTGTGTGGTGATCACTGTATTCTGGGAGACCATGCTTTTAAAGTAACAGCAGGAAAACAAGAGTTATCTTCCTCTCATCTACATCCTGCTCTCTTCCTCTCATCTACATCCTGCTCTCTTCCTCTCATCTACATCCTGTTCTCTTCCCCTCATCTACATCCTGCTCTCTTCCTCTCATCTACATCCTGCTCTCTTCCCCTCATCTACATCCTGCTCTCTTCCCCTCATCTACATCCTGCTCTCTTCCTCTCATCTACATCCTGCTCTCTTCCCCTCATCTACATCCTGCTCTCTTCCCCTCATCTACATCCTGCTCTCTTCCCCTCATCTACATCCTGCTCTCTTCCTCTCATCTACATCCTGCTCTCTTCCTCTCATCTACATCCTGCTCTCTTCCTCTCATCTACATCCTGCTCTCTTCCTCTCATCTACATCCTGCTCTCTTCCTCTTATCTACATCCTGCTCTCTTCCTCTCATCTACATCCTGCTCTCTTCCTCTCATCTACATCCTGCTCTCTTCCTCTCATCTACATCCTGCTCTCTTCCTCTCATCTACATCCTGCTCTCTTTCCCTCATCTACATCCTGCTCTCTTCCTCTCATCTACATCCTGCTCTCTTCCTCTCATCTACATCCTGCTCTCTTCCTCTCATCTACATCCTGCTCTCTGACTCTCATCTACATCCTGCTCTCTGACTCTCATCTACATCCTGCTCTCTGACTCTCATCTACATCCTGCTCTCTGACTCATCTACGTCCCGCTCTCTTTCCCTCATCTACGTCCCGCTCTCTTTCCCTCATCTACGTCCCGCTCTCTTCCCCTTATCTACGTCCCGCTCTCTTCCTCTCATCTACGTCCCGCTCTCTTCCCCTCATCTACATCCCGCTCTCTTCCCCTCATCTACATCCCGCTCTCTTCCCCTCATCTACATCCTGCTCTCTTCCCCTCATCTACATCCTGCTCTCTTCCTCTCATCTATATCCTGCTCTCTTCCCCTCATCTACATCCTGCTCTCTTCCCCTCATCTACATCCTGCTCTCTTTTCCCCTCATCTACATCCTGCTCTCTTTCCCTCATCTACATCCTGCTCTCTTCCCCTCATCTACATCCTGCTCTCTTTCCCTCATCTACATCCTGCTCTCTTCCTCTCATCTACATCCTGTTCTCTTCCCCTCATCTACATCCTGCTCTCTTCCTCTCATCTACATCCTGCTCTCTTCCTCTCATCTACATCCTGTTCTCTTCCCCTCATCTACATCCTGCTCTCTTCCTCTCATCTACATCCTGCTCTCTTCCCCTCATCTACATCCTGCTCTCTTCCCCTCATCTACATCCTGCTCTCTTCCTCTCATCTACATCCTGCTCTCTTCCCCTCATCTACATCCTGCTCTCTTCCCCTCATCTACATCCTGCTCTCTTCCTCTCATCTACATCCTGCTCTCTTCCCCTCATCTACATCCTGCTCTCTTCCTCTCATCTACATCCTGCTCTCTTCCTCTCATCTACATCCTGCTCTCTTCCTCTCATCTACATCCTGCTCTCTTCCTCTCATCTACATCCTGCTCTCTTCCTCTTATCTACATCCTGCTCTCTTCCTCTCATCTACATCCTGCTCTCTTCCTCTCATCTACATCCTGCTCTCTTCCTCTCACCTACATCCTGCTCTCTTCCTCTCATCTACATCCTGCTCTCTTCCTCTCATCTACATCCTGCTCTCTTCCTCTCATCTACATCCTGCTCTCTGACTCTCATCTACATCCTGCTCTCTGACTCTCATCTACATCCTGCTCTCTGACTCTCATCTACATCCTGCTCTCTGACTCTCATCTACATCCTGCTCTCTGACTCTCATCTACGTCCTGCTCTCTGACTCTCATCTACGTCCCGCTCTCTGACTCTCATCTACGTCCCGCTCTCTTTCCCTCATCTACGTCCCGCTCTCTTTCCCTCATCTACGTCCCGCTCTCTTCCCCTCATCTACGTCCCGCTCTCTTCCTCTCATCTACATCCCGCTCTCTTCCCCTCTCATCTACATCCCGCTCTCTTCCCCTCTCATCTACATCCCGCTCTCTTCCCCTCATCTACATCCTGCTCTCTTCCCCTCATCTACATCCTGCTCTCTTCCTCTCATCTATATCCTGCTCTCTTCCCCTCATCTACATCCTGCTCTCTTCCCCTCATCTACATCCTGCTCTCTTCCCCTCATCTACATCCTGCTCTCTTTTCCCCTCATCTACATCCTGCTCTCTTCCCCTCATCTACATCCTGCTCTCTTTCCCTCATCTACATCCTGCTCTCTTCCTCTCATCTACATCCTGCTCTCTTTCCCTCATCTACATCCTGCTCTCTTCCCCTCATCTACATCCTGCTCTCTTCCCCTCATCTACATCCTGCTCTCTTTCCCTCATCTACATCCTGCTCTCTTCCCCTCATCTACATCCTGCTCTCTTCCCCTCATCTACATCCTGCTCTCTTTCCCTCATCTACATCCTGCTCCCTTCCTCTCATCTACATCCTGCTCTCTTCCTCTCATCTACATCCTGCTCTCTTCCTCTCATCTACATCCTGCTCTCTTCCTCTCATCTACATCCTGCTCTCTTCCTCTCATCTACATCCTGCTCTCTTCCCCTCATCTACATCCTGCTCTCTTCCCCTCATCTACATCCTGCTCTCTTCCCCTCATCTACATCCTGCTCTCTTCCCCTCATCTACATCCTGCTCTCTTTCCCTCATCTACATCCTGCTCTCTTTCCCTCATCTACATCCTGCTCTCTTTCCCTCATCTACATCCTGCTCTCTTTCCCTCATCTACATCCTGCTCTCTTTCCCTCATCTACATCCTGCTCTCTTCCCCTCATCTACATCCTGCTCTCTTCCTCTCATCTACATCCTGCTCTCTTCCCCTCATCTACATCCTGCTCTCTTCCCCTCATCTATATCCTGCTCTCTTTCCCTCATCTATATCCTGCTCTCTTTCCCTCATCTACATCCTGCTCTCTTTCCCTCATCTACATCCTGCTCTCTTTCCCTCATCTACATCCTGCTCTCTTCCCCTCATCTACATCCTGCTCTCTTCCCCTCATCTATATCCTGCTCTCTTTCCCTCATCTACATCCTGCTCTCTTTCCCTCATCTATATCCTGCTCTCTTCCCCTCATCTATATCCTGCTCTCTTTCCCTCATCTACATCCTGCTCTCTTTTCCTCTCATCTACATCCTGCTCTCTTTTCCTCTCATCTACATCCTGCTCTCTTCCCCTCATCTACATCCTGCTCCCTTCCCCTCATCTACATCCTGCTCTCTTTCCCTCATCTACATCCTGCTCTCTTTTCCTCTCATCTACATCCTGCTCTCTTTTCCTCTCATCTACATCCTGCTCTCTTCCCCTCATCTACATCCTGCTCCCTTCCCCTCATCTACATCCTACTATTCCACTCTTCCTGCTCTATCTTGTCATCATGCTACTCTTTGTCTCTTTGGTCAAAACCTTTATTTCTGTTTCTTATTTTCTACTTTTCATTTTCAGTGTTTTTATTCATGTGTGTGTGTGGTAGTATGCTGTAGTTGGCGTGTGTTTATTTGATTGTGATATATTGTGTGACAGTGGGTACTTTGGAATACAGCTTATTTTAAGTAGTTTGGGGAGTTTGTGTTGGGGGGTAGTCCCTCCGCTGGTGCTCCTTGCAGTTTCCATGGAAACAACTGCAGCATACTGTGTGTGTGAGACAGTTGTTTCTTTGTGTGTCCCTGTGCATATCCCACAGGGGGAGTGTGAAATTGCAACAATGTAATACCATAACGATCCCCTAGATGTATCTTGTGATATACGTGTTTGTGTGTGTGTGTGTATATAGATGGCAGCGCTCCAGAGACAGGTGTTTGACTTCCTGGGCTACCAGTGGGCTCCTATCCTGGCCAACTTCCTCCACATCATGGCCGTCATACTGGGGATCTTTGGAACCGTGCAGTTCAGATCCCGCTACCTCGTATTGGTGAGACACACACACACACACACACACACACACATATATATATATATATATATATATATATATATATATATATATATATATATATATACACACACACATGTAACAGTATAACTTTAGTCCGTCCCCTCGCCCCGACCCGGGTGCGAACCAGGGACCCTCTGCACACATCAACAAGTCACCCACGAAGCATCGTTACCCATCGCTCCACAAAAGCCGCGGCCCTTGCAGAGCAAGGGGAACCACTACTTCAAGGTCTCAGAGCAAGTGACGTCACCGATTGAAAGGCTATTCGCGCGCACCACCGCTAACTAGCTAGCCATTTCACATCCGTTACACACACACACTAGAGGTCGACCGATTATTGGAGGACCAAATAAAGCCGATACTGATTCATCAGACGATTTTATATATATATTGATATGAAATAATTACAACAATACTGGAAGGAACAATGAACACTTTTTTATTTTAACTTAATACATAAATATAATCAATTTAGTCTCAAATAAATAATGAAATATGTTCAATTTGGTTTAAATAATGCAGAAACACAGTGTTGGAGAAGAAAGTAAAAGTGCAATATGTGCCATGTAAGAAAGCCAACGTTTAAGTTCCTTGCTCAGAACATGAGAACATATGAAAGCTGGTGGTTCCTTTTAACACGAGTCTTCAATATTCCCAGGGAAGAAGTTTTAGGTTGTAGTTATTATAGGAATTATAGGACTACTTCCCTCTATACCATTTGTATTTCATTAACCTTTGACTATTGGATGTTCTTATTGGCACTATAGTATGCCAGCCTAATCTCAGGAGTTGATAGGCTTGAAGTCATAAACAGCGCTGTGCTGCAAGCATTGCTAAGAGCTGCTGTTTGAATGAATGCTTACGAGCCTGCTGCTGCCTACCATCGCTCAGTCAGACAGCTCTATCAAATATCAAATCATAGACTTAATTATAATATAATAAACACACAGAAATACGAGCCTTTTGTCATTAATATGGTCAAATCCGGAAACTATCATTTCGAAAACAAAACGTTTATTCTTTCTGTGAAATACTGAACTGTTCCGTATTTTATCTAACGGGTGGTATCCCTAAGTCTAAATATTTCTGTTACATTGCACAACCTTCAATGTTATGTCATAATTATGTAAAATTCTGGCAAATTAATTACTGTCTTTGTTCAGATGAAATGGTCTTCACACAGTTCGCAACGAGCCAGGCGACCCAAACTGCTGCATATACCCTGACCCTGACACAATTTCCGTAATTAATATTGCCTGCTAACATGAATTTCTTTAAACTTTTTTAAGAAAGGCATTGATGTTTATGGTTAGGTACCTTACTGCGACCATTGTGCTATTTTTCGCGAATGTGCTTTTGTTAAATCATCAAGTTGAAGTAGGCTGTGATTCGATGGTAAATTAGCAGGCACCGCATTGATTATATGCAACGCAGGACAAGCTAGTTAACCTATTAATATCATCAACCAGTTAACTAGTGTGTAGTTAACTAGTGATTATGTGAAGATTGATAGTTTTTTTATAAGATAAGTTTAATGCTAGCTAGGAACTTACCTTTGGCTCCTTGCTGCACTCGCGTAACAGGTGGTCAGCCTGCCACGCATTCTCCTCGTGGATTGCAATGTAATCGGCCATAACCGGCGTCCAAAAAGGCATATTACCGATTGTTATGAAAACTTGAAATCGACCCTAATTAATCGGCCATACCGATTAATCGGTCAACCTCTAATACACACACACACACACCCTAACCCCTCTTTGTCTCTGTGTATATCAGTATGCGGTGTGGTTAGTGCTGTGGGTGGGATGGAACTCCTTCATCATCTGTTTCTACCTTGAGGTGGGACACTTGTCTCAGGTAAGAGATGCGTGTGTGTTTATAACGTGTTTATCAATTATTTGTGTTTATAACGCGTTTCAAATTGTAATTGTCACATGTGCCGAATACTGCAGGTGTAGACCTTACAGTGAAATGTTTACTTAGAAGCCCTTAACCAACAATGCAGTTTTAAGAAGAAGAAAAAGTGTTAAAGTATTTACTAAAATAAACTGGAAATAAATAAATAATAACAATAATTTAAAAAATAATAAAAAGGAGCAACAAAAAAATGACAGTAGCGAGGCTATACAGGGGGTACTGGGTAGCCATTCCATTAGCTGTTCAGGAGTCTTGTGGCTTGGGGGTAGAAGCTCTTCAAGAAGCCTTTTGGACCTAGACTTGGCGCTCCGGTACCGTTTGCTGTAAGGTAGCAGAGAGAACAGTCTATGACTAGGGTGGCTGGAGTCTTTGGGGATTTTTAGGGCCTTCCTCTGACACCGCCTGGTATAGAGGTCCTGGATGGCAGGAAGCTTGGCCTTCTTCTTCTTCTGACTTGCACTAACATCTGTAGTGATTTGCGGTCGGAGGCCGAGCAGTTGCCATACCAGGCGGTGATGCAACCAGTCAGGATGCTCTCGGTGGTGCAGCTGTATAACTTTTTGGGGATCTGGGGACCCATGCCAAATCTTTTCAGTCTCCTGAGGGGGAATAGGTTTTGCCGTGGACTCTTCACGACTGTCTTGGTGTGTTTGGACCATGATAGTTTGTTGGTGATGTGGACACCAAGGAACTTTTAAGCTCTCAACCTGCTCCACCACAGCCCGTCGATGAGAATGGGGGCGTGCTCGGTCCTCCTTTTCCTGTAGTCCACAATCATCTCCTTTGTCTTGATCACGTTGAGTGAGAGGTTGTTATCCTGGCACCACACTGCCAGTTCTCTGACCTCCTCCCTATAGGCTGTGTCATCGTTGTCGGTGATCAGGCCTACCACTGTTGTGTCGTCGGCAAACTTATTGATGGTTTTGGAGTCGTGCCTGGCCAAGCAGTCATGAGTGAACAGGGAGTACAGCGGGGGACTGAGCACACACCCCTGAGGGGCCCCCGTGTTGAGGATCAGCGTGGCAGATGTTGTTACCTACCCTTACCACTTGGGGGCGGCCCGTCAGGAAGTCCAGGATCCAGTTGCAGAGGTCCTTAGTTTAGTGACGAGCACTTCATGGCTACAAACGTGAGTGCTACGGGTCAGTAGTCATTTAGGCAGGTTACCTTGGTGTTCTTGGGCACAGGGACTATGGTGGTCTGCTTGAAACATGTTGGTATTACAAACTCGGTCAGGGACAGGTTGAAAATGTCAGTGAAGTCTCTTGCCAGTTGGTTAGCGCATACTCAGAGTACACGTCCTGGTAATGTTGACCTGTTTTTAAAGGTCTTACTCACATCGGCTACAGAGTGCGGGATCACACAGTCATCTGGAACAACTGATGCACTCGTGCATGCTTCAGTGTTGCTTGCCTTCGAAGCGAGCATAGAAGTTATTTAGCTCGTCTGGTAGGCTCGTGTCACTGGGCAGCTCGCGGATGTGCTTCCCTTTTTGTAGTCTGATTTACAACATGTTTATAATGTGTGTTTATGTATTGTTGTGTTTAACATTTGTGTGTTCATAACATGTTTTTTCTAATTTGTGTGTTTGTGTGTGTAGGACAGGGACTTCCTGATGACGTTTAACACGTCGCTGCATCGGTCCTGGTGGATGGAGCATGGCCCTGGTTGCCTAGTAACGCCGGTGTTGGACTCCCGCATCGCCCCTGACGACCACCATGTCATCACCGTCTCTGGCTGTCTCCTTGACTACCAGTACATTGAGGTGCTGAGTGCTGCGCTACAGGTCCTACTGGCTGTAAGTAACACACACACCAGGGTTTCCCTTAAGAAAATGTGGCGCAGGCCAATTGACCAGCGACGTTTTAAATTACAGGACATTTTGAGAAATTTACCGGACCCATATGGCGTCCATCCAGGATGACAGAAATTACATTCCGATTATGGTAATTTATCTTAACAAAACAATGGCGTGCATCCTTCTTAACGAATTCCGATGCGCACTTTGAAGCTGTTAGAATAACTGTCCACGTTTACTCTTCCTCAGCCAACAAGGCGAGTAACGAACTGCGCGAGAAAGAAGTAGCCTATTTCCAAACAGAGTCTGGGACAGTTGTGGGACGATAGATCCCAAATTCATACATCCAGTACATCAAAATAAGTTTCAAAAAGCACCGAGGCTGATGCAACAGATCAGAATGGTAATACACTTATTTCTTCACATCATAGCTGCGTAGCAATGCACATGGGGCAGTAGGCTACGTCTGGGGCAGTAGGCTACGTCTGGGGCAGTAGGCTACGTCCCGGGGCAGTAGGCTACGTCCCGGGGCAGTAGGCTACGTATGGGGCAGTAGGCTACGTATGGGGCAGTAGGCTACGTATGGGGCAGTAGGCTACGTCTGGGGCAGTAGGCTACGTCTGGGGCAGTAGGCTACGTCTGGGGCAGTAGGCTACGTCTGGGGCAGTAGGCTACGTCTGGATGTCACAGTAGGCTACGTCCTGGGGCAGTAGGCTACGTCCTGGGGCAGTAGGCTACGTCCCGGGGCAGTAGGCTACGTCCCGGGGCAGTAGGCTACGTATGGGGCAGTAGGCTACGTATGGGGCAGTAGGCTACGTCTGGGGCAGTAGGCTACGTCTGGATGTCACAGTAGGCTACGTCTGGGGCAGTAGACTACGTCTGGATGTCACAGTAGGCTACGTCTGGGGCAGTAGACTACGTCTGGGGCAGTAGACTACGTCTGGGGCAGTAGACTACGTCTGGGGCAGTAGGCTACGTCTGGGGCAGTAGGCTACGTCTGGGGCAGTAGGCTACGTCTGGGGCAGTAGCCTACGTCTGGATGTCACAGTAGGCTACGTCTGGGGCAGTAAGCTACGTCTGGATGTCACAGTGGGCTACGTCTGGGGCAGTAGGCTACGTCTGGATGTCACAGTAGGCTACGTCTGGATGTCACAGTAGGCTACGTCTGGATGTCACAGTAGGCTACGTCTGGATGTCACAGTAGGCTACGTCTGGATGTCACAGTAGGCTACGTCTGGATGTCACAGTAGGCTACGTCTGGATGTCACAGTAGGCTACGTCTGGATGTCACAGTAGGCTACGTCTGGATGTCACAGTAGGCTACGTCTGGATGTCACAGTAGGCTACGTCTGGGGCAGTAGGCTACGTCCGGGGCAGTAGGCGACGCCCGGGGCAGTAGGCGACGTCCGGATGTCACAGTAGGCTACGTCTGGGGCAATAGGCTACGTCCGGATGTCACAGTAGGCTACGTCTAGGGCAGTAGGCTACATCTGGGGCAGTAGGCTACGTCTGGGGCAGTAGGCTACGTCTGGATGTCACAGTAGGATACGTCTGGGGCAGTAGGCTACGTCCGAATGTCAAAAGCACACTGCACACGGGGCAGTAGGCTACGTCCGAATGTCAAAAGCACACTGCACATGCGAGCGGGTTTCATGTGGCTGTCCGGTGCCAATGTTATTTATCAGCTTTTCAGATCTTTTCTTTTTATTGGCCTGAAGCTGGCTATTATCGACTAATGGAAACCCTGACACACACGCATGCATACATACATACATACATACACACACACGTACACACACAACATGATACTAACCTTAACCTCTTTGTCTCTCCCTTAGCTCTTTGGCTTTGTGTATGCCTGCTATGTGAGCAAAGTCTTCCAGGATGACGAGGATAGCTGTGAGTGTTGCGTCTGTCTGAGTGATCCATTTATTTCTTTGTTCTATCTCAGTGGTCTGTCTGAGTGTTCTATCTCAGTGTTCTGTTTGTCTGGGTGTTCTGTCTAGGTGTTCCGTCTGTCTAGGTGTTCCGTCTGTCTGGGTGTTCCGTCTGTCTGGGTGTTCCGTCTGCCTCTGATCTCTTTCTCTCTCTCAGTTGATTTCATTGGTGGCTTTGAATCCTATGGTTACCAGCCTCCTCAGAAGACCTCACACCTCCAACTGCAGCCCCTCTACACGTAGGTAACCTCTAACGTTTCAACCTTAACCTCACGGTGACCCCTTACCCGAGTCCTTCCATTCCGCAGCGGTTCAGAACACTTAGTGCACATATTATGACATTTTGTGACGTTTTTGTTCTAATTGGTCTTCAGCAAAGGTTTTTTCGGCTGTTCGTGCACACAAGCCGAAGTCTACGCCCCTTTGTCGTGATTGGTCAACAGTAGGGATTCTTAAATAAAGTGTGTGTTGTCATTCAACAAATGACATTGTTTTCATGCATGTTTTTACCTTGAGAAATACTGCACCAAACATCTTAGTTAGATGTAAAATTGCGCAACTAAGATATCAACAAAAACGTAAAAATTTATGACAGATTTATTGAGTTAGATTAATTCATACTATTTTGAGGAAGTGTGTACTGGCTACGGCGTCTCAAGATGGACAAACGTTTTTCAAGCGAAGGTCTTTTAAGGGAGTATGCGAGAACTCGTTTAGCCGAGTTCGGAGGAAGGCTTTAACAAAATATATATTATTTATTGTGTGACCTACTTTCTAATTGAACTGTATGATATCTCTGTCTCTCTCTCATCTCTGTCTCTCTCTCTCAGGGCCGGGTAGGGGAAGGGGGCGCCCCCATCAGACCACACCTCAGCGGTGAAGCTGAGTCGCCTTGGGAACAGAGCACTCACTCTCCGTGTCACAGTACAACTGAAAGATGGACTCACCTGTGTGTGTTTGTGAGACCGTGTATGTGTGTGGTAATCGAGGGTAAACTGACTGATACCCCTGAGGTGAATGTACAGAGGACAGGGTGGAACCAGCCATTCTATGGGGAGGGGGGGGGGACACTGGGCGTGGTCACTTGTTAATGGACACGGAGGATATTGAGAGGACACTGCACCTGCCGGCTCTTTGCACTCCTAGGACCCTGTGTGTGTGTGTAGTTCTAAAGGACTAGCTGAATGACCTCTGAACTATTGTGGGAGGGGCCTCCAAAATCACATGGGGCACAGCTCTTCATGTGGTCATTTTAGAATGTGAGGTCATAATAGAACAATCGTATCCCTAATCTTGTCCCTAATTCTGTTGTGACAGGGTGACCCTGTGTACTCACAATCACAGCAAAAAAGCAGAAGCGGTTTTGTCGCGATTGTGTGTACACTGGGTTAAGTGATCTGTTATGGACCAATTTTAAGGATTGGGCTTTAGTGTCTCTGGGGAAAGATGTGGGGATTCTGTGCATGTAAATATCCGGCTGATTGGTTGTTTTGTTTTTGGGGGTGGGGAGGGGGTTGCGTAGCCACGCCCCATTACGTTTCGTCTCACCTTTTTCACGACCAAGAATCATCCTTGATGACTTTAGAAATGCTTCCTCCCTCCTCCTTACACCTTACTACCCTTTCTTCTGTTATTCTCCCTCCCTCTACACTTCATTCACTCCTTCCTTTCTTCTGTAACGAAATCACTGGTCTGACCTGATGATATTAATGTAAGGAATAAAACAACACTGATTTATTTCACCACCATACAATAGGTCATTGTGCATTTCCAGGTCAGAAATGTCTGGCGGAGGACAGAGGTGGAAGACTGTATTTCTGAAGTGGTTTCCTGGGTAAGACAGACTGGTGTGTTAGGAGACATTGGGAAGGGGGTTGGTGAAATAAATAAACTGTTTCTAAATTAAATCAGTCCTATGTTTTCTGCACACACACCTTTAGACAAATTGATGTAAGTACGAATTTAGCCTTGCAGTGCAGACCGTGCTGCATATGGTCATTTCTAGTGATACACTAGATTACATTTTTTGTAACAGGCTAGGCTCTACTTTTGAAGTAATTTAGCAGACGTTCTTATCCAGAGTAACTTACAGGACCAATTTGGGTTAAGTGCCTTGCTCAATGGCATATCGACAGATTTTTTTTTCACCTAGTCGGTTCGGGGATTCGCACTAGCGACCTTTTCAGTTGGTGGCCCAATGCTCTTTACTATGACCCAACCCCTCTTAACTGTCCGGTTACCTGCCGCTACCGCCCTTTTCACACTGGCTGTTAGTTGGTTCACAATGCACTGGTCTAGTAGAGCAGTGGTTCCTAAATTTTTTTTGGGGTTACTGTACCACCAAATGAATTTTCCTCTGCCCGGAGTACCCCTTAAGTACCCTCTCGTGTGTGTTTTATCATCCAGATCCAGCCTCATGAACACCCTCTGTGTGCTCAGTAGTCAGCATGTTGCCATGGCTGCGGCTGGACTCCATTACCATAATTCTCTGAACATTCTGCACAGACCTTCATAGATAGCATTCTGTCCATACCTAATAACGGGTATCTGGGACTGGGAATAATGAACTGTCCACACACTCCCCTAACCAGTGTTAGAGACACCACTATAATCTTTATTGTGAATGTATTTGAGATTATTAGTATATTTTTGCCCAATGTGAGAGAACAGCGTATGTCAACAGAGCCACACATATGTATAACAAAGGGACTGGTGAGAGACCCTCCCCTCCCAGTTGGCGCAATGAACCGCACTCTCTCTGCTCTCATCCGTTCCCATGATGCAGCGCGTCTGCCTGTCTCTGCTCCCCTCCGAGCCGCCGTGTTGTCGGAGTGAAAGCCTGGAAATCTGGATAGAGAACCGGGGCTGAAATCTTCGACCATCCGCCCTCTCCGCCTGTAAGTAGCCCTCACCCGGGGGCACAGTGTGCTTCTAGCCGCCTCAAACCACACATCGCCCGATGTATTACCTTTACCGGGCCGTAACGATAGTTTTGTGGGTTATTTTAACAGCTGTGTTGCTTCCTCCCTCCCCTGCCGCCTCCGGTTGTTGCCGTCTTCCGCTCTAGCCAGACAACTAGGGCCTTTGTTAGCTAGCTAGCTTACACCCGCGTCACGGAGACCTGTAGAGCCCGAGTACACGGAAGACGTGCTAGTAATGGGTGTGTAATGTGTTACTGGTAGAGGGGGTGTCGGGGGCGAGTTGATCTGGTCGCTGGCTTGGAGGTCTGGTATTGTTTGTTGTTAGACTTTGGTAGTTAGCTACTGGAACCAGTTCCGTGGTTGGCATCAATACATGCCACTTAAGCTAGCTAGCGAACACTCCAGTACATGGATAATGTAATTACCTAGTTATATGTCAACCAGACAAACACACATTTACTTACGTCCATGTTCATGTCTAATTGGCCTCGATTTGTTTAGCTAGTTGGATGGTGTGAGTTGTGCCTCGGCGACTGACTGTTATCCAGCTGACACACAAAGCTACGTTCCGTTTTTATTGTTCTGGCCCAGGTGGACAGGACAGTAGTTCGCGGTGATAATCGATCCACGGTATTAAATCATTATTAACCCAGTTATAGGCAACAATGCTATTTCCGGCTGGCGAACGTTACTGATGTCCGGGTGTTATCAAATAGGTTACGTTACCTAGTTATGATGGCATACACCGCCGAGAAACTAATCGCTGTTTGTTTTCTGCTTGCATTGAATAACATATTTTCAGACCCAAATACACCGGAAGTATTTGTTTGTTTTGCTTGTAAGTGGTTGTCTGGATGGCAGGAGCTAGCTGGCTAACTAACATTGTAAATTGTCCGGCGGCGATTTTTATGAATTGTTCAGCAGTCTAATGACTTGGGTGTAGAAGCTGTTGAGGAGCCTTTTGGTCCAAATCTTTTCAGTCTCCTGAGGGGGAAAAGGTTTTGTCGTGCCCTCTTCACGTCTGTCTTGGTATGTTTGGACCATGATAGATCGTTGGTGATGTGGACACCAAGGAACTTGAAACTCTTGACCCGCTCCTCTACAGCCCCGTCGGTGTTAATGGGGCCCTGTTTGGCCCTTTCCACGACCAACTCCTTTGTCTTGCTCACATTGAGGGAGAGGTTGCTGTCCTGGCACCACACTGCCAGTTCTCTGACCTCCATATAAGCCGTCTCATCGTTGCCGGTGATCAGACCTACCACTGTTGTGTCATCAGCAAACTTAATGATGGTGTTGGAGTTGTGTATGGCCACGCAGTCGTGGGTGAACAGGGAATACAGGAGGGGACTAAGTACACACCCCTGAGGGGCCCCAGTGTTAAGGATCAGCGTGGCGGACGTGTTGTTGCCTACCCTCACCACCTGGGGGCGGCCCGTCAGGAAGTCCAGGATTCAGTTTCAGAGGGAGGTGTTTAGTCCCAGAGTCCTTAGCTTAGTGATGAGCTTTGTGTGTACTATGGTGTTGAACGCTGAGGTGTAGTCGATGAACAGCATTCTCACGTAGGTTTTCCTTTTGTCCAGGTGAGAAAGGGCGGTGTGGAGTGCGATTGAGATTGCGTCATCTGTGGATCTGTTGGGGCGGTATGCAAATTAGAGTGGGTCTAGGGTGTCCGGGAGGATGCTGTTGATGTGATCCATGACCAGCCTTTCAAAGCACTTCATGGCTACCGACGTGAGTGCCACGGGTTGGTACTTATTTAGGCAGGTTACCTTCATTTCCTTGGGCACAGGGACTATGGTGGTTTGCTTGAAACATGTAGGTGTTACAGACTTGGGCAGGGAGAGGTTGAAAATGTCACTAAAGACACTTGACAGTTGTTCTGCGCGTTCTTATAAGCGGAATTTCTTATAAGCGTCCAGATTAGTCTTCGGCTCCTTGAAAGCGGCAGCTCTAGCCTTTAGCTCAATGCGGATGTTTCCTGTAATCCATGGCTTCTGTTTGGGATAAGTACGTACAGTCACTGTGGGGACGATGTCATAAATGCACTTATTGATGAAGCCGATGACTGAGGTGGTATACTCCTCAATGCCATCAAAATTTGATTTGATTTGGATGAATCCCGGAACATATTCCAGTCTGTTCTAGCAAACCAGTCCTGTAGTGTAGCATCCGCGTCATCTGACCACTTCCGTATTGAGCGAGTCACTGGTACTTCCTGCTTTAATATTTGCTTGTCAGCAGGAATCAGAAGGATAGAATTATGGTCAGATGGAGGGCGGGGGAGAGCTATGTATGCATCTCTGTGTGTGGAGTAAATGTAGTCTAGGATTTTTCCCCCCCTGGTTGCACTGGTGACATGCTGGTAAAAAAAAATGGTAAAACTGATTTAAGTTTGCCTGCATTAAAGTCCCCGGCCACTAGGAGCGCCTCTTCTGGGTGAGCATTTTCTTCTTTTCTTATGGCCTTATAGAGTTGGTTGAGTGCGGTCTTAGTGCCAACATCGTTCAGTGGTGGTAAATAGACGGCTACGAATAATATGAGAACTCTCTTGGTAGATAGTGTGGTCGACAGCTTATCATAAGGTACTCTACATCAGGCGAGAAATATCTCGAGACTTCTTTAATATTAGACATCGCGCACCAGCTGTTATTGACAAATAGACACACACCCCCACCCTTTGTCTTACCAGAGGTAGCGTCTCTGTTCTGCCAGTGCATGGAAAATCCCGCCAGCTCTATATTGTCCGTGTCTTCGTTCAGCCACATCTCGGTGAAACATAAGATGTTACAGTTTTTAATGTCCCGTTGGTAGGATAATCTTAATAGTTGGTCATCAGTTTTATTTTCCAACGATTGCACGTTAGCAAGGAGAATGGATGGCATTGGGAGATTACTCGCTCGCCTCCAGATTCTCAGAAGGATCCCCGATCTGCGTCCTCTTTTCCGGTGTCTTTTCTTCATGCAAAAGGCGTGGATCTGGGCCTGTTCCAGTGAAAGCAGGATATCCTTCTCGTCGGACTCAATAAAGGAAGAAGTTTCTTCCAGTCCGCGGTGAGTAATCACTTCTCTGGTGTCCAGAAGTTGTTTTCGGTCATAAGAGACGTTAGCAGCAACATTATGTACACAATAAGTTAAAAATAATAAGTTTACACAAAATGCAAAAAAAACAAAACAATAAATTGCACAATTGTTTGGGAGAATGTGAAACATCAGCCATGTTGTTCGTGGCGATTTTTTCATTATAACTGTCAGAGACTGTGTTTCTGTCTAAACTGTAATGTAGGCCTACCTATTACATATGGTGAACTAAACCAAACCAAAAGGCTTTAACTTCCACCTGAGTTCTGTTTCCTACCTACATGACCTAGCTACCTTCAGACCATCTGTTACTAGTGCAAGGTAATAGACTAGTGGTAGGCTGGGTGACATGGCCAAAATATCATATCACAATATATTTCTTATTTGTTCGGTATTTTATGTTTCTAAATAATACATGTTTTATGAGGCTACTGCATGAGCATAGAATGACAACAAATTAATTAATAGTGGCTCTAATGGGCTTTCTGTATTCTGATTTTGTTTTATATTCAACCAAACTTGGACAAAACTGACAGTGAAGTAGACCAACTTTTAATTTATATATCTCCCCAAATGTATATATTTTTTTCTGAGAAAAGGAATCAGGTTTTAGTTCCATTTCACACTGTCAGTTAAATCGAACATGGAACCCCCCCCCCCCCCCCCCCCCCCACACCACGCGAGTCAGTATAATGTAGATGGAATTTGACCTCTTCTTTCCTCTGGGGCTAGGCTGTGTGGGTGTGTTTGTGACACTGCGTGGGTGTGATTCACAACATGCTGTGTGTGAAGATAAAGGGACCCCCCCTTTAATATGTAATTTGGTCAGATGTTTTCATAACTCAAATGTGGCCTAACGTCATTAGAATAAATATTCAGGCCTCAACCACAAATGAATCGGAACGATTGGCACGGTATAATTAGAAGGAATTAGGTGGTGATGTTTCCTATTCATTTGGGACAGAGGACAGTGTTGTAAACTGTAAATTTAGCTCCAGTACTCCAGACATTAAACCACTTAGAATATGTTATTTTTTGAATTTTTTATTTGGAAGTTGACTGACTCCACTAGCTGGTGGATCAAAATGTTGATTGCATTCCCTGCAGGTGTGAGTGTGAATCCTTTCTAGATTGTGTTTAAAAGGAGTGTAGCTTGAGTTATGTGTGTGTTGAAGCAGTGTAACTAGAGCCGGACCGATATTATCGGCCGGTACAAGACTTTCACGGATTAATTTGTATCGCCGTATAAGTGGGGGACAGTCTTTACATGGCTGTCAGACTATCTTCCTCTGGCGCGCTACAAACTGGACACTTATCACCCAACACATCTACGCTAGTTGGTGAGGAGAGTGAAATTCTGTGAACTAACTGTTACTGCTTCTACGGTGAGTAGATACAAGCTTGCCAGCTCAATAAAGAGCTAAAAATGTTCACTGGTCATATACTGTTAGGTAAAGTGTCATGGTAGGGTGTTGGGTGTCCTGAGGTGAAGTGTCGTGGTAGGGTGTCCTGAGGTGAAGTGTCGTGGTAGGGTGTCCTGAGGTGAAGTGTCGTGGTAGGGTGTCCTGAGGTGAAGTGCCATGGTTGGGTGTCCTGAGGTGAAGTGCCATGGTTGGGTGTCCTGAGGTGAAGTGCCATGGTTGGGTGTCCTGAGGTGAAGTGCCATGGTTGGGTGTCCTGAGGTGAAGTGCCATGGTTGGGTGTCCTGAGGTGAAGTGCCATGGTTGGGTGTCCTGAGGTGAAGTGCCATGGTTGGGTGTCCTGAGGTGAAGTGCCATGGTTGGGTGTCCTGAGGTGAAGTGCCATGGTTGGGTGTCCTGAGGTGAAGTGCCATGGTTGGGTGTCCTGAGGTGAAGTGCCATGGTTGGGTGTCCTGAGGTGAAGTGCCATGGTTGGGTGTCCTGAGGTGAAGTGCCATGGTTGGGTGTCCTGAGGTGAAGTGCCATGGTTGGGTGTCCTGAGGTGAAGTGCCATGGTTGGGTGTCCTGAGGTGAAGTGCCATGGTTGGGTGTCCTGAGGTGAAGTGCCATGGTTGGGTGTCCTGAGGTGAAGTGCCATGGTTGGGTGTCCTGAGGTGAAGTGCCATGGTTGGGTGTCCTGAGGTGAAGTGCCATGGTTGGGTGTCCTGAGGTGAAGTGCCATGGTTGGGTGTCCTGAGGTGAAGTGCCATGGTTGGGTGTCCTGAGGTGAAGTGCCATGGTTGGGTGTCCTGAGGTGAAGTGCCATGGTTGGGTGTCCTGAGGTGAAGTGCCATGGTTGGGTGTCCTGAGGTGAAGTGCCATGGTTGGGTGTCCTGAGGTGAAGTGCCATGGTTGGGTGTCCTGAGGTGAAGTGCCATGGTTGGGTGTCCCGAGGGGAAGTGCCATGGTTGGGTGTCCCGAGGGGAAGTGCCATGGTTGGGTGTCCCGAGGGGAAGTGTCATGGTTGGGTGTCCCGAGGGGAAGTGTCATGGTTGGGTGTCCCGAGGTCAAGTGTCATGGTAGGGTGTCCCGAGGTCAAGTGTCATGGTAGGGTGTCCCGAGGTCAAGTGTCATGGTTGGGTGTCCCGAGGTGAAGTGCCATGGTTGGGTGTCCCGAGGTGAAGTGCCATGGTTGGGTGTCCCGAGGGGAAGTGCCATGGTAGGGTGTCCCGAGGGGAAGTGCCATGGTAGGGTGTCCCGAGGGGAAGTGCCATGGTAGGGTGTCCCGAGGGGAAGTGCCATGGTAGGGTGTCCCGAGGTGAAGTGTCATGGTTGGGTGTCCCGAGGTGAAGTGTCATGGTTGGGTGTAAATGTAAACCAAGTGCCGTGCTAAGAACATTCAACGTCATGGCAACGTTAACGTTACAGCCCCTTAGTGAAGCCCTCTAAATCTGGCGTGTTATAATTAAGCAATAAGGCCCGCGGAGGTGTGGTATATGTCCAATATACCATGGCTAAGGGCTGTTCTTAAGCACGACGCAACGCAGAGTGCCTGGACACAGCCCTTAGCCATGGTATATTGTCCATATACCACAAACCCCTGAGGTGCCTTATTGCTATTATAAACTGGTTACCAATGTAATTAGAGTAGTAAAAATAAATGTTTTGACATACCTGTGGTATACGATATACCACGGCTGTCAGCATTAAAGGCTGTAACCAACCAGTTTATAATTGCTCTTTGCGAAGGGTATTCCTCAAGCTCTGCCTCTGTCATTCAAATGTTTTCAGAGACACTAAGAAAACATAGCAGGTTACAAGGTAGAGCTTCGTTGCTAAGTTTTAATATATGTGTTGTCATTTGTCAGGGACTGGTCCAAATGTATGTTTACCACCCCTATCGAGCCAGCAGTGTGAGAGTACTTGACACCATTCACTGAGGGTTATTGCTGTCCGGGATCCTTGGGACATCTAAACCGTTTTAACTACTTTGCAGATATGAAACAAACAGACAGTCATAATATCAGTGAAAAATATAAAATTCCCTGTTTATGCTACAAAACCAATGATACTATAATTTTCTTGTTTTTTAAATTTACGGATAACCAGGGGCACACTCCAACACTCAGACATAATTTACAAACAAAGAATTTGTGTTTAGTGAGTCCACCAGATCAGAGGCAGTAGGGATGACCAGGGATGTTCTCTTGATAAGTGTGTGACCATTTTCCTGTCCTGCTAAGCATTCAAAATGTAACGAGTACGGGTGTCGGGGAACATGTATGGAGTAAAAAGTACATTATTTTCTTTAGGAATGTAGTAAAGTAAAAGTTGTCAAAACAATAAATAGTAAAGTAGAGAGACAACAACAGTCTACTTAAGTAATACTTTAAAGTATTTTAAACAGAGTATTGACTATGTACCGGCACCCCCCTCTAGATATTGTTGTTTGTAAAATGAAATAGCAACGAATCCCTTTGAAAACAGTCTTTGAAAACAGCCTATACTTTTGCTTTCAGTTTGTTCCATTTCCCAAATATGTCTGTTACATGGGCAAGGAGACACATTTTATTTTCATTACACAGAAAGTCAATCAAGTCTGTACATTTTATATTTATTTTTTAAAATCTTCATTGTGAATGACAACAGTTCATCTCTCAATGTGAATAATCTTTCCAACACTCCCTCTCGATAACCATCAAGCCTCAGTGTAAAATACAACATTCTCATGCTCTGATCACATATCTCCACACAGTTTTGTGAACAGGGGTGTGCGCGGTGGATGTGGTTTGATGTGGTTTGATGCAGTTTACAGTGGAAGTTACCTGCTGCGGTATATCTCAGAATTCTGTGCTCAGCTCTTTTGCTGCCAGTTCTTCTCGGTGTATCATACTCAATGCGAACGAATTGCAAAAATCACTGAAGTTGGAGACTTATATCTCCCTCACTAACTTTAAGCGTCAGCTGTCAGAGCAGCTTACCGATCGCTGCAGCTGTTCACAGCACACCAGTGTTTCCACTTGCACATCCTCATCTGCACATACATATCGCGTGTAAATTGTAATCACTTTGCCACTATTGGCCTATTTATTGCCTTACCTCATTACTTCATTTGCACACACTGTATAAAGATTTTTCTATTGTGTTATTGACTGCACTTTTGTTTATTCCATGTATAACTGTGTTGTTTCTGTCGCACTGCTTTGCTTTATCTTGGCCAGGTCGCAGTTGTAAATTATAACTTGTTCTCAACTGGCCTACCTGGTTAAATAAAGGTGAAATATATATATTTTTAATGTGTCCATATGGCAGAGGGCGACTCATTCATAACTAGAGTGCAGAGGCCTGCCTGCCGCCCTGCCATAGATAGAACCACATCTGTGCAAAGCCCCGTCACTCAATCCCATATGGAATCTGTTTTCTGTCAATATAGCCATGCAGCACACTGAACTGTGCCGTTTCCTGCTTGGGAACCTTGAGACATATGTCCTCGTGAATAGTATCCCCCGACATGTATAGAGAACAAAAGTCAATGCATGGGTATCTCGGGGCCTCGCGGCTAACGTCCATTTGGAGAGCATAACTGGGGAGAGTTTTTGACTCGTTCAGTCAGTTTCCTCTTGATTGCTAGCAATACAATAAATGATTTGTTTAACAGTGTTATCTGACAAAGGTATTGATGGGAGTTTCTGCGCCTCTGCCTCCCCACATGTTGTTTTCACCAAATCAATAGCGGTCGGTAATATAAACGTCTCTGCGATTGTGTGTGGTTTCATAGCGTAGCGGACATTCACCATGGGAATTATTCAATAGTGTGTGGTTTCATAGTGTAGCTAGTCATTCACCATGAGAATTATTCAATAGTGTGTAGTTTCATAGCGTAGCTAGTCATTCACCATGAGAATTATTCAATAGTGTGTGGTTTCATAGTGTAGCTAGTCATTCACCATGAGAATTATTCAATAGTGTGTAGTTTCATAGCGTAGCTAGTCATTCACCATGAGAATTATTCAATAGTGTGTAGTTTCATAGTGTAGCTAGTCATTCACCATGAGAATTATTCAATAGTGTGTAGTTTCATAGTGTAGCTAGTCATTCACCATGAGAATTATTCAATAGTGTGTGGTTTCATAGCGTAGCTAGTCATTCACCATGGGGATGATTCAATAGTGTGTAGTTTCATAGCGTAGCTAGTCATTCACCATGGGAATGATTCAATAGTGTGTAGTTTCATAGTGTAGCGGGCATTCAAGTGCAGCCTTTTCCCATGATGTAAGGGCGCTCTCTGGATAAATTGTCTTTATATTAGAATCATTTCCATTTAGATTTTTAAGGGTAACCACATTGCAGTGATTTTGAGATACAAAGACGATAGTGTGTGTGTGTTGTTGTGTGTGAGCTGATCCCAATTATTCTGGTCGATAGCCTGTTGGTGGGCCGGGATTTGCTTTTTAGTCGAGCAGTAAAAAAATATGTAGATGTATTTTTATGTCTTATTCGCGCCCATCTCCGTGAACTAATCCGTCGCGGGGGCCGAGGCTAATCCGTCGCGGGGGCCGAGGCTAATCCGTCGCGGGGGCCGAGGCTAATCCGTCGCGGGGGCCGAGGCTAATCCGTCGCGGGGCTAATCCGTCGCGGGGGCCGAGGCTAATCCGTCGCGGGGCTAATCCGTCGCGGGGGCCGAGGCAAATCCGTTGCGGAAGGCTAATCCGTTGCGGAGGCCGAGGCTAATCCGTTGCGGAGGCCGAGGCTAATCCGTTGCGGAAGGCTAATCGGTTGCGGAGGCCGTGGGGATGGTGCAGTCTAAGAAGGGGAATGTGGCTGCACAATGCATCTCTCTCCAGAATGTGCTCTCTCCTGCCAGTTCATGCACATTTCATTGTTTCATAAATTGTTTGCGATTTGATTGTTATTGAAAAAATCAATTCCCCATTACATATATCACCAGTAGTGCATTTAAAGTTAATTCCTATCATTTCTAATCTACAATGTTTGTTTGGTTACGGTAATGTCTGTTATATGCGTTCAATATTATTATTCCAGTCTTTTTACCGTTTACCGTTTACCGCACAACCTATGTGAGAAACAAGTTTTGGCTTTATTTCATTCCATTTACGAATTTTGTCAATTTAGTCATCGTCTTTTGTTTGGAGCGCTCCTGTCAGTGTTGAGTAAGGACCGCACCTGATTACGCATAGAAGAAGGCCTATTGGCTACCTGGCCTGCATGCAAAGGTATACATAAATATGTCCATTTGGGGATTTGATAGTATTTCTGATTGGCTCAATGCACCACCACTAATGACCTGTGGAGCTTCTCAAAGTAATGTTTTCTTCACCTCAAACAGCAAGCTAACAGCCTGTTTTTACATCCAGTGAGAATTACAATAGTTCTTCAATGTATTTAAAAATATTTACAGTTCTCTCCCTTTCGATAATCACTCAGCGTGAAAGGGAAAAATGTCCTGCTCTGATTCAGTGGGTCATTAAATAGGCCTACCCGATTTCTTCTTATCTCTTGCGCAAATAGCCTACAGCAGTGTCTGTCCGGAGCTCACTGGCAGGCAACTCTCAGGGCCCAGAATATTTTATACAATGTTGCAAGGAGCTTCAGGCCAGACGCAAGTTAATAATTGATACAATGTTTAAAGTTTGTTGCAGGCCATGCGTAGCCAATGTGATTTAAATAAAATATATTAATTTCTACCTGCAGGCTGCAATGTTTTTATTTGTTGGTTTTATAGGCTATTTTTACATTGGTGGCAATGACAATAAAGTACGTTTTTAGGTTCGAATTCATTTTCATTTAGATTTGGATTTTGAATAACCACATGACAATGATTTTGAGATACGAAGATGTTATTACGAATTAAATGAAACTGTTCCACGAAAATGTGAATTTGAAAACCATAACTGGCACGCAGATCGGTAGAAGCGGTGAGATAAAGTGGCATTCCACATGAGAAAGGTTACAGACTCCTCAGGAGAGTAAGGACAGAATCTGCAAAAGCCAGCAGGAGGAGGATGGCCGAGTCAGGTTTTATATTATAGTTATCTTGATCTCTGGCTCCCTCTTGAGTCATTTGTGTCTTATTTCAGCAAACAGTGAGCTTAAAGCATCAGACAAGCTCAATGCATATACAGTATATTTTATTAAAACACATAGGGTGTGTCTATATGGAAAAATACACGTAACAAAATTCTACCAATCGATTGGTCGAATGAACAGACGACTTTCGTTCTACCAAGATTTGTTTTAGTCGAGGACACCCCTAATGTGTGTGTGTGTGTGTAATATGTATGTATGTATGTATGTATGTATGTATGTATGTATGTATGTATGTGTATATATATATATATTTGAGAATTTGGATTTTGAGGAAGTGAAATAGGCTTTCGCTTGTACAGTGTCTCAAACATCACTAACCAAATGCAGAATTGGCCAATTGGCGTGTTCAGTGGCTCTTTAAGAAATATACTTTCGGAGTATATTTGGAGGGCTCTTTTAAGCACAATCCATGACGGGGTTTTTTCAGCTACAATAATAAAACTATTGGTAGATATATCGGTTGTGTGTGAATATTTCAACTAATGGTGTGTGTCTCTTCCCCAGGCCGTGGTGGAATGAGCAGCGTGTGTGTGTTGAAGGGTAAAGCAGTGCTCTGGCAGGACTCGTTCAGCCCCCACCTCAGAACTTCAACTCCCAGCATGCCGGTGGTGCTGAGCAGCGGAGGACACGCCCCCCCGGCCGGACAGACCCCACATGCCCCGCCACCAAACCAGCAGGTAAGGGATGGAGACCAGGGCATAAAATGAACACCTGCCAAATGAGGGTAGATTTTGGCATTGGCCGATATGATGTGTACTTCACCAGGGCTTCACAGGACGAGCATTTCACTCACATTTGTGAATAAAAAAAAAATAGTAAAGTGTGATCACATTTAAAGTAAAATAAATGCTGTTTTCAAAGTATTTCTGCCGTTTGTGTTTCATAGCTCAAGTAACTACGACTCCTATATAGCCTATTCCACCTCGCGCTACAACTGCCTGGCGTTTCTACTTTTTGTTTTGTTTTCTATGTTTGAGTTTCAACCGCTAGGGAAGAGAAGACAACGTCTCTGTTAGTCAGAATCACAGGCACAAACGACTCGAGTCGCGCTACCATGGTAACCTCCTGCCCTTAAAGAGGCAGGTGAAGATTTGTCTCATCTGTGATATTTTGGATTAAATGACTCGGGTCACAAAAAATGAAATTAAAACAATATACCACATTACTTCTTACTAGTAATACATTTGTTTTTGAAACATTACAAAGCATGCTCATCTTTTTTTTTGTGGGGGAAAAATATTTTGGCCTATTTAATAAAAAATAAATTAAAATTATTATTTATTTAAAAAAATATATAAATAATAATAAATGAAAAGAATTATAATAATCTGAGTGGCTGGTAGATTTTTAAATCTATGTCATGTCAGACTGCATTACACGTCACACAGACTGACAGATGTCCTGACAAATTAATGTTTGTTTGGAGCAAAGGTGGTAGCAGAGATGTTAGCTGTGTGTGTGTTGCAGGGCGTGGCGGGTACGGGGCGGTCTCAGGATGATGCCATGGTGAATTACTTCTTCCAGCGGCAGCACGGGGAGCAGCCTGGCAAACACCGCTGGCCCGCTGGGGAGAACATCCACGACAGCCAGGTACTGGGGGGGGGGGGGGGGGGGGGGGGGGGGGGGTGTAAAAATCAGAAAATGGTCTAGGTTTGAGTTTATAGGCCTAGTCTTTACTGACAGTCTCTCTTTTTCTCTGTATGTAACCTTGCCCCTCTCTCTGAAGGAGCAGTGAGTGGGGGGGGGGGGGGGGGGGTGTTATTATAACCTGGTCTCTGTAGGTGTTATTATAACCTGGTCTCTGTAGGTGTTATTATAACCTGGTCTCTCTCTGTAGGTGTTATTATAACCTGGTCTCTCTCTGTAGGTGTTATTATAACCTGGTCTCTCTCTGTAGGTGTTATTATAACCTGGTCTCTCTCTGTAGGTGTTATTATAACCTGGTCTCTCTCTGTAGGTGTTATTATAACCTGGTCTCTCTCTGTAGGTGTTATTATAACCTGGTCTCTCTCTGTAGGTGTTATTATAACCTGGTCTCTCTCTGTAGGTGTTATTATAACCTGGTCTCTCTCTGTAGGTGTTATTATAACCTGGTCTCTCTCTGTAGGTGTTATTATAACCTGGTCTCTCTGTAGGTGTTATTATAACCTGGTCTCTCTGTAGGTGTTATTATAACCTGGTCTCTCTGTAGGTGTTATTATAACCTGGTCTCTCTCTGTAGGTGTTATTATAACCTGGTCTCTCTCTGTAGGTGTTATTATAACCTGGTCTCTCTCTGTAGGTGTTGTTCTAACCTGGTCTCTCTCTGTAGGTGTTGTTCTAACCTGGTCTCTCTGTAGGTGTTATTATAACCTGGTCTCTCTCTGTAGGTGTTATTATAACCTGGTCTCTCTCTGTAGGTGTTATTATAACCTGGTCTCTCTCTGTAGGTGTTGTTCTAACCTGGTCTCTCTGTAGGTGTTATTATAACCTGGTCTCTCTGTAGGTGTTATTATAACCTGGTCTCTCTCTGTAGGTGTTATTATAACCTGGTCTCTCTCTGTAGGTGTTGTTCTAACCTGGTCTTTCTGTAGGTGTTATTATAACCCGGTCTCTCTGTAGGTGTTATTATAACCTGGTCTCTCTCTGTAGGTGTTATTATAACCTGGTCTCTCTCTGTAGGTGTTATTATAACCTGGTCTCTCTCTGTAGGTGTAGTGTTATAACCTGGTTTCTGTAGGTGTAGTGTTATAACCTGGTTTCTGTAGTGTAGTGTTATAACCTGGTTTCTGTAGTGTAGTGTTATAACCTGGTTTCTGTAGTGTAGTGTTATAACCTGGTCTCTCTCTGTAGTGTAGTGTTGTTATTACCTGGTCTCTCTCTGTCGTGTAGTGTTATAACCTGGTCTCTCTGTAGAGTAGTGTTATAATCTGGTCTCTCTGTAGAGTGTTGTTATAACCTGGTCTCTCTCTAGTGTAGTGTTATAACCTGGTCTCTCTCTAGTGTAGTGTTATAACCTGGTCTCAGTAGTTTAGTGTTATAACCTGGTCTCAGTAGTGTAGTGTTATAACCTGGTATAGTAGAGTGTTATAACCTGGTCTCTCTTTGTAGGGTGTTATAACCTGGTCTCTCTCTAGTGTAGTGTTATAACCTGGTCTCTCTCTGTAGGTGTAGTGTTATAACCTGGTCTCTCTCTGTAGGTGTAGTGTTATAACCTGGTCTCTGTAGTGTAGTGTTATAACCTCGTCTCTAGTGTTGTTATAACCTGGTCTCTAGTGTAGTGTTATAACCTGGTCTCTCTCTTCAGGGGCGGTCGATGGATGAGCTGAACCATGACTTCCAGGCTCTGGCTCTGGAGAGGCGTGCCATGGGAGAGGTAAGGGGTCAGGGGTTACAGGTCAAGTAGTTAGAGGACCATAGACACTCAGCCTACCGAAGGCCATATGATGGTGGTTGGAAGAATACTGTAGCCCAGAATAAAGTACCCCATAAATACTGCTGCTATATTTAGTCATTCCGAGGAAAACGCCATGACACTTCTTTCACTTCTCTCTCTCTCTCTCTTTCATTTCTCTCTCTCTTTCATTTCTCTCTCTCTTTCACTTCTCTCTCTCTCTCTTTCACTTCTCTCTCTCTCTCTTTCACTTCTCTCTCTCTCTCTTTCACTTCTCTCTCTCTCTCTTTCATTTCTCTCTCTCTCTTTCATTTCTCTCTCTCTCTCTCTTTCACTTCTCTCTCTCTTTCACTTCTCTCTCTCTTTCACTTCTCTCTCTCTCTCTCTTTCACTTCTCTCTCTCTCTCTCTTTCACTTCTCTCTCTCGTTCACTTTCACTTGTCTCTCTCGTTCACTTCTCTCTCTCGTTCACTTTCACTTCTGTCTCTCTTTCACTTCTCTCTCTCTCTCTTTCACTTCTCTCTCTCTTTCACTTCTCTCTCTCTCTTTCACTTCTCTCTCTCACTTTCACTTGTCTCTCTCGTTCACTTTCACTTGTCTCTCTCTTTCACTTGTCTCTCTCTTTCACTTGTCTCTCTCTTTCACTTGTCTCTCTCTTTCACTTGTCTCTCTCTTTCACTTGTCTCTCTCTTTCACTTGTCTCTCTCTTTCACTTCTCTCTCTCTCTTTCACTTCTCTCTCTCTCTCTTTCACTTCTCTCTCTCTCTCTTTCACTTCTCTCTCTCTCTCTTTCACTTCTCTCTCTCTCTTTCACTTCTCTCTCTCGTTCACTTTCACTTGTCTCTCTCTTTCACTTCTCTCTCTCTCTTTCACTTCTCTCTCTCTCTCTCTTTCACTTCTCTCTCTCTCTCTCTCTTTCACTTCTCTCTCTCTCTCTCTCTTTCACTTCTCTCTCTCTCTCTCTCTTTCACTTCTCTCTCTCTTTCACTTGTCTCTCTCTTTCACTTCTCTCTCTCTCTTTCACTTCTCTCTCTCTCTTTCACTTCTCTCTCTCTCTTTCACTTCTCTATTTTTTTGTTGCTTCTGTTCCTCTTTCTGTTTCTCTCCTCCCTTTCTCTTTTTGTCTTTCTCCATCTCTTTCTCTCCCCTCCCCCTCTCCTTTTTACAGCAGCTTTTGACAGGTAAGAAGTTTTGGGAGAGTGACGAAGCTGGAAAAGATGGACCGAAAGGGATCTTCCTGGACCAGTGGAGGGACAGCGCGTGGGGGGCCACAGGTAAGACCGAGAGTGAGCCCAGCCCCTGGATTGAAACACCAATGTGTCACCACACCAAGTCTTGAGTGCCCAGCCAAATGTGTACGTGTGTTTGGCAGTTTGACAATGGGCCTCTTTTTCTTTCTTTCTCCTCTACCAGACCACTCGGTGTCTCAGCCAATCATGGTGTCTCATCGGCCGGGCGGGGGTTTCCATGGCGGCGGGGAGGTGGGCGGTTCAGTGATGTCACCGCGATCAGAGAGCGGGGGCTTAGGAGTCAGTATGGTAGAATACGTCCTCTCCTCTTCTCCCGCCGAGAAACTGGACTCCTGCCTCCGTAAGGGACCTTTCGTAAGTAGCCTACCCTCATTTACACTCCCATCATTCAATACATATCTCTACATGGATCACTATCAACAATGCTGACCCACCTTCCCCACTGGTAACCTGGACTCCTCGCTGCACTGGGTTATACTGCATACGTGGTCTCGTTTAGATCTCTCTCTGTGTCTCTCTCTCGCTCTCTCTCTGTGTCTCGTTTAGATCTCTCTCTGTGTCTCTCTCGCTCTCTCTCTCTCTGTCTCGTTTAGATCTCTCTCTGTGTCTCTCTCTCGCTCTCTCGCTCTCTCTGTGTCTCTGTCTCGTTTAGATCTCTCTCTGTGTCTCTCTCTCGCTCTCTCTCTCTGTGTCTCTCTTTCGCTCTCTCTCTGTGTCTCTCTCGCTCTCTCGCTCTCTCTCTGTGTCTCATTTAGATCTCTCTCTGTGTCTCTCTCGCTCTCTCTCTGTGTCTCGTTTAGATCTCTCTCTGTGTCTCTCTCGCTCTCTCTCTGTGTCTCGTTTAGATCTCTCTCTGTGTCTCTCTCTCTCGCTCTCTCTCTGTGTCTCTCTCGCTCTCTCGCTCTCTCTCTGTGTCTCGTTTAGATCTCTCTCTGTGTCTCTCTCGCTCTCTCTCTGTGTCTCGTTTAGATCTCTCTCTGTGTCTCTCTCGCTCTCTCTCTGTGTCTCGTTTAGATCTCTGTGTCTCTCTCTCGCTCTCTCTCTGTGTCTCGTTTAGATCTCTCTCGCTCTCTCTCTCGTTTAGATCTCTCTCTGTGTCTCTCTCTCGCTCTCTCTGTGTCTCGTTTAGATCTCTCTCTGTGTCTCTCTCTCGCTCTCTCTCTGTGTCTCGTTTAGATCTCTCTCTGTGTCTCTGTGTCTCGTTTAGATCTCTCTCTGTGTCTCGTTTAGATCTCTCTCTGTGTCTCTCTCTCGCTCTCTCTGTGTCTCGTTTAGATCTCTCTCTGTGTCGCTCTCTCGCTCTCTCTCTGTGTCTCGTTTAGATCTCTCTCTGTGTCTCTCTCTCGCTCTCTCTGTGTCTCGTTTAGATCTCTCTCTGTCTCTCTCGCTCTCTCTCTGTGTGTCTCTCTCGCTCTCTCTCTGTGTCTCGTTTAGATCTCTCTCTGTGTCTCTCTCGCTCTCTCTCTGTGTCTCGTTTAGATCTCTCTCTGTGTCTCTCTCTCGCTCTCTCTCTGTGTCTCATTTAGATCTCTCTCTGTGTCTCTCTCGCTCTCTCGCTCTCTCTCTGTGTCTCGTTTAGATCTCTCTCTGTGTCTCTCTCTCGCGCTCTCTCTGTGTCTCGTTTAGATCTCTCTCTGTCTCTCTCGCTCTCTCTCTGTGTCTCTCTCTCGCTCTCTCTCTGTGTCTCGTTTAGATCTCTCTGTGTCTCTCTCTCTCTCGCTCTCTCTCTGTGTCTCTCTCGCTCTCTCGCTCTCTCTCTGTGTCTCGTTTAGATCTCTCTCTGTCTCGTTTAGATCTCTCTCTGTGTCTCTCTCGCTCTCTCTGTGTCTCGTTTAGATCTCTCTGTGTCTCTCTCTCGCTCTCTGTGTCTCGTTTAGATCTCTCTCTGTGTCTCGTTTAGATCTCTCTTTGTGTCTCTCTCGCTCTTTCTCTGTGTCTCGTTTAGATCTCTCTCTGTGTCTCTCTCTCGCTCTCTCTCTGTGTCTCATTTAGATCTCTCTCTGTGTCTCTCTCGCTCTCTCGCTCTCTCTCTGTGTCTCATTTAGATCTCTCTCTGTGTCTCTCTCTCGCTCTCTCGCTCTCTCTCTGTGTCTCGTTTAGATCTCTCTCTGTGTCTCTCTCTCGCTCTCTCTCTGTGTCTCGTTTAGATCTCTCTCTGTGTCTCTCTCTCGCTCTCTCTCTGTGTCTCGTTTAGATCTCTCTCTGTGTCTCGTTTAGATCTCTCTCTGTGTCTCTCTCGCTCTCTCTCTGTGTCTCTCTCTCGCTCTCTCGCTCTCTCTCTGTGTCTCTGTCTCGTTTAGATCTCTCTCTGTGTCTCTCTCTCGCTCTCTCTCTCTGTGTCTCTCTTTCGCTCTCTCGCTCTCTCTCTGTGTCTCTCTCGCTCTCTCGCTCTCTCTCTGTGTCTCATTTAGATCTCTCTCTGTGTCTCTCTCGCTCTCTCTCTGTGTCTCGTTTAGATCTCTCTCTGTGTCTCTCTCGCTCTCTCTCTGTGTCTCGTTTAGATCTCTCTCTGTGTCTCTCTCTCTCGCTCTCTCTCTGTGTCTCTCTCGCTCTCTCGCTCTCTCTCTGTGTCTCGTTTAGATCTCTCTCTGTGTCTCTCTCGCTCTCTCTCTGTGTCTCGTTTAGATCTCTCTCTGTGTCTCTCTCGCTCTCTCTCTGTGTCTCGTTTAGATCTCTGTGTCTCTCTCTCGCTCTCTCTCTGTGTCTCGTTTAGATCTCTCTCGCTCTCTCTCTCGTTTAGATCTCTCTCTGTGTCTCTCTCTCGCTCTCTCTCTGTGTCTCGTTTAGATCTCTCTCTGTGTCTCTCTCTCGCTCTCTCTCTGTGTCTCGTTTAGATCTCTCTCTGTGTCTCTGTGTCTCGTTTAGATCTCTCTCTGTGTCTCGTTTAGATCTCTCTCTGTGTCTCTCTCTCGCTCTCTCTGTGTCTCGTTTAGATCTCTCTCTGTGTCGCTCTCTCGCTCTCTCTCTGTGTCTCGTTTAGATCTCTCTCTGTGTCTCTCTCTCGCTCTCTCTGTGTCTCGTTTAGATCTCTCTCTGTCTCTCTCGCTCTCTCTCTGTGTGTCTCTCTCGCTCTCTCTCTGTGTCTCGTTTAGATCTCTCTCTGTGTCTCTCTCGCTCTCTCTCTGTGTCTCGTTTAGATCTCTCTCTGTGTCTCTCTCTCGCTCTCTCTCTGTGTCTCATTTAGATCTCTCTCTGTGTCTCTCTCGCTCTCTGTGTCTCGTTTAGATCTCTCTCTGTGTCTCTCTCTCGCGCTCTCTCTGTGTCTCGTTTAGATCTCTCTCTGTCTCTCTCGCTCTCTCTCTGTGTCTCTCTCTCGCTCTCTCTCTGTGTCTCGTTTAGATCTCTCTGTGTCTCTCTCTCTCTCGCTCTCTCTCTGTGTCTCTCTCGCTCTCTCGCTCTCTCTCTGTGTCTCGTTTAGATCTCTCTCTGTCTCGTTTAGATCTCTCTCTGTGTCTCTCTCGCTCTCTCTGTGTCTCGTTTAGATCTCTCTGTGTCTCTCTCTCGCTCTCTGTGTCTCGTTTAGATCTCTCTCTGTGTCTCGTTTAGATCTCTCTTTGTGTCTCTCTCGCTCTTTCTCTGTGTCTCGTTTAGATCTCTCTCTGTGTCTCTCTCTCGCTCTCTCTCTGTGTCTCATTTAGATCTCTCTCTGTGTCTCTCTCGCTCTCTCGCTCTCTCTCTGTGTCTCGTTTAGATCTCTCTCTGTGTCTCTCTCTCGCTCTCTCGCTCTCTCTCTGTGTCTCGTTTAGATCTCTCTCTGTGTCTCTCTCTCGCTCTCTCTCTGTGTCTCGTTTAGATCTCTCTCTGTGTCTCTCTCTCGCTCTCTCTCTGTGTCTCGTTTAGATCTCTCTCTGTGTCTCGTTTAGATCTCTCTCTGTGTCTCTCTCGCTCTCTCTCTGTGTCTCTCTCGCTCTCTCTCTGTGTCTCGTTTAGATCTCTCTCTGTGTCTCTCTCGCTCTCTCGCTCTCTGTCTCGTTTAGATCTCTCTCTGTGTCTCTCTCGCTCTCTCTCTGCGTCTCATGTAGATCTCTCTCTGTGTCTCTCTCGCTCTCTCTCTGTCTCGTTTAGATCTCTCTCTGTGTCTCTCTCTCGCTCTCTCTCTGTGTCTCTCTCTCGCTCTCTCTCTGTGTCTCGTTTAGATCTCTCTCTGTGTCTCGTTTAGATCTCTCTCTGTGTCTCTCTCGCTCTTTCTCTGTCTCGTTTAGATCTCTCTCTGTGTCTGTCTCTCGCTCTCTCTGTGTCTCGTTTAGATCTCTCTCTGTGTCTCTCTCTCGCTCTCTCTCTGTGTCTCTCTCGCTCTCTCTCTGTGTCTCTCTCGCTCTCTCGCTCTCTCTCTGTGTCTCTCTCTCGCTCTCTCTCTGTGTCTCGTTTAGATCTCTCTCTGTGTCTCTCTCTCGCTCTCTCTCTGTGTCTCATTTAGATCTCTCTCTGTGTCTCTCTCGCTCTCTCGCTCTCTCTCTGTGTCTCTGTCTCGTTTAGATCTCTCTCTGTGTCTCTCTCGCTCTCTCTCTGTGTCTCGTTTAGATCTCTCTCTGTGTCTCTCTCTCTCGCTCTCTGTGTCTGTTTCTTTTAGAACTCTCTCTCAATTCAATTCAAGGGGCTTTATTGACGTGGGAAACATATGTTAACATTGCCAAAGCAAGTGAGGTAGATAATATACAAGAGAAATAAACAATAAAAATTAACAGTAAACATTACACATACAGAAGTTTCAAAACAATAAGGACATTACAAATGTCATATTATGTATATTTACAGTGTTGTAACAATGTACAAATGGTTAAAGTACACAAGGGAAAATAAATAAACATAAATATGGGTTGTATTTATCAAATCAAATCAAGTTTATTTTATATAGCCCAAACAGCAAGCAATGCAGGTGTAGAAGCACGGTGGCTAGGAAAAACTCCCTAGAAAGGCCAAAACCTAGGAAGAAACCTAGAGAGGAACCAGGCTATGAGGGGTGGCCAGTCCTCTTCTGGCTGTGCCGGGTGGAGATTATAACAGAACATGGCCAAGATGTTCAAAATGTTCATAAATGACAAGCATGGTCAAATAATAAATCAGGAATAAATGTCAGTTGGCTTTTCATAGCCGATCATTAAGAGTTGAAAGCAGCAGGTCTGGGACAGGTAGGGGTTCCATAACCGCAGGCAGAACAGTTGAAACTGGAACAGCAGCAAGGCCAGGTGGACTGGGGACAGCAAGGAGTCATCATGCCCGGTAGTCGTGACGTATGGTCCTAGGGCTCAGGTTCTCCGAGAGAGAGAAAGAAAGAGAGAAGGAGAGAATTAGAGAGAGCATACTTAAATTCACACAGGACACTGGATAAGACAGGAGAAGTACTCCAGATATAACCAACTGACCCTAGCCCCCCGACACATAAACTACTGCAGCATAAATACTGGAGGCTGAGACAGGAGGGGTCAGGAGACACTGTGGCCCCATCCGATGATACCCCCGGACAGGGCCAAACAGGAAGGATATAACCCCACCCACTTTGCCAAAGCACAGCCCCCGCACCACTAGAGGGATGTCTTCAACCACCAACTTACAATCCTGAGACAAGGCCGAGTATAGCCCACAAAGATCTCCACCACAGCACAAACCAAGGGGGGGCGCCAACCCAGACAGGAAGATCACGTCAGTAACTCAACCCACTCAAGTGACGCACCCCTCCTAGGGACGGCATGAAAGAGCACCAGTAAGCCAGTGACTCAGCCCCTGTAATAGGGTTAGAGGCAGAGAATCCCAGTGGAGAGAGGGGAACCGGCCAGGCAGAGACAGCAAGGGCGGTTCGTTGCTCCAGAGCCTTTCCGTTCACCTTCACACTCCTGGGCCAGACTACACTCAATCATATGACCTACTGAAGAGATAAGTCTTCAGTAAAGACTTAAAGGTTGAGACCGAGTCTGCGTCTCTCACATGGGTAGGCAGACCGTTCCATAAAAATGGAGATCTATAGGAGAAAGCCCTGCCTCCAGCTGTTTGCTTAGAAATTCTAGGGACAATTAGGAGGCCTGCGTCTTGTGACCGTAGCGTACGTGTGGGTATGTACGGCAGGACCAACTCGGAAAGATAGGTAGGAGCAAGCCCATGTAACGCTTTATAGGTTAACAGTAAAACCTTGAAATCAGCCCTTGCCTTAACAGGAAGCCAGTGTAGGGAAGCTAGCACTGGAGTGATATGATCAAATTTCTTGGTTCTAGTCAGGATTCTAGCAGCCGTATTTAGCACTAACTGAAGTTTATTTAGTGCTTTATCCGGGTACCCGGAAAGTAGAGCATTGCAGTAGTCTAACCTAGAAGTAACAAATGCATGGATTAATTTTTCTGCATCATTTTTGGACAGAAAATTTCTGATTTTTGCAATGTTACGTAGATGGAAAAAAGCTGTCCTTGAAACAGTCTTGATATGTTCGTCAAAAGAGAGATCAGGGTCAAGAGTAACGCCGAGGTCCTTCACAGTTTTATTTGAGACGACTTTACAACCATCAAGATTAATTGTCAGATTTAACAGAAGATCTCTTTGTTTCTTGGGACCTAGAACAAGCATCTCTGTTTTGTCCGAGTTTAAAAGTAGAATGTTTTCAGCCATCCACTTCCTTATGTCTGAAACACAGGCTTCTAGCGAGGGCAATTTTGGGGCTTCACCATGTTTCATTGAAATGTACAGCTGTGTGTCATCCGCATAGCAGTGAAAGTTAACATTATGTTTTCGAATAACATCCCCAAGAGGTAAAATATATAGTGAAAACAATAGTGGTCCTAAAACGGAACCTTGAGGAACACCGAAATGTACAGTTGATTTGTCAGAGGACAAACCATTCACAGAGACAAACTGATATCTTTCCGACAGATAAGATAAGATGGTGTTTGTTCTTCACTGGTTGACCTTTTCTTGTGGCAACAGGTCACAAATCGTGCTGCTGTGATGGCACACTGTGGTATTTCACCCAGTAGATATGGGAGTTTATCAAAATTGGGTTTGTTTTTGAATTCTTTGTGGATCTGTGTAATCTGAGGGAAATATGTGTCTCTAATATGGTCATAAATATGGCAGGAGGTTAGGAAGTTCAGCTCATTTTGTGGGCAGTGGGCACATAGCCTGTTTTCTCTTGAGAGCCAGGTCTGCCTACGACGGCCTTTCTCAATAGCAAGGTTATGCTCACGGAGTCTGTACATAGTCAAAGCTTTCCTCAAGTTTGGGTCAGTCACAGTGGTCAGGTATTCTGCCACTGTGTACTCTCTGTTTAGGGCCAAATACCATTCTAGTTTGCTCAGTTTTTTTGTTAATTCTGTCAAATGTGTCAAGTAATTATCTTTTTGTTTTCTCCTGATTTGGTTGGGTCTAATTGTGTTTCTGTCCTGGGGCTCTGTGGGCTCTGTTTGTGTTGGTGAACAGAGCCCCAGGACCAGCTTGCTTAGGGGCCTCTTCTCCAGGTTCATCTCTCTGTAGGTGATGGCTTTGTTATGGAAGGTTTGGGAATCGCTTCCTTTTAGGTGGTTGTAGAATTTAACGTCTCTTTTCTGGATTTTGATAATTAGTGGGTATCGGCCTAATTCTGCTCCGCATGCATTATTTGATGTTCTATGTTGTACACTGGGAATATTTTTTTGCAGAATTCTGCATGCAGAGTCTCAATTTGGTGTTTGTCCCATTTTGTGAAATCTTGGTTGGTGAGCGGATCCCAGACCTCACAACCATAAAGGGCAATGGGTTCTATAACTGATTCATGTATTTTTAGCCAGATCCTAATTGGTATGTTGAATTTTATGTTCCTTTTGATGTCATAGAAGGCCCTTCTTGCCTTGTCTCTCAGGTTGTTCACAGCTTTGTGGAAGTTACCTGTGGCGCTGATGTTTAGGCCAAGGTATGTATAGTTTTTTGTGTGCTCTAGGACAACGGTGTCTAGATGGAATTTGTATTTGTGGTCCTGGCGACTGGACCTTTTTTGGAACACCATTATTGTGGTCTTACTGAGATTTACTGTCAGGGCTCAGGTCTGACAGAATCTGTGCAGAAGATCTAGGTGCTGCTGTAGGCCCTCCTTGATTGGGGACAGAAGCACCAGATCATCAGCAATCAGTGGACATTTGACTTCAGATTCTAGTAGGGTGAGGCCGGGTGCTGCAGACTGTTCTAGTGCCCTCGCCAATTCACTGATATATATGTTGAAGAGGGTGGGGCTTAAGCTGCATCCCTGTCTCACCCCACGGCCCTGTGGGAAGAAATGTGTGTTTTTTTGCCAATTTTAACCGTACACTTGTTGTTTGTGTACATGGATTTGATAATGTCGTATGTTTTACCCCCAACACCACTTTCCATCAAAACTTTCATTCAATGTGTATAGCAGACCCTAATGCTAAATTGAGTCAAAGGCTTTTTTTAAATCAACAAAGCATGAGGAGACTTTGCCTTTGTTTGGGTATGTTTATTTGTCAATTAGGGTGTGCAGGATGAATACGTGGTCTGTTGTACGGTAATTTGGTAAAAAGCCAATTTGACATTTGCTCATTACATTGTTTTCATTGAGGAAATGTACGAGTCTGCTGTTAATGATAATGCAGAGGATTTTCCCAAGGTTGCTGTTGATGCATATCCCACGGTAGTTATTGGGGTCAAATTTGTCTCCACCCTCTCTCTGTGTCTCTCTCTCTGTCTCTCTCTGTCTCTCTCTGTGTGTCTCTGTCTCATTTAGATCTCTCGCGCTCGCTCGCTCGCTCTCTCTCGCTCTCTCTGTCTCGTTTAGAACTCTCTCAGCTCTATGGATCTCCTGCTCTTACCTCTATATATTACTGTCAATTTATTGATCAATGTGTCAATCACAATGTTCTCAATCTGTCGTCCAACTTTTATTTATACGTCTTTCCCTCCCTCCCTCCATTTTTCTGTCGCTCTCTTTCTTTCCCTCCATCCCTCTCTCTCTCTCTCCCCATCTCCATCCCTCTCTCTCTCCATCCCTCTCTCTCTCCCCATCTCTCTCTTTCAGGGTCCGAGGGATGGAGAGGTGGATGAGGAGAAGAGGGAGAAACCAAAGGCTCCATTTGAAGGAGAGAAACTCAAGGAGATGGTAGAAGGTGACGTCATCAGTGATGTCATCAACCTCAACGGGCTCCCCGTGCAGAACGGCCTGGACGCGGACGGCAAGGAGTACAGGTAAACACACACACACCTCTTCCGTGTACACCGAGTGTACAAAACATTAGGAACACCTGCTCTTTCCATGACACACTGACCAGGTGAATTCAGGTGAAAGCTATGACCCCTTATAGATGTCACTTGTTAAATCCACTTCAATGTGTGTAGATGAAAGGGAGACAGGTTAAATAAGGACTTTTAAGCCTTGAGACAATTGAGACATGGATTGTGTATGTGTGTCATTCTGAGGGTGAATGGGCAAGACAAAATATGTAGGTGCCTTTGAACTGGGTCTGGTAGTAGGTGCCTTTGAACGGGGTCTGGTAGTAGGTGCCTTTGAACGGGGTCTGGTAGTAGGTGCCTTTGAACGGGGTCTGGTAGTAGGTGCCTTTGAACGGGGTCTGGTAGTAGGTGCCTTTGAACGGGGTCTGGTAGTAGGTGCCTTTGAACGGGGTCTGGTAGTAGGTGCCTTTGAACGGGGTCTGGTAGTAGGTGCCTTTGAACTGGGTCTGGTAGTAGGTGCCTTTGAACTGGGTCTGGTAGTAGGTGCCTTTGAACGGGGTCTGGTAGTAGGTGCCTTTGAACGGGGTCTGGTAGTAGGTGCCTTTGAACGGGGTCTGGTAGTAGGTGACAGGCGCACCGGTTTGTGTCTAGAACTCAACCCTGCTGGGTTTTTCACACTCAACAGTTTTCTGTGTGTATCAAGAATGGTCCACCACCCAAAGGACATACAGCCAACTTGATACAACTGTGGGAAGCATTTCAGTCAACATGGGTCAGCGTCCCTGTGGAACGCTTTGGACACCTTGTAGAGTCCATGCCCGGACGAGTTGAGACTGTTCTGAGGTCAAAGGGGGAGGTGCTACTCTATATTAGGAAGGTGTTCTTAATGTTTGATATACTCAGTGTGTTTATATGCACACGGATGGCTAACCATGTTACCCCCCCTCTCGTCCCTCTTCTCTCCCCCCGTCCCTCTTCTCTCCCCCCGTCCCTCTTCTCTCCCCCCGTCCCTCTTCTCTCCCCCCGTCCCTCCTCTCCCCCCGTCCCTCCTCTCCCCCCGTCCCTCTTCTCTCCCCCCGTCCCTCTTCTCTCCCCCGTCCCTCTTCTCTCCCCCCGTCCCTCTTCTCTCCCCCCGTCCCTCTTCTCTCCCCCCGTCCCTCTTCTCTCTCCCCCCGTCCCTCTTCTCTCTCCCCCCGTCCCTCTTCTCTCTCCCCCCCGTCCCTCTTCTCTCTCCCCCCCGTCCCTCTTCTCTCTCCCCCCCGTCCCTCTTCTCTCTCCCCCCCGTCCCTCTTCTCTCTCCCCCCCGTCCCTCTTCTCTCTCCCCCCCGTCCCTCTTCTCTCTCCCCCCCGTCCCTCTTCTCTCCCCCCCGTCCCTCTTCTCTCCCCCCGTCCCTCTTCTCTCCCCCCGTCCCTCTTCTCTCTCCCCCCGTCCCTCTTCTCTCTCCCCCCGTCCCTCTTCTCTCTCCCCCCGTCCCTCTTCTCTCTCCCCCCGTCCCTCTTCTCTCTCCCCCCTTCCCTCTTCTCTCTCCCCCCTTCCCTCTTCTCTCTCCCCCCGTCCCTCTTCTCTCTCCCCCCGTCCCTCTTCTCTCTCCCCCCGTCCCTCTTCTCTCTCCCCCCGTCCCTCTTCTCTCTCCCCCCGTCCCTCTTCTCTCTCCCCCCGTCCCTCTTCTCTCTCCCCCCGTCCCTCTTCTCTCTCCCCCCGTCCCTCTTCTCTCTCCCCCCGTCCCTCTTCTCTCTCCCCCCGTCCCTCTTCTCTCTCCCCCCGTCCCTCTTCTCTCTCCCCCCGTCCCTCTTCTCTCTCCCCCCGTCCCTCTTCTCTCTCCCCCCGTCCCTCTTCTCTCTCCCCCCGTCCCTCTTCTCTCTCCCCCCGTCCCTCTTCTCTCTCTCCCGTCCCTCTTCTCTCTCTCCCGTCCCTCTTCTCTCTCTCCCGTCCCTCTTTTCTCCCCCCCGTCCCTCTTTTCTCCCCCCCGTCCCTCTTTTCTCCCCCCCGTCCCTCTTTTCTCTCTCCCGTCCCTCTTTTCTCTCTCCCGTCCCTCTTTTCTCTCTCCCGTCCCTCTTTTCTCTCTCCCGTCCCTCTTTTCTCTCTCCCGTCCCTCTTTTCTCTCTCCCGTCCCTCTTTTCTCTCTCCCGTCCCTCTTTTCTCTCTCCCGTCCCTCTTTTCTCTCCCCCCGTCCCTCTTTTCTCTCCCCCCGTCCCTCTTTTCTCTCCCCCCGTCCCTCTTTTCTCTCCCCCCGTCCCTCTTCTCCGTCCTCTCTCCCCCCGTCCCTCTTCTCTCCCCCCCGTCCCTCTTCTCTCCCCCCCGTCCCTCTTCTCTCCCCCCCGTCCCTCTTCTCTCCCCCCCGTCCCTCTTCTCTCCCCCCGTCCCTCTTCTCTCCCCCCGTCCCTCTTCCCTCTCTCCCCCCGTCCCTCTTCCCTCTCTCCCCCCGTCCCTCTTCCCTCTCTCCCCCCGTCCCTCTTCCCTCTCTCCCCCCGTCCCTCTTCCCTCTCTCCCCCCGTCCCTCTTCCCTCTCTCCCCCCGTCCCTCTTCCCTCTCTCCCCCGTCCCTCTTCCCTCTCTCCCCCGTCCCTCTTCCCTCTCTCCCCCGTCCCTCTTCCCTCTCTCCCCCGTCCCTCTTCCCTCTCTCCCCCGTCCCTCTTCCCTCTCTCCCCCGTCCCTCTTCCCTCTCTCCCCCGTCCCTCCTTTCTCTCTCTCCAGTCGTCAAGGCCAGATACTGCCCGCGGGGCCAGACACTGACGTAATAGGGGGTGTAGTAGGGGAGGGTATGGTCTCCATGGGTGGTGGTGGTGGTCCCAAACCCCAAGAGGTCTTCTCTGGGGTGGAACAGGGTGTTACCATGGATACCATGCAGTCTGTGATGGAGCCTTTGCAGTTTGACTACAACTCCCAGATGGCCATGGACTCTCAGCCTACCGTGGGCCTGTTCGACTACAGCAACCAACAACAGGTGTGTGTGTGATGACCACCATGGACCCCTCTACTACAGCAACCAGCAGAGGTGTATGTGTGTATATACTAAGTGTGTGACTGTGAGCATAACGTGTGTATATATAGATAATGATAATGTGACCTGTGTGTACAGTGCCTTCAGAAATTATTCAGACCCCTTGACTTTTTCAACATTTTGTTACGTTACAGCCTTATTCTAAAATGAGTTAAATAAATAAAAAATATCATCAATCTAAACACAATACCCCATAATGACATCACAATACCCCATAATGACATCACAATACCCCATAATGACAAAGCGAAAACAGGTTTATAGACATTTTTGCAAATGTATAATAATTTTAAAAAACATACCTTATTTACATAAGTATTCAGACCCTTTGATATGAGAATTGAAATTCACCTCAGATGCATCCTGTTTCCATTGGTCATCCTTGAGATGTTTCTACAACTTGATTGGAGTCCACCTGTGGTAAATTCAATTGATTGGACATTATTTGGAAAGGCACTCACCTGTCTATATAAGGTCCCACAGTTGACAGTGCATGTCAGAGCAAAAACCAAGCCATGAGGTCGAAGAAATTGTCCGTAGTGCTCTGAGACAGGATTGTGTCGAGGCACAGATCTGGGGAAGGGTACCAGCAAATGTCTGCAGCATTGAAGGTCCCCAAGAACACAGTGGCCTCCATCATTCTTAAATGGAAGAAGTTTGGAACCACCAAGACTCTTCCTAGAGCTGGCCGCCCGGCCAAACTGAGCAATCGGGGGAGAAGGGCCTTGGTTAGGGAGGTGACCAAGAACCCGATGGTCACTCTGTCAGAGCTTCAGAGTTCCTCTGTGGAGATGGGAAAACCTTCCAGAAGGACAGCCCTCTCTCCAGCACTCTACCAATCAGGCCTTTATGGTAGAGTGGCCAGACGGAAGCCACTCCTCAGTAAAAGGCACATGACAGCCCGCTTGGAGTTTGCCAAAAGGCACCTAAAGACTCTCAGACCATGAGAAACAAGATTCTCTGGTCTGATGAAACCAAAATTGAACTCTTTGGCCTGAATGCCAAGCGTCACGTCTGGAGGAAACCTGGCACCATCCCTATGGTGAAGCATGGTGGTGGCAGCATCATGCTGTGGCATGTTTTTCAGCGTCAGGGACTGGGAGACTAGTCAGGAGAGGCAAAGATGAACAGAGTAAACTACAGGGAGATCCTTGATGAAATCCTGAGCACTCTGGAGCAGGTTCTCAGACTAGGGAGAAGGTTCACCTTCCAACAGGACAATGACCCTAAGCACCCAACCAAGAAAACGAAGGAGTGGCTTCGGGACAAGTCTCTGAATGTCCTTGAGTGGCCCAGCCAGAACCTGGACTTGAACCCGATCGAACATCTCTGGAGAGACCTGAAAATAGCTGTGCAGCAGCAGTCCCCATCCAACCTGACAGAGCTTGAGAGGATCTGCAGAGAAGAATGGGAGAAACTCCCCAAATACAGGTGTGCCAAGCTTGTAGCGTCATACCCAAGAAGACTCAAGGCTGTAATCGCTGCCAAAGGTGCTTCAACAAATTAGTGACTAAATGGTCTGAATACTGATGTAAATGTGATATTCTTTTTTTTTTTTGTTGCTTGTAATATATTGGCACATTTCTAAACCAGTTTTTGCTTTGTCAATATGGGGTATTGTGTGTAGATTGGTGAAAAAACAACGATTTAATCCATTTTAGAATAACGCTGTAACATAACACAATATGGAAAAGTCAAGGGGTCTGAATACTTTCTGAATGGACTATATAATATAACCTGTGTGTGTGTAATATAACCTGTGTGTGTAATATAACCTGTGTGTGTAATATAACCTGTGTGTGTAATATAACCTGTGTGTGTGTGTAATATAACCTGTGTGTGTGTGTAATATAACCTGTGTGTGTGTGTAATATAACCTGTGTGTGTGTGTAATATAACCTGTGTGTGTGTAATATAACCTGTGTGTGTGTGTGTAATATAACCTGTGTGTGTGTGTGTAATATAACCTGTGTGTGTGTGTGTAATATAACCTGTGTGTGTGTGTAATATAACCTGTGTGTGTGTGTAATATAACCTGTGTGTGTGTGTAATATAACCTGTGTGTGTGTGTAATATAACCTGTGTGTGTGTGTAATATAACCTGTGTGTGTGTGTGTAATATAACCTGTGTGTGTGTGTGTAATATAACCTGTGTGTGTGTGTGTAATATAACCTGTGTGTGTGTGTGTAATATAACCTGTGTGTGTGTGTGTAATATAACCTGTGTGTGTAATATAACCTGTGTGTGTGTGTGTAATATAACCTGTGTGTGTGTGTGTAATATAACCTGTGTGTGTGTGTAATATAACCTGTGTGTGTGTGTGTGTGTAATATAACCTGTGTGTGTGTGTAATATAACCTGTGTGTGTGTGTAATATAACCTGTGTGTGTAATATAACCTGTGTGTGTAATATGACCTGTGTGTGTAATATGACCTGTGTGTGTGTGTAATATAACCTGTGTGTGTGTGTGTAATATAACCTGTGTGTGTGTGTGTGTGTAATATAACCTGTGTGTGTAATATAACCTGTGTGTGTAATATAACCTGTGTGTGTAATATAACCTGTGTGTGTAATATAACCTGTGTGTGTAATATAACCTGTGTGTGTAATATAACCTGTGTGTGTAATATGACCTGTGTGTGTAATATAAGCTGTGTGTGTGTGTGTGTGTAATATAACCTGTGTGTGTAATATGACCTGTGTGTGTGTGTGTAATATAACCTGTGTGTGTGTGTGTGTGTAATATAACCTGTGTGTGTAATATAACCTGTGTGTGTAATATAACCTGTGTGTGTAATATAACCTGTGTGTATATAGTTGTTCCAGAGACCCAGTGCTCTAGCAGCCCAACAGCAGCAGTATGCCTTGGCAGCAGCACAGCAATCTCACATTGGTAAGAGACAGAGTGTCTGTGTGAGTTGTTTTGTAGGTGAAAGACATGAATCTCCACTGACCCATTTTTGGGCAGTTATTCAGTGATGAAGTTGTTCTTGGACTAGCTGTGTATCTCTTATGTCTGGCACAATTAGCATATAACCGTGGATTAAGACCCTCTGGAAAAAATAAAATAATTCTCTGTTTAAACAGTTAGGACTTAATTCAATTTAGAACAATAGTGTAATGATGAAGAATTGTGGGTGGTCTCCCCTCAGAGAGTCAAATCAGACACGGAGTACAACATATACAATGTATTTGAAAAGATTTCAGACCCCTCTTTACACATTTTGTTACGTTTAGAGATTTTTGTGACCAAAATGATCACGGTTATCAGTATTATTAAAACGTGCTGGAAATGTTAAAGTACTAATACACTGAAATAATTTCACCACGGTTTATATTTAAAACCAACAATCAACAAATAAAATTGGCAGCACTATGCACTTGTGTTTTTTGTTGTATGTTCTGTAGACAGGGTGACCATCTTCGATTTTAAGTTTCCCTCAGCACTCTTGTAAAACCCAAAATATGACCACGCTTCAGATTTCGTCCTCTTAGAAGGCCGGAAAAATCTCCTGAGCGCTGTCACTGCCTTCCGCCATGTTTTCACACAAAACAAAACCCACGTTGCTGCGCCTGCGTCAGACTGTTGCTAACTTTGGTTGATGCTGGACACTATTTACCGGGAGTTTTTCAAACCATGGTAATCAAACACGGTTTTAATGCTAATTTGAAACTAAAACTAATCGTCTGGAATTTTACCGTGGTTTATCTTGAAACCGGTAACTGTATCATCCTTAGTTACGTTACAGCCTTATTCTAAAATGTATTAAATATTTTTTTTTCCTCAGCAATCTACACACAAGGCCCCGTAACGACATCACAAGGCCCCGTAACGACATCACAAGGCCCCGTAACGACATCACAAGGCCCCGTAACGACATCACAAGGCCCCGTAACGACATCACAAGGCCCCGTAACGACATCACAAGGCCCCGTAACGACATCACAAGGCCCCGTAACGACATCACAAGGCCCCGTAACGACATCACAAGGCCCCGTAACGACATCACAAGGCCCCGTAACGACATCACAAGGCCCCGTAACGACATCACAAGGCCCCGTAACGACATCACAAGGCCCCGTAACGACATCACAAGGCCCTGTACAAGGCCCCGTAACGACATCACAAGGCCCCATAACGATAAAGCAAAAACTGCTTTTTAGACGTTTTGCTAATTTCTGACAAATTAAAAATCAATCACATTTACATAAGTATTTGAACCCTTTACTCAGTGAAGCACCTTTGGCAGCGATTACAGCCTTGAGTCTTCTTGTGTATGATGCTACAAGCTTGGCACACCTGTATTTGGGGAGTTTCTCCTGTTTTTCTCTGCAGATTCTCTCAAGCTCTGTCAGGTTGGATGGGGAGCGTTGCTGCACAGCTATTTTCAGGTCTGCAGAGATTTTCGATCGGGTTCAAGTCCGGGCTCTGTCTGAGCCACTCAAGGACATTCAGAGACTTGTCCCGATGCCACTCACACAGCCACTCCCGTTGTCTTGGCTGTGTGCTTAGGGTTGTTGTCCTGTTGGAATGTGAACCTTTGCCCCAGTCTGAGGTCCTGAGCGTTCTGGAGCAGGTTTTCATCAAGGATCTCTCTCTACTTTGCTCAGTTCATCTTTCCCTCGATCCTGACTAGTCTCCCAGTCCCCGCCTCTGAAAAACATCCCCACAGCATAATGCTGCCACCTCCATGCTTCACCGTAGGGATGGTATTGGCCAGGTGATGAGCAGTACCTGGTTTCCTCCAGAAGTGACGCTTGGCGTTCAGGCCAAAGAGTTCAATCTGGGTTTCATCAGACCAGACAATCTTGTTTCACATGGTCTTAGTCCTTTAGGTGCCTTTTGGTAAACTCCAAGCAGGCTGTTGTGCCTTTTTACAGAAAAGTGGCTTCCGTCTGGCCGCTCTCCCATAAAGGCCTTATTGGTGGAGTGCTGCAGAGATGGTTGTCCTTCTGGAAGGTTCACCCTGGAGCTCTGTCAGTGACCATTTGGGTTCTTGGTCACCTCCCTGACCAAGATCCTTCTCCCCTGATTGCTCAGTTTGGCCGGGCAGCCAGCTCTAGGAAGAGTCTTGGCGGTTCCAAACTTCTTCATTTTAAGAATGATGGAGGCCACTGTGTTCTTGGGATATTCAATGTGGCAGAAATGTTTTGGTTTCCCACCCCAGATCTGTGCCTCGACACAATACTGTCTTGGAGCTCTGCGGACAATTCCTTCGACCTCATGGCTTGGTTTTTGTTCTGACATGCCCTGTCAACTGTGGGACTTTATATAGACAGGTGTGTGCCTTTTTTAAAAATCATGTCCAATCAGTTGAATTTGGACTGGACTTGAAGACAATCATGGCACCAATAATTACATTACATCAGATGCTTGTCCTTGAATCTATTGCCTCGCACACAGACATAAGATCATTTAGTAGCTAATGGCAGCCTGCAGTACTCCGGTTGGCTTTCAACTTCAGTTACTCTATGAGAGGCGGCAGCAGTGAGCTAGCCTGCAACATCACCTCTGGAGTAGCTCACTCTTTAAGTTTAGTCTCCGTGAAACGCCATCTTAACCTCTTCACTGGGCTTCAAATGCCCTATTGAGTCTCTACATCTGAATGATGGATGTCACGTGATCAATGGCTTTGTCAATATACAGTCATTTGTATACTCACGATGGCTGCCTGGTATTGTGACGCCATCATTTCCATGGTAATGTAGAATGTTCGTTCAAATGACGTTAACTGATGTGGTTCGTGCAATTCAGTAAATGTTTTGTCAGTTGAGCTGAATCGGCAAATCATTGCACATATTTTAGCATCTATTTTACTTCCTGCTTTGTTGCTATGGGTACTCTCTCAATGGCCACCAGTCCACCCATTATGTCATCATTGACTTGAATGTGGATGGCTGTTGCACTCATTGTCTTTCTATGGCAGCACATGGAGTCAGGAGCGGAGGAGAGGAGAAAATGTGTGTCTGGCCGGCCAATTACCGTCAACCAAAACTTCCATGACTGTCGGGCAGCTCTCGTCTCGGTTTCTCTGTGATCTTTATGTACGTGTCGTTTCAGGTTTGGCTCAAGCGTTTGTTCCCAACCCTTACATCATCAGTACTGGTCCGCCTGGAACCGACCCCTACGCTGCTGGACTGGCAGCTGCTGCAACACTGGGTAAGACACGCACCACACACACACACACCATTCACACTCTCTCTCACACACACACACACATACACACACATACACACACACACACACACACACACACACCACACACACCACACACACACCATTCACACTCTCTCTCTCTCACACACACACACACACACACTCTCACACACCACTCACACACCACACACACTCTCACACACCACTCACACACCACACACACACACACACACACCATTCACACTCTCTCTCTCACACACACACACACACACACACACACACACACACACACACACACACACACACACACACACACCATTCACAATCTCTCTCACACACACACACACACACACACACACACACTCCTGCCATTTTGTTATTTCATATCCCCAGTACTATGGGAATATGATGACAGTCCAGCGTGCATACATTTTTATATATGGGTGGTCCCAGGAATCTGCTGTCTTGACGCTGCAACCTCCATCCTATACCAACTAAGTTATTGTGTGTGTTCAGGCCCGGCGGTGATGCCTCCCCAGTACTACGGGGTGACTCCCTGGGGAGTGTATCCAGCCAATCTGTTCCAGCAACAGGCTGCGGCCGCCAACAACTCAGCCAATCAACAGGCTCAAGGACAGAACCAGCAGAACCAACAACAGGTCAGTGGCTTCCTATTGGCTAGACCTCTCCTCATTTAGGTAAAGCAACTGTCAGACATTTTTTTTGCTTCAGTGCTCACCGCTTTATGGTTGTAAGATTACCACAAGCATAAGTTATGCCCTCATGCACTTTATTTCTCCTCGTGTCAGTGTGTCCATGGCTTTTTACTAAGAACAACACCGTGTGGTGTAAAACCAGCCCTCCCCGCTCCTCAGCGTTTCCCATTGGCTCAGTCTCAGACCTTCTGCCCTCCTATTGGCTAACCTTTATGTAACTCTAGGTGATGCGTGGGGGCGGTAACCAGCGACCCCTGACCCCTAGCCACGGTCAACAGGGTCAGCAGAACGACCAGCTGATCTCTGCCGCAGCAGTCAACTCAGCGCTCGCCTTCGGACAGGGGCTGGCTGCCGGCGTGCCTGGTGAGCAAGACATTTACTAACACACACGTGCTTGCTTTCACACCACACACACACACACACACACACACACACACACACACACACACACACACACACACACACACACACACACACACACACACACACCGATTAACCCATGAGTTCCTCTCTGCAGGCTATCCCATGCTGGCTCCAGCTGCTTACTATGACCAGACGGGGGCGCTAGTGGTCAACACAGGATCTAGGGGTGGGCCCGTACGCCTCATGGCCCCCGCAGGCTCAGTTATTATCTCTCCCTCCGCTGCACAAGCAGGTAACTCACTCCTCCATTTACACTGTCACTCAGTAACCCTAATACAGTATCTCTCCCTCCGCTGCACAAGCAGGTAACTCACTCCTCCATTTACACTGTCACTCAGTCACCCTAATACAGTATCTCTCCCTCCGCTGCACAAGCAGGTAACTCACTCCTCCATTTACACTGTCACTCAGTAACCCTAATACAGTATCTCTGTCACTGTCACCCTAATACAGTATCGCTGTCACTGTCACCCTAATACAGTATCACTGTCACCCTAATACAGTATCTCTGTCACTGTCACCCTAATACAGTATCTCTGTCACTCTGTCACCCTAATACAGTATCTCTGTCACTCTGTCACCCTAATACAGTATCTCTGTCACTCTGTCACCCTAATACAGTATCTATCCATCACTTGTAGCAGCCCACCAAACTCTCACAATTTATTTCTCTCTCTCTACACTCGCTCTCTCTCTACACTCGCTCTCTCTCTACACTCGCTCTCTCTCTACACTCGCTCTCTCTCTACACTCGCTCTCTCTCTACCCTCGCTCTCTCTCTACACTCGCTCTCTCTCTACACTCGCTCTCTCTCTACACTCGCTCTCTCTCTACCCTCTCTCTCTCTCTACCCTCTCTCTCTCTCTACCCTCTCTCCAGTGGCGGCAGCAGCTGCGGGTGGCGGGGCTAACGGTGGTATGGGAGGCGGGGCCAATGGTCAGTTTCGAGCCATGCAATCCCAGCAGCCTCAGCAGCAGGGGGGAGGGGTTATGTCAGGAAACTCCTTTTATGGATCCTCTCTTAGCAACTCATCCCAGAGCTCCTCCCTCTTCTCTCAAGGTAGCCAATCAACGTACTGTGAGTAAAAAAACTAAACGGGTGAATTGGCAGAGGTCGGTTCCAGGACGACTACATTGGAGACGTTGCATTGCATCAGCCAATGGTTGCATGCCGCGTCATGGATTGCGCAGTCGTGCATCTATATCATGTGGTAGTTCATATGTCAAAAACATGTCTTGGCTTTGTGAGATCTGGCAGGTGTCTGCAATGTAGTCGGCCTGGAACGTGACCAAAATGTGTTCAAATATTATTTAGTTTAGCATATAAACTCGGCGACAAAAGTATATTAACAAAGGTGATTGGTTGTTTTCTATACAGGCTCCGCCCAGCCGGGCCTCGGCTCCGCCTCTCTGGGGTTTGGTCAGAGCAACTCTTCACTCGGTGCTACGTTGGGCGGCTTTGGCACTGCAGGTGTGTGTGTGTGTGCAACCTAAGACTCAGTAGGCTTACGAATGGAGAGCAGGGTTACGGTTATTCTGGTATCCGAACGGACGTTAGTATTCAGTTACTTGCGAGAGTATTAATTTCGGACAAATAATAAAAATGCTTATTTTAATGAAAGGGCTTTGTCTAAAATGTAATGATCTGTGAGATTTGTACAAACCATGGCATTTAGAAATGTTAATGAAATAACAGATTTGACCGTTTTTATGGCTGCGTCCCATTTTAAAAACACTGGTAGCCTACACACTTTTCACCTGTGTAGCTTGTTGTTGTGGGTCACTCAAAGCAGCACTACCGTCAGAGGCTTCATGTGTAGCAAGTGAAGTAGAAATCAAGTCAAATGGTATTAGTCACATGTTTTAACAACATGTTTAGACAAACTATTACTTACGGGCCAAACAATGCAGAGAAATAATAGAAAAATAACACAGGGAATATATATATTATACCTACATGCATACCTACATGCATACCTACATGCATACCTACATGCATACCTACATGCATACCTACATACACACACAGTTGAAGTCGGAAGTTTACATACACTTAAACTGAGTTAATGACTCCAACCTTTCACAATTCCTGACATTTAATCCTAGTAAAAATTCCCTGTTTTAGGTCAGTTAGGATCACCACTTTATTTTAAGAATGTGAAATGTCAGAATAATAGTAGAGATTTATTTCAGCTTTTATTTCTTTAATCACATTCCCAGTGGGTCAGAAGTCTACATACACTCAATTAGTATTTGGTAGCATTGCCTTTAAATTGTTTAACTTGGGTCAAACGTTTCGGGTAGCCTTCCACAAGCTCCCACAATAAATTGGGTGAATTTTGGCCCATTCCTCCTGACAGAGCTGGTGTAACTGAGTCAGGTTTGTAGGCCTCCTTGCTCGCACACACTTTTTCAGTTCTCCTCACAAATGTTCTATAGGATTGAGATCAGGGCTTTGTGATGGCCACTCCAATACCTTGACTTTGTTGTCCTTAAGCCATTTTGCCACAACTTTGGAAGTATGCTTGGGGTCATTGTCCATTTGGAAGACCCATTTGCGATCAAGCTTTAACTTCCTGACTGATGTCTTGAGATGTTGCTTCAATATATCCACAAAATTTTCCTTTCTCATGATGCCATCTATTTTGTGAAGTGCACCAGTCCCTCCTGCAGCAAAGCACCCCCACAACATGATGCTGCCACCCCCGTGCTTCACGGTTGGGATGGTGTTCTTCGGCAAGCAAACCTCCCCCTTTTTCCTCCAAACGTAACGATGGTCATTATGGCCAAACAGTTCTATTTTTGTTTCATCAGACCAGAGGACATTTCTCCAAAAAGTACGATCTTTGTACCCATGTGCAGTTGCAAACCGTAGTCTGGCTTTTTTTAATAGCGGTTTTGGAGCAGTGGCTTCTTCCTTGCTGTGCGGCCTTTCAGGTTATGTCGATATAGGACTCGTTTTACTGTTGATATAGATACTTTTGTACCTGTTTCCTCCAGCATCTTCACAAGGTCCTTTGCTATTGTTCTGGGATTGATTAGCACTTTTTGCACCAAAGTACATTCATCTCTAGGAGACAGAACGCGTCTCATCCCTGAGCGGTATGACGGCTGCGTGGTCCCATGGTGTTTATGCTTGCGTGCTATTGTTTGTACAGATTAACGTGATACCTTCAGTGCATTTGGAAACTGCTCCCAAGGATGAACCAGACTTGTGGAGGTCTACAATTTTTTTTCTGAGGTCTTGGCTGATTTCTTTTGATTTTCCCATGATGTCAAGCAAAAGGCACTGAGTTTGAAGGGAGGCCTTGAAATACATCCACAGGTACACCTCCAATTGACTCAAATGATGTCAATTAGCCTATCAGAAGCTTCTAAAGCCATGACATCATTTTCTGGAATTTTCCAAGCTGTTTAAAGGCACAGTCAACTTAGTGTATGTAAACTTCTGACCCACTGGAATTGTGATGCAGTGAATTATAAGTGAAATAATCTGTCTAAACAATTGTTGGAAAAATGACTTGTCATGCACAAAGTAGATGTCCTAACCGACTTCCTAAAACTATAGTTTGTTAACAAGAAATTTGTGGAGTGGTTGAAAAACGAGTTTTAGTGACTCCAACCTAAGTGTATGTAAACTTCCGACTTCAACTATAGATATATATATATATATATACAGTAACCGCAGTACACTGTAGGTAGGGGTAAAGGATAGATAATAGACAGTAACAGCAGTATACTGTAGGTAGGGGTAAAGTGACTAGACAGCAGGATAGATAATAGACAGTAACAGCAGTATACTGTAGGTAGGGGTAAAGTGACTAGACAACAGGATAGATAATAGACAGTAACAGCAGTATACTGTAGGTAGGGGTAAAGGATAGATAATAGACAGTAACAGCAGTATACTGTAGGTAGGGGTAAAGTGACTAGACAGCAGGATAGATAATAGACAGTAACAGCAGTATACTGTAGGTAGGGGAAAAGTGACTAGGCAACAGGATACTAACTATTTATCAGTCTCATGGCTTGGGGGTAGAAGCTGTTCAGGGTCCGGTTGGTTCCAGACTTAGTGCATCGGTACCAATTTGCCGTGTGGTAGCAGAGAGAACAGTCTATGACTTGGTATTTTTAGGGCCTTCCTCTGATACCGCCTGTTATAGAGGTCCTGGATGGCAGTGAGCGCGGCCCCTGTGATGTACTGGTGCCAGACCAAGCGGTGACGCAGCCAGTCTAGATGCTCTCAGTGGTGCAGTTATGGAACTCTTTGAGGATCTGAGGGCCCATTCCAAATCTTTTCAGCCTCCTGATGGGGAAGAGGCGGTGGGCCAAGATAATTCCTTAGTGATGTGGGTGTTGCTCTCTACCTGCCCCACCACAGCCCCGTCGATGTGGATGGGGACGTGCTCGGCCCTCTGTTTCCTGTAGTCCACAATCAGCTCCTTTGTCTTGCTGACGTTGAGGGAGAGGTTGTTTTCCTGGCACCACCTCCCTATAGGTTGTCTCATCGTCGTCGGTGATCGGGCCTACCACCGTCATGTCGTCAGCAAACTTAATGATGGCGTCGCAGTCGTGTGAGAACAGGGAGTACAGGAGGGGATTGAATATCCACCCCTGATGGGCTTCCATGTTGAGGGTCAGCGTGGCGGATGTGTTGTTGCCTATCATCACAACCTTGGCGCTCCTCATCCAGGATCCAGGTAATCCCAGGATCCTTAGCTTAGTGATGAGGGCACTGGTGTTGAACGCCGGGCTGTAGTGAAATGAACAGCATTCTCACGTAGGTGTTCCTTTTGTCCAGGTGGGAAAGGGAAGTGAGGAGAGCACTAGATATTGCGTCATATGTGGATCTGTTGGGGTGGTATGTGAATTTAAGTGAGTCCAGGGTGATGGTTTTTATGTGTGCCATGACCGGCATTTCACGGCTACAGACGTGAGTGCTACGGGGCGAATGTCATTTAGACAGGTTACCTTGGCGTTCTTGGGCACAGCGACTATGGTGGTCTGCTTGAAACATATAGGTATTGCAGACTGTGTCAGGGAGAGGTTGAAAATGTCAGTGCCAGCTGATCAGTGCGTGTACTGAGTATGCATCCTGGTATTCCGTCTAGCCCCCAGGATGTTAACCTATTTATAGGATTTTACTCACATCGGCTACGGAGTGATCACACAGTCGTCCGGAAGAGCATGGTTCAGTGTTGCTAGCGTTGGAGCGAGCATAGAATTTATTTATCTCGTCTGGTAGGCTAGCGCCACTGGATAACTCGCGCCTGGGTTTCCTCCGTAATAGTTTACAAGCCGTACCGTTCCGATGAGCATCAGAGCTGGTGTTTGTAGTATTCTTTCTTAGTCCTGTATTGACACTATGCGTTTGATGGTTCATCGGAGGTTGTAGCAGGATTTCTTATAAGTGTCCGGATTAGTGTCCCGCTCCTTGAAAGCGGCAGCTCTTGCCTTTAGCTCAGTGCAGATGTTGCCTGTAATCCATGGCTTCTGGTTGGGAAATGTACGTACGGTCACTGTGGAGAAGACGTCGTCGATGCACTTATTAATGAAGCCGATGACTGATGTGGTAAACTCCTCAATGCCATCGGATGAATCCCAGAACATATTCCAATCTGTGCTAGCGAAACATTCATGTAGCTTAGCATCCGCTTCATCAGATCAGTTTTTGGTCAGATTTGCCAAATGGAGGGAGAGCATTCTATGCGTGTCTGTGTGTAGTAAAGGTGATCTAGAATATTTTTGCCTCTAGTTGCACAGGTGACATGCTGGTAGAAATGAGGTAAAACGCATTTCAGTTTTCCTGCATTTAAGTAACTGGCCGCTAGGAGCGCCGCCTCTATGTGCGTATTTTCTTGTTTGCTTATGGCCCTATACAGCTTGTTGAGTCCGGTCTTAGTGCCATTATCAACTTGTGGTGGTAAATAGACAGCTACTAGAAATATAAACTATTTTGGTAAATATTATAGTCTACAGCTTATCATGAGGTATTCTAATTTAGGCGAGCAGAACCGCGAGCAGAACCTCGAATCTTCCTTGATATTAGAGATTGCGCACGGTGATTAACTAACAGGTAGGCTGTTTAATATGGAGTTGTTTTAGACGAGGACGCAGCTAAATAGCCTGAATTAGCCTGGCTAACTAGCTGGCTATCTAACTCCATTCACGACAGACACTACCAGATGAGATGTTGCTGCGATAGGTTATCCATCAAGTTTAACTTGCACAAGTCTATTTGGCTACTTCCTCTGTCGCTCTCTCTCCATGTCTCCATGTCAGACGCACCCTGCTCCTCTTGCGCCGGAAACAACAAGCAACAACAAGCAGAGCGCTTCCTGAGTCACGCGACAAAGTTTATTTTTTACCTGTATTTTGACTATTCAAATATCTTTCTTTTTTTTATTTAAAACTTGACACCTTTTTCTCCCTAATTTCATGGTTTCCAATTGGTAGTAGTTACGGTCTTGTCTCATCGCTGCAACTCCCGTACGGACTCGGGAGAGGCAAAGGTCGAGAGCCGTGCTTCCTCCGAAACACAACCCAACCAACCCGCACTGCTTCTTGACACAATGCCCGCTTAACCCGGAAGCCAGCCGCACCAATGTGTATGAGGAAACACTGTACACCTGGCGACGTGTCAGCGTGCATTGCGCCCGGCCCACCACAGGAGTCGCTAGAGCGCGATGGGACAAGAACATCCCTGCCGGCCAAATTGTGCGCCGCCCCATGGGTCTACCGGTCGCGGCCGGCTCTGACATAGCCTGGACTCGAACCAGGATCTCTGGTGGCACAGCTAACACTGCGATGCAGTGCCTTAGACCACTGGCCCAACTATTCGATATAAAAATCATTGTTTTTTCAGATATTAAGATAGTCAAAGTACATGTAAAAAATGTAATAATTTCAAATGCCCATCCCTAATGGAAAGGCTTCTCACTATTTCTGTTCAACTGTCTGAAGCTGTCTGACTTATCTATGTGTCTGTGTGTATAGCTCCCTCTACTGGCCAACTCTGTGTGTGTTTTAATGGTCTCTCTGTCTCCCTCCAGTGGCGAACTCCAGCGGTGGCAACAGTTCTCGTCGTGACTCACTGACCGGCAGTAGTGACTTGTACAAACGCACGCAGTCCAGCCTCACTCCCATTGGCCACGGGGGGTTCTACAACGGAACCCTGGGCTTTAGCTCCTCCCCTGGGCCGGTCGGAATGCCTCTGCCCAACCAAGGCCCCTCCCACTCCCTGACTCCACCCCCCTCTCTGTCCAATCACAGCTCCTCATCCAACCTCAACCTGGGTGAGTGACGAGGTCTATTGTTACCATGCTGACATAAAACTTGCAGTGCATTTTTGTGGTTATAACATTTTATCATGGTTATTTTTATGTCCAATCAGCACTAACTATCCCTCCTCTCTGAACCCCTCCCACAGGAGGTCTGACCAATGGCAGCGGTCGTTTCATATCTGCTGCTCCCGGGGCAGAGGCGAAGTATCGCAGCGCCAGTTCTGGCTCCTCCCTATTCTCTCCCAGCAGCCAGCTCTTCCCGTCGTCACGGCTACGTTACGGAATGTCGGACGTGATGCCTTCAGGGCGCAGCCGTCTCCTGGAAGACTTCCGGAACAACCGCTACCCCAACCTGCAGCTGAGAGAGATTGCTGGGCACATCATGGAGTTCAGCCAGGACCAACACGGCAGCAGGTAGAGAAACATATCATGGAGTTCAGCCAGGACCAGCAGGTAGAGAGACACACATCATGGAGTTCAGCCAGGACCAGCAGGTAGAGAGACACACATCATGGAGTTCAGCCAGGACCAACAGGTAGAGAGACACATCATGGAGTTCAGCCAGGACCAGCAGGTAGAGAGACACATCATGGAGTTCAGCCAGGACCAGCAGGTAGAGAGACACACATCATGGAGTTCAGCCAGGACCAGCAGGTAGAGACACACATCATGGAGTACAGCCAGGACCAGCAGGTACAGAGACACATCATGGAGTTCAGCCAGGACCAGCAGGTAGAGACACATCATGGAGTTCAGCCAGGACCAGCAGGTAGAGAGACACACATCATGGAGTTCAGCCAGGACCAGCAGGTAGAGAGACACACATCATGGAGTTCAGCCAGGACCAGTAGGTAGAGAGACACATCATGGAGTTCAGCCAGGACCAGTAGGTAGAGACACACATCATGGAGTTCAGCCAGGACCAGCAGGTAGAGAGACACATCATGGAGTTCAGCCAGGACCAGCAGGTAGAGAGACACACATCATGGAGTTCAGCCAGGACCAGCAGGTAGAGAGACACATCATGGAGTTCAGCCAGGACCAGCAGGTAGAGAGACACACATCATGGAGTTCAGCCAGGACCAGTAGGTAGAGAGACACATCATGGAGTTCAGCCAGGACCAGTAGGTAGAGACACACATCATGGAGTTCAGCCAGGACCAGCAGGTAGAGAGACACATCATGGAGTTCAGCCAGGACCAGCAGGTAGAGAGACACACATCATGGAGTTCAGCCAGGACCAGCAGGTAGAGAGACACATCATGGAGTTCAGCCAGGACCAGCAGGTAGAGACACACATCATGGAGTTCAGCCAGGACCAGCAGGTAGAGAGACACATCATGGAGTTCAGCCAGGACCAGCAGGTAGAGAGACACACATCATGGAGTTCAGCCAGGACCAGCAGGTAGAGAGACACACATCATGGAGTTCAGCCAGGACCAGCAGGTAGAGAGACACACATCATGGAGTTCAGCCAGGACCAGCAGGTAGAGAGACACATCATGGAGTTCAGCCAGGACCAGCAGGTAGAGAGACACATCATGGAGTTCAGCCAGGACCAGCAGGTAGAGAGACACATCATGGAGTTCAGCCAGGACCAGCAGGTAGAGAGACATCATGGAGTTCAGCCAGGACCAGCAGGTAGAGACGCACATCATGGAGTTCAGCCAGGACCAGCAGGTAGAGACGCACATCATGGAGTTCAGCCAGGACCAGCAGGTAGAGAGACACATCATGGAGTTCAGCCAGGACCAGCAGGTAGAGAGACATCATGGAGTTCAGCCAGGACCAGCAGGTAGAGAGACACACATCATGGAGTTCAGCCAGGACCAGCAGGTAGAGACGCACATCATGGAGTTCAGCCAGGACCAGCAGGTAGAGAGACACACCATGGAGTTCAGCCAGGACCAGTACGGCAGCAGGTAGAAAGATGTAGAGAGACACACACACACCTATGGCCATATTCATAAAATTGTCACAGCTATATAGCACAAACAATCTCATTACCCCTGCCCAATACCGAACCTGGTACCAAACCCCTGGTACCAAACCCCTGGTACCAAACCCCAGACCTACTGTCTAATCATTATTGATTATTGATCATTATCCTCATCCCCCCCTCATCTCTTTCTCTCCTCATCCCCCCTCTCACCTCTTTCTCTCCTCATCCCCCCCTCTCATCTCTTTCTGTCTTCATCCCCCCCTCTCTCACCTCTTTCTGTCTTCATCCCCCCCCTCTCATCTCTTTCTGTCTTCATCCCCCCTCTCTCATCTCTTTCTGTCTTCATCCCCCCTCTCTCATCTCTTTCTGTCTTCATCCCCCCTCTCTCACCTCTTTCTCTCCTCATCCCCCCCTCTCTCATCTCTTTCTCTCCTCATCCCCCCTCTCTCATCTCTTTCTGTCTTCATCCCCCCCTCTCTCATCTCTTTCTCTCCTCATCCCCCCTCTCTCATCTCTTTCTGTCTTCATCCCCCCTCTCTCATTTCTTTCTGTCTTCATCCCCCCCTCTCTCATCTCTTTCTCTCTCCTCACCCCCCCTCTCTCATCTCTTTCTCTCTCCTCACCCCCCCTCTCTCATCTCTTTCTCTCTCCTCACCCCCCCTCTCTCATCTCTTTCTCTCTCCTCATCCCCCCCTCTCTCATCTCTTTCTCTCTCCTCACCCCCTCATCTCTTTCTCTCCTCATCCCCCTCTCATCTCTTTCTCTCTCCTCATCTCTTTCTCTCACCTCTTTCTGTCTTCATCCCCCCTCTCTCACCTCTTTCTGTCTTCATCCCCCCCTCTCATCTCTTTCTGTCTTCATCCCCCCCTCTCTCATCTCTTTCTGTCTTCATCCCCCCTCTCTCATCTCTTTCTGTCTTCATCCCCCCTCTCTCATCTCTTTCTCTGTCTTCATCCCCCCCTCTCTCATCTCTTTCTCTCTCCTCATCCCCCCCTCTCTCATCTCTTTCTCTCTCCTCATCCCCCCCTCTCTCATCTCTTTCTCTCTCCTCATCCCCCCCTCTCTCATCTCTTTCTCTCTCCTCATCCCCCCCTCTCTCATCTCTTTCTCTCTCCTCACCCCCCTCTCTCATCTCTTTCTCTCTCCTCACCCCCCTCTCTCATCTCTTTCTCTCTCCTCACCCCCCTCTCTCATCTCTTTCTCTCTCCTCACCCCCCCCTCTCTCATCTCTTTCTCTCTCCTCATCCCCCTCATCTCTTTCTCTCTCCCTCCTCATCCCCTGATAGGTGAGAATTATCTGTTAACTGAATGATTAGAATATTCCGCCCTGAAACATATAATTGTATGGAATTGATTAGAATGTATAAAATCATAATCAATAAATGTGTAGTCTAGTCAGAATGAGGGTAAAGACAATATGTCTTCATGGTATTATAAACACAGACTGTCTGAGCTTGGTGCCGACCTGACTAGAGATTTGGGAGAGAACAGGGAGTATGACTCAAGGACAAGGTCACTAATCTTTGGCGGCTGGGTAGCAGGACATGTGTGTGCGTCTGGTTGTGTGTATGTGTGTGCGTCTGTTTGAGTGAATGTGTGTGCGTGAGAAGTCAGTATAAAATGAATTGTTTTGTATTCCTGACTTTAGAACGTTCCGTGAATAAACCTTTTTGACTATTGTAGCTGGGCCTCCGTCTGTTTCATTCGACCAGGATCTTACAAATTCTGGTTTGCAGACTGAGTAACATAATTAAATTGGGTTATGAACCTGGAGAACAAAATTCTCCTATCATCCCCCCCTCATCTGTTTCTTTCCTCATCCCCCCCTCTCTCATCTGTTTCTCTCCTCATCCCCCTCTCTCATCTGTTTCTCTCCTCATCCCCCCCTCTCTCATGTCTTTCTCTCCTCATCCCCCCCTCTCATCTGTTTCTTTCCTCATCCCCCTCTCATGTCTTTCTCTCCTCATCCCCCTCTCTCATCTGTTTCTCTCCTCACCCCCCCTCATCTCTTTCTCTCTTCATCCCCCCCCCCTCATCTCTTTCTCTCTCTTCATCCCCCCTCATCTCTTTCTCTCTTCATCCCCCCCTCTCTCATCTCTTTCTCGTTCTTAATCTCTGTGAGTAAATATAGGAACATTAATTTGAGTGTTGTGAATCTCCAGGTTTATCCAGTTGAAGTTGGAGAGGGCCAGCTCAGCGGAGCGTCAGCTGGTCTTTAGTGAGATCCTCCAGGCTGCCTACCAACTCATGGTCGACGTCTTTGGAAACTACGTCATCCAGAAGTTCTTTGAGGTGTGTGTACACAGAGTATTAGTGATGCACCCATATTACATTTTTGGCTGATACGATTCTAGGCTGTATCACATCTGGCCATGATTGGGAGTCCCTTAAGGTGGCGCTCAATTGGCCCAGCGTCGTCCGGGTTTGCCCGGGATAGGCCGTCATTGTAAATAAGAATTTGTTCTTAACTGACTTGCCTAGTTAAATAAAAGTTACACAAACACACCACACTGACCAAAAAGTTATTTTGTTGGCATTTACGTATGTCCCCATTACCAGTAAAACAATCAAAAACGATTTATGTTACTTGCTGTTTCGTTGTTCAGTCGTTTCGTTCTCAACCAAGTTTTCTATGGAACGCCGTTTGGGTCTTTGCGTGTCAAAAAGATGGTTGACCCAATCAGGACCTGAATATGACTGCACGTCACAGTAATTTAATGCGTTCATTAATTTTTTTTACGTAGTTATTACACATCGATTACACTATCACTCGTATTTCATATGTCACAACGATTCATCGACACATATGCTATGATGCTGGTAAAGTTGTTTCGCCCACCTACAGTGTTGGTCATAAAAAAACTAGCTCATGGATGCAAACAAAGTTCTTTACCAAAAACATAGTAAAACGACATCTGTTTCAGTAGCTATAGTTAGCTAGCTAACCTTATAGCTAGGTATCATCTAAAATAACTCAGTTCTTATTTGATTAATGGTGGTCGGACCCATCTATGTGAAGCTAGCCACAATAACGATTAGCCACAATAGTGGGCTTTGTGGTTAGCCTTCAAAATAAAAGTATGTCATTGACAGTGATGCAAATGCATAGAAATAGTATAATTCTGCCATAATTGAATAGATCATGCTAAACGAAGGTTGGGATGTTATATAAAATCAACAGAAGACAATCATTTGTTAATTTGACAATCTGTTGAAATCACACTGGATGTATTATACTTTAGAATTGCATTGGGGGCATACTTATTTCACTGTTACAGCCTTACCTGTGGATTGTGGATCAATGACGTGGGCTATCAGTCTACTCAGTGACACCCAGAGAAACATTAGCGCCGTAGCTCTTATTGCAGGACTCTGAAACAACTGTGAATTGAGACACATTTATTGTCAACCTTTATGTATTGAACACCATTCCAGAGGACAACCAATACTGCATGGATGTGTTGGAGTCTGATAACTCTGAGGAGGACGTTGGGAAAAAATATATTGGGTATTGAGTAGACTTGATACCCCATTTCATTGATCCCCAATCCTTAGGTAAAGCTGTACAGTGTAATATGAATGTCAATACACACAATAGGCTGACTGGGGAGGTGATTTCACACAGTCACAGTCCCGCGATAAGAGCTACAACGCTAATATTTGTGTAAACTTCACCAGTTGTGTTCTGTGGGTGTCACCGGGTGGACTGATACCCCATTTCATTGCGTCACATTCCAACCTTGTTTAACATTATCTAGTCTAAATATGGCAAGATTCCACCAATTGTAGCCTTCTGCATCACTTCAAGGAGGTACTTTTATTTTGAAGGCAAACTGCAAATTCCACATGTGCCTAATCCTTATTGTGGCTAGCTTCACAACACATAGTCCGGTCAAGCATCACTAGCCAGATCAATCAATCAAATTTATTTATACTTACATCAGCTGATGTCACAAAGTGCTGTACAGAAACCCAGCCTAAAACCCCAAATTGCAAGCAATACAGATGTAGAAGCACGGTGGCTAGGAAAAACTCCCTAGAAAGGCAGGAACCTAGGAAGAAACCTAGAGAGGAAATCGGCTATGAGGGGTGGCCAGTCCTCTTCTGGCTGTGCCGGGTGGAGATTATAACAGTACATGGCCAAGATGTTCAAATGTTCATAGATGACCAGCAGGGTCAAATAATAATAATCACAGTGGTTGTCGAGGGTGCAACAGGTCAGCACCTCAGGAGTAAATGTCAGTTGGCTTTTCATAGCTGATCATTCAGAGTATCTCTGCTGCTCCTGCTGTCTCTAGAGAGTTGAAAACTGCAGGTCTGGGACAGGTAGCACATCCGGTGAATAGGTCAGGGTTCCATAGCCGCAGGCAGATCAGTTGAAACTGGAGCAGCAGCACGGCCAAGGGGACTGGGGACAGCAAGGAGTCATCAGGCCAGGTAGTCCTGAGGCATGGTCCTACGGCTCAGGTCCTCCGAAAGAGAGAAAGAATTAGAGAGAGCATACTTAAATTCACACAGCACACCGGATAAGACAGGGGAAATACTCCAGATATAACAGACTGACCCTAGCCCCCCGACACATAAACTACTGCAGCATAAATACTGGAGGCTGAGACAGGAGGGGTCGGGAGACACTGTGGCCCCGTCCGACGATACCCCCGGACAGGGCCAAACAGGCAGGATATAACCCCATCCACTTTGCGAAAGCACAGCCCCCACACCACTAGAGGTATATCTTCATCCACCAACTTACCATCCTGCGACAAGGCCGAGTATAGCCCACAAAGATCACGTCAGTGACTCAACCCACTCAAGTGACGCACCCCTCCTAGGGATGGCATGGAAGAGCACCAGTAAGCCAGTGACTCAGCCCCTGTAATAGGGTCAGAGGCAGAGAATCCCAGTGGAGAGATGGGAGCCAGCCAGGCAGAGACAGCAAGGGCAGTTCGTTGCTCCAGTGCCTTTCCGTTCACCTTTACACTCCTGGGCCAGACTACATTCAATCATATGACCTACTGAAGAGATGAGTCTTCAGTAAAGACTTAAAGGTTGAGACCGAGTCTGCGTCTCTCACATGGGTAGGCAGACCATACCATAAAAATGGAGATCTATAGGAGAAAGCCCTGCCTCCAGCTGTTTGCTTAGAAATTCTAGGGACAGTAAGGAGGCCTGTGTCTTGTGACCGTAGCGTACCTGTAGGTATGTACGGCAGGACCAAATCGGAGAGATGGTTAGGAGCTAGCCCGTGTAATGCTTTGTAGGTTAGCAGTAAAACCTTTTTTATTTTTTATTATAATAAACATTTTCTTTACTGTGAAATCAGACCTAGCCTTAACAGGAAGCCAGTGTAGAGAGGCTAGCACTGGAGTAATATAGTCAAGATTCTAGCAGCTGTGTTTAGCACTAACTGAAGTTTATTTAGTGCTTTATCCGGGGAGCCGGAAAGTAGAGCATCGCAGTAGTCTAACCTAGAAGTGACAAAAGCATGGATTTGCTTTTCTGCATCATTTTTGGACAGAAAGTTTCTGATTTTTGCAATGTTACGCAGATCGAAAAAAGCTGTCATTTTAAATATTCTTGATATGTTCGTCAAAAGAGAGATCAGGGTCCAGAGTAACAGATTCAGCAGAAGACCTCTTTGTTTCTTCAGACCTAGAACTAGCATCTCTGTTTTGTCCGAGTTTAAAAGTTGAAAAATTGCAGCCATCCACTTATGTCTGAAACACAGGCTTCCAGGTAGGGCAATTTTGGGGCTTCACCATGTTTCATCGAAATGTACAGCTGTGTGTCGTCCACATAGCAGTGAATGTTAACATTATGTTGCCGAATGACATCACCAGGAGGCAAAATGTATAGTGAAAACAATAGTGGTCCTAAAACGGAGCCTTGAGGAACACCGAACTTTACAGTTGATTTAATCAGAGGACAAACCGATGAAGCTAGCTGGCTGCTTATAACATTAGCTTTTGGGCAACAGGGTTAAGTAGCTGGCTAGCTATTTATTTTCATGAACTGAAGTTCAATTTCAATAGGCAACAACAAGTGGCTACTTAGCTAATACTTACTCACAAGGATCCCCAAATCATTGCTAAGAATAGTGAAAATGACTGCAGTTTCTACTGGTCATTGTTTTCAGGC